>NW_026555237.1:3570000-4105561 GCF_021234165.1 Pteronotus mesoamericanus
CTACATTTCCTCCTCATGCTGTTTATCTTTTTATTTCTTCTATTAATCTGGTAAATTCCAAGAGGTAAGACGGTCTATTCATCTTTGTGTATCCTGTGCACAGCAATGCTATGCATACAGTAGTTTCTCAATAAATGGAAAAAATGCAAAGAACTGCTAATACAATATTAACAATATCCTTATTGCAAAATAATCACATAATATGTCCAAAATTCAAAACTTGGAAAAAACTTTAACATGACAATTATATTCACACTAATTATGAAAAAAAAAAGAAAAAAGAAACAGTTCCAAACATCATCACATACCTCACCAAAACCACCAAAGTACTCCCTTATTTTCTCTTCAGGTGTATCTGGAGAAAGGCCACCAACAAAAATTTTCTTAACGGGCTCTTTAGTTTTCATGGCTTTGGCCCTTTTAGGATCAATCACCTTCCCATTCAATTTATGTTCTTTCTGATCCATGACCTAAGGAAATTCAAGTTTTTTTATTTTAAATACGTGTATCAGTTCAGAGACTATTAACTTTCTTAAAAATAATTATAGTTAATATAGCTAAGGCTAAGCATTTGTCCACTGGCTCTTGATTACACTGTCAAATTGTGGTGATGTAACACCAGCTAACATATACCAGTATTTAAATATAAACGTCAGTAAGAGCGAGGGAGACACAGATGAATAACTAGAAAACATCACCTGTAACTGTCAGCAATATAGACATGATTGCACTGCCCCTTTGCCCAAGACAAATGGCTCCAAATTTCTTTCTTGCCTAGCAAATTTCAAAAATTTGTACTTCTATAAATTTGTCACAGCACATGCTTTTAATTAGGCATTTTTAACTCTAAGTATTTTTAATGTTAACTTTAATTTAGTAGAGCTTGGCACACAATGCATTCAATAAACTTTTTATAGTTGGGCTTATTTTTAAAGTATAGTTAGCACAGCAAACAACTCTTGAACCTGGCTCTTCATAATGTATTGGCAATAACTATCTTTTTCTTTGTATTATTGCAAAAGAGAAAATCACAAATAGGCATACTAATTTTATCAAATTATCCACATATTTTACATTATTAACTGATCAGAACACATAACACACTACCTTATCTACACTCTCCGACTCTTTAAACAGCACAAAGCCAAAACCCCTTGATCGCCCTGTGATAGGATCTAACTTCAGAGTGCAGTCTACAACTTCACCAAATTTGGAGAAGTAGTCCTTCAGATCTTTCTTTGTAGTGTCCCAGCTAAGGCCTCCTATAAACATTTTCCTGTAAAGACAAAAAGCAATATTAAAATGCTAAAAATATATATCAAACTTTGCCTTAAGTATCCACATCAATAATACCTTTTTCAGACTGCCCCCAATTTATTGGGTAGTATATGTCACTCTTCCTACATAACCATTTATCAAGAACACCTTATTCCAGTTTTGAAAAGTTTTGCTTTATCACTGCTGCACCTGCATAATTACAATATAGTGAGCAAGCAGCAGGTTAAGTCTTTTGACTTGACAAAGATAAATGTATCCCCAAAGTTAAAAAAACCCTGCACATTAACTTTCTCAGATTACAAGTTAAATATTGGTAACAGCAAAATACAGAGTATTAGCTTCAAATTTCTCTTCCAAATCTTCATTATACTTAAAAAAAGCTATGCAGTCCCCACTGATAACAGTGGCAGCATGTCTATGCTGAAGCTCCTTTGTATTTAACAGTTCCTCATTAACAAAACTCTTAGCACATAAAATGGAAAATTCTGAGTCTCACAATTAAGTTGTAAACCAAGTTTTTTGATGTGCTAAGAGTCCTTAATAAAGACAAAATAATCATGTAAACAATTCAGTGACCAAAAAGATTTATTGAAGCACAATCCACTAATTAACCTAGATGATTTCTTTACAGTAGAACCTCAGTTAACCAGCAATAAAGTATGTAAACCTTTAAAATGCTAAAAGTGACTGTTGGTATATGGCAACCACTAAAACATTTTAAGACCAAATATATTAAAAAAAAAAAATTAAGGTGAAATCTTTTGAAAAGCAAAAGGCCATAAAGCTCAGATTTGGGAACTCTGTGATCCTTTTTAGATGTGCACCCTATGCCCCCTCCAAAAAAAGAGCTAACATATACCTTCTACCCTTTAAAGAGACAGGACTGGAGATTTATATTTTAAGGGTAAACTGTCAGAATTTGTTATGAGGGCTAAAAATTTCATCATGGGATTAAAATCATCCTTGCTCAATAATTTCTCTTTGTAACTGGAGTGGGTAGGGGTAGGGATGGAGATGTGGTACTAACTTCCAGCTCTGGAAAGAAATGAAAGCAGAAAACAACATCTTGTGGGCCTTTAGGATATTGCCTCTAAAGCCCATTCTTGCAGCAAGAAGCCAATTTTATCCCTAGAATAAGAACTTACTTCTGCTTCTCCCTAAAGATGCCCGATTAACTGAGGTGTTACTGATCTTACTATTTTACCCACAGACTTGTTTTTACTTCTATAGACCAAGTTAACTTTTAATGCAAGAGAAGTCTTTCTTTAGGCATACATTGTGTTTCCCACTTCAGGTTAGATTTCAACTTGTACACATATTCTAGAGTTGGGCCATTTATAGGCTTAACTTTCAGGATCTTCTCTGATATAATTTCCATGCTTTAAGTAACCTTAACGAACCCTTTTTTGTATTTTTACAATCAAATGAACATAAAAACACCCATGTTATATAGATATTAACATTTATTGCTCATTTCATGGGAAAAAAGTTGAGGTATTTTACATTACATTTTCTTTCATTCAAATAATACACCTCCAATCCTAGTCACTTAAGTTACCTTAACCATCTTATTTTTTAACCTAAGGATCCAGAGTACTTCCTTCATACATGAAAGTTCATTACCAACATTTACTCTTTCAGGATAAGGAGAACATAACTGTATTTTAGAAAATGAGAAAGAAAGTTGTCTAGTAAAGCAATAACCTCTTGCTCAGTTGTCCACAGCAAGTTCCAGAAGAGCAACAACTTCAGGTAAGTTGAAATTTAAATACTAAATTACCACTTCTGTAATTACTACAGAAATTTTTCATCAATAATTTAGATTTTAAGTCATTTCAGCCTGAAGAGAATATCTGAGGAACAGACCAGACACAGAATTTTCTTGCCTTCCAATTTTAAGCTTTTTAAAATAAGGCTTTTGTATTTGAAACAGAGCTAGTTTTAATTTTATTTAACCAAGGCAATGGTTATATTGGGTTAAGTGTCCTTAAATTAAGAAACAAAACAATTATAAAGAAATAAGTAACACTAAGAATGAGGCATGTTCTATTATTATTCACAAGCCCCAAATGTTTTTATACAGTATAGGAAGTCAGTTTCCTTAAATATTAGATATGCATACTGCTTCATTAACTAGCCCGATAAAGTGCTCTCCAAAGATGTTACCCTAGCAGATGTGGCTCAGTGGGGCTCGTTTGATTTCCAGTCAGGGCACATGCCTGGGTTGCAGGCCAGGTCCCCTGTAGGGGGCACACGAGAGGCAACTACACACTGATGATCTCTCCCTCTCCCTCTCTAAAATTAAATAAAATCTTAAAAAAAAAAAAGAAAAGCTGTTTAGTGTGCCTACCGTATAACTGAAAAGATCACTAAAGATGCTATCCTTCTTAATTAATCAAGTCCCATTTATTCAGAATAAACTATTCTGGCCAACTATAAATTATATGTATTCCCTCAGATTAATTACTATTTCTCAAAAAATTACAGCAAAATGTAGTAAACTTCAGCCATCTAGCACCTTTAAAGAATGAAAGCCAAACATTCCACCTTCTTAAGGCACTGCCAAGCCTTCCCTAATCTCTCCAATTGTTTTTTAACCTTCAATCATTTGAAATAAAATTTTTACTTCTACAACATATCACCCCTCTGCCTTAAATATAGTAATTATAATTTGACACAGTTATGGGTCAGTCATCTCTAATGTATTATACTACAGGATTATTACACACAGTGCATCTCTTGTCTTAGCTCTCTTAACAAGTTACTTTTCATTTTTGCCAGGTTAACCATTAGTGGCTTTTCTAAAATGCCTTCCCTCCCATTTTGCAGGGTAGGGATGTAGTACTCAAACTTTCCCAAGTTTGTGTAAGTACACAGTGTCTTAGTAAGGGCCTTAGTGGCCCTTCTGAGGCAAATGTATTACCATTTGGTAAGCCAAAACCCACTTCTTTTTCTGCTCTAATTAAGGAAAATTGCTGCACAACAGGTTGCCAGACAGGTAAATACGCTACAATGAACAGAAGCTATACCAAGTCCATTCCATCTGCACTAAATCCATCCCGTCTTTTTCAGTAGGAACACCAAAATATCACAGTATAGTACAATAAAGTCTTTTATCTTAATTCTGGATAAATGGGAACTTATTTTTGCCTCTCTAGAACATCAGCGCTCTGACATGCTCTCAAAATTATGAGATGGTAATATGATGACACCAATTTAAATTTTCTATGGTTTATATTATTGTATCTTGCTTAAAGCACAATACCTATTGTCCATCCAGATTACCTCTGCTGCCTTGAACACAAAGACTGACTTCCAAGTTGCTGTCACTCCTGCAGAGATGTGCAAACACTTTACAATGAAGTCCAGATAGAAAGTCAGAAAAATCCTAAGAAGCCAAGTTAAAACTACATCACAAGACTTGTTCAAGTAGCAACAAAAATGGGCTCCTAATGCTGCAATGAAGTTTAAGATTTGATCCTTAGTTGTAAGTATATCAGTAATTCCAATTAAAAAGTAGGACTTTGTCTACAGTATTTTATTAAGAAAGTTTTAAAATCACCTATAAGCTGTTTAGCACCCAAAAGGCAATATATTCAATTTAAAAACACCTACTCAAAAACAGAAATCTCCTTGCTTTTACTAACACTGATTTTACACCATGTTATAATACTAAACGACAAGCATAAAGTTACATAACTGAGTGCAAGTGACTTATCTAAATGCCATGCAGTATCATTTAGAAATTTGGGATGCTTTGTGAGAAAATAACTCCAACATACTTTGGAGAAAATAAATTTAGAGGCGGTAAACCAAAACTGCCTGGGTTTAACTCCTACCTCCACCACTTACTAACTGTGACCCCAAGGGGGAAAAAATTCCATGGTTGTTTCCACATCTGTAAAAGAAAAAAAAAAAAAAAACCCAAAAAACTAAAAGTCTACTTCATATATCTGCTAGTGAGGATTAAATGAACACACTAAAACAGTGCAGAATGTAGTCTAATGCATACTAAGTGCTCAATAAAAATAAATTATTACTTAGTAGAGCACAGTCTAATTTAATAAAGCAACTTTTTCATTTACTCACTGCAATTTAAAACTGCATGAGCAATATGAAGTTTCCAACATTAAGGGGCAAAGTCCAGGATGAATTTTATATAAATGGATCCTAAGATTATTTTCAGACAAAACCCAGAAAGCTTTAAGTATCTCACGTAAAAAATACAGTCTGAAAATTAGGTTATCTAAGATTCTAAATGTGGTTCCAAAACCACCTGACAACTCATCTGGTTAACGCCCATTAATGTTAGTAAGAAATAATTTCAAAACGTAAAAGGCAATGCATATGGAGCAGAGCTGGCCAGTAGGTAGTGTTCTGATTTAATACTCTGCCCCCCCCCGCCCCCAATCCAAGGAACTTCATTCTCTGTACTTTTGAGGTCACAAGGTTTAACAGTCCAAAGCCAACAGTGTTTTATTTCAAGATACTTCCCCTAACAAGTCTTACTGTGAAACACCTCATTCAAGGTAAAATAATAAGCATCATTAGACTTCCAATTTTAGAATAGGGACCCTGCCACCCCCCAAAAATTCTGTAACTTTCAAATATTTCTGAACAAATCATGATCTTTGTACATGGTCTTATAACAAGTTCTGACAGTTTAAAAAATACAACAGGATGAAAATGTGATTTACATTTCAACTATGTAACATGACTAACCAATCACTGTCACCTTTTAGAGTAATGTTACTCAAGCACACCACTAACCTTTATTAAAATAAATTTACTGGTATTTTATCACTGTAACTATTCCTCTGAAGTTCTAATGACAGTAAGTATAATTATATACCAACAAATACCTTTTCCTCAGAAATTATATATTTATTATTTTAAAGCCACCATATACCTATAATGGAAGGCAATGGGTTTACTTTTTGCAACTACATAGTATCCCCATGTTAGGGTAATCATTTTAAATTGTGTAAAAAATGCCTCTGAAAACTGCATGACAAACTTTTAACATGTCATAAAAAAATTAATTCCTCTGGCCTACTGTATTAAATCTCATTATTTTATACTTTAGAATGAACCCAAGTGACTAAAAAAGTTGAAAATGTAATAGCTAATAAATTAAATACAACAGGTTTTGAATAAACTTTTAAATGTTCAACCCCAAATCTCCCCTTTCTTTTTCATTCCAAGGCAGGAATGACATCTTGTATTTTTACGTTTAAAATAAACTCTCAGCTTTATAAGATGAATTCCCATCTACGTAGAGGTTAAGGAATAGGGTTTCCTTAACCTAGAGGTTAAGGTTCTGGTTAACTGAGATTACTACACACTCATAATTCTATAAAGATTTATATTGGAAATCAATTTAGATATCAACACTAAATTCAGAAAATGATTTTTAGCTTTACTGATTAAATTTCAGAATCTTACAGTGCTTAAACTTTTTATTATTATAAGGGAAAAATTATAAAAGATTCATCCATGACATCTGTTGGTTACTTTTTGAGTATATTTGCTGATAATTTTTCATCTCTCTCACAAAACTTAAAGGGAGGGATTTTCCTAGTTGTTTTGGCTTTGTGATAGTTTCAAGTCTAGGTAAGCACGAGTTTACACATGACCCAATACTTAAAACTATCACCTTGATTATTGGCCGAACGCTGCCAGTAGTAAGAATCTCCCCCCTCACCCTCCCACAATGGTCTTAAATGTCTATCTAAAATGTACAATATAATATTCCAGAAACTAAAACATGCTTACCTTTACTCCACAGAGTAAACCACTGGCAGTATCAACTATTAAGACACAGGACAAATACACACAAGCTATGAAAGCAAGCTACGTAGTCAATCTTCCTGTGGTGAGCGTTGTTTCCAACACACAGAGATCAGCAAACCAAGTAACAAACACGTTATGTTACCTGAGACCACACTGTTGGAAGTGAAGTAACAGAAACAGATCCCACGCTTCCAGCATCCAGTTCAGTGAGTGCCCTATCTACTAAAACGTTGAAGCAGAACTAAAGTGAAATAAAACTTTGAACTAAGTTATGTTTCACTCCATTTGTAAACCTGCACACATTTGAGGTGCACAGCTTTAAGTGGAATAGGAGAAAAGTTATTCCTTTTTAAATGCTTTTTCAAGCATGGCATGTATCACCTGAAGGCTAAAATTAACCATCCTACATGTTTGGACATAAATCACAATAGCAGACTCAATACTTTGTTGTATTAGGGCAGCCTTACAAATGAAAGAATACTCAGGGAATATTAAAACGACACAGTAAATACACACTTACATGGTTAGTCCCATTTCTTAAAATTAACAGGAGACAACCTATAGCAGAATTCACAAATTCCCAAACAGGTCAATCACACTTCAGTAACTAAATGAGGCTATTTTGCTTCCTGCCCAACCCAATGCAGACCAGTCAACTTACCTATCTTGTAAAATTGTCTGAAAGCTAATACAGTGTTACAGTTTTCTACTGATTATGAAACTTCAAAAATTGCCTCCAAGTAGCTTGCTACAATGGCATGTGTATTTTGCCAGGCACTAACTTTCAAATATCTAGCCTAAAAGAACTGCAGCCCTATAGAGAACATGAGTCCATATCAAAATGGGAAATTCCAGTGCAAATGCTTCTAAGTAAAAACTAAAGATGTTTAAGTTGGAAAGATTAAAATGAGGAGAACTCAGAAAGGCATTTTACTATGGAAATAATTATTCTAAAAGCCCATAGTAAACTGTGGAAACATCCACTAGGGTATTTAACAGGCATTTCCTCCTCATAACAGCTGTCTATTATTCTTATATTCAAATTTTCAAAAAAGTTTTAAGTCCACAACAAATTGATTTAAAAAATATTTTTAGGATGACACTGTCATCACTTCATTCTCAAGTTAGAATTGTAAAAAGAAATACCCACAGAAATGTGTTTAAGAAATTAAACTTAGATGAGTTTAAATCCAGTAAGCAGTCTTTCCCTTGCTATTGAGACTATTATGAAACTGCTGCCCAATATCCCTCAAACTGGGACACAGATTAGAAAAAAACAGGGTGGCAAGTGCACAGACACCAAAATAAGTTTAAATAGTCTTAAGATTTCTTTTTGTTCAAGAAGTAAAAAACAGTATTATTAACAGGTGAGGCTGGGTGATTGGGCACTATTTTAAAAAGTCAAATACTAGACTTTAAAAATGATAAGATTGCCCTGGCTGGCATGGCTCAGTTGGTTGAGCGTTGGCCCAAAACTGAAAGGTCACTGGTTTATTCCAGGTCAGGGCACAGGCCTGGGTTGCTGGTTGCAGGTTCAGTCCCCCACCGGGGCACGTGGGAGAGGATATCGATTGATGTGTCTCTCCCTTCTATAGCTCCCACCCTTCCCCCTCTCTAAACAAATAAAACATTAATAAAAATGAGATCATTTGTTAAATGTACTTGCTTAACTTAAAATTAACCTCAGTAAAATACTATTTTCAGCAGGTAATCATCAGTCAGAATCTAAAATATTCACTGAGCTATAAACATTTAATTGTCCATTTTTCTTGAGAGGTCACTCAAAAAATGTGTGAAGTTCTACATTAGGTAGGAGAGCAAGTATTTATAAGAGTAAAAGCAGTGACCTTCAAACCTAAGTTCACAGTCCTTTCAAATTACTGAAAAGAATTGCTTATATAACATTTGAAATATATAATGGAGGAGAAAAGTGCAGTTACAGTTTAATCTTAGTTTGCCACTGGTATCAGGAAAAATGAGAGATAACTTTCATTATTCTATATGTCAAACTCTGACCCCAGTTTCTTCTGCTTTTCCCTTTAGACTACTGCTGCCACGTCTGCTTTATCTCCAATATAAAACTGGACAGATTTCAGTGGATGAGAATACAGTAATAATAAAAGCTTGTGAAAACTTAAATGTTATCCAAACTGGGCTCTATCTACAAATTACTGGCCCTCTATACTCCAGTGGTGGTGTATAAAAAACTCCTGGAAACGTGAATATAATCCTAAAGAAAGAATAACATTTAGGGAAAAGGAAAAATGCAAAGAACGATTCTCAATCTACCAGCCTTCCAAAGAGAACTCATGCAGTTGTGAACAGGTCAACCAACCAAACAACCGTATTTAACATTCCAGCCAAATCACACACACAAAAAATCTGATAAAAGAGCTGTAGTGTAAAGCCACATCAGCCCACCTCTGACTAATACATATCCAATTCTTAAAATTATATTTATAAATATGGTTGGTGATAAAAGACATACATTTTTGCATAACACATATACACAAAGCTACTTTAAAACTTGTTTTACTTTTGCACCTGAAACCTGTTAACCAGTGTCATCCCAATAAACTCAATAAAAAAAAAGTAAAAGGAAATAAGGAAAATTAATTTTCATGTGTTTTATTAAACTCAATATATCCAAAATATTGTCATTTCAACACTTAATAAAAATTTATAAACAAAAAATAATAGAAAGTAAAAATTGTTTTACTTTTGACATCTCCAGAATATTTCAGTATAACATGCAAGACATTTTAAACACACAAGATTCAGGTAACCTTCACATTTAGCACTAAACTTAGAATTCCAAAAATATGTCTTAAAAACAAATAAAATTTGAAATTACAGTAGTATTGCCCAGATTTAAAAATATCATTACTAACTATATTAAGCTTTAATTGGCCAAACCACAATTACATGCATTACCACAGACCAAAAACCATGTAATGGCATCAGTTTTGCCCAAATATCACTCATGATGCCTAAAAAGGTTTTATATCCCAGGTACAAGATATCTTAGTGCAGTAATGTCTAGAATTTCCTGGGGAGTCATTGGGCAACTAACCAAAACACAGCCTCTGCAAGTTATGACTATCGAAACCTTTATAATACAGAAATAAAATTTAAAAGTTTTACCATTCTTCCCGCTGTGCCGTCGCTGCTTCAGAGTGTCGTGGGGAGGAGTTTGAATGGCTAGGGAATTAACAACCGGTACAGCAACCAATCAAAATTCTAGTTTTAGTTTTTGACATTGTTAGGGTTAAAAACTTTAATTCATTAACACTTCAGTTCAACAGTAGATAACTACAAAGGCAGCTGCTTCGTGATTTGAAAAATCAGAGCTAACAGAAAGCCTGCCCCAAACAGCAAGTTATACAGTTACTCATTTTGGTGCCTCTGCCCAAAGAACAGAATTCAGAAAACAAAAACCAAAATATTAAAGGCTTAAGTTCCCAAATACTTAACATATTCCTTTCTGAGATTAAGTTATATATTATTCAAGATTAAGAAAAGCTAGTGTCCTGTCCCACTTCCAACTCTCCCAAAGTCAGCACAATCAGCATAACAGCTGGACAAGTCTGTCTGGGCTGATAGTAAATCCTATACTTCAAAGGGCTTCTCTCTCCCCCCCTCCAAATCTTGTGCTTTTTCCCAACTGCGTTTACCTTTTCAACACCTTTCTCCTTGTTATAGTGAAATAAATTCACACACACACTACAAAAAGGATTGGACGCGTTAACCCAAGGTCAGTTAGTCAGTGAAGGGAGGAGGAAAACCCAAAGAACCCCGATTTAGTCCGTTCTGCTAAATCCTGTATTGTGCTCCCGCTCCCAAATGCTGCATTTTTATACGTAAGTGCAGCTTCAGGTAATGTGTACAACCAACTACAATTAGAGAAGAAAGTTACTACTTAAAAACTTGGGGTGGAGGGGAGTCATGCCATAGCATAATACAGGATTTGTTCATTTTTTGAAAGGCTGGTGGGCCCTCTTTAACAGTGGGTAAGAGAGGGAAGGAGAAATCAACAGACACCAAAAAAAACACAGTGGGCCCCAGGTGGCGAAAAAAGGGTTTTGTAGAAAAATGGAAATTGTATAGAAAAAACAAAGTAGGTAAGAGGACAATCTGTACGAACAATTAGGGAACCCAATACCTGAAAGTAAAAAAAGGGTGCGCGGTCAGTATAACTCGGCGGGGTGGGGGAAGGGCACCCAGCAAGCCAGAGGTAGAACAGCTCCAGTCAAGTGCAGGCCCCGCGAACAAGGAACTTTAAGCCCGGGGAGCAAAAACCAATGTACCAACAGGCGATTTGGGGAATTTCACCTAATCCAATTTCTTCCCTAGGCTGAAAAGTAGGAACTCTGTCAGCAAACCGTTGTTCGATAGTGTAAAGTGGAAAAACGATGAGGTCTAAAGTGAAAAAACGATGAGGTCAAGGCGAAACTTAATTCAAAATACTGAAAAAAATTCGGCCTGAAGCCAAAACGTAAGGAGCACTGGTGGAAGCCTACCCGTTCCCCAAAGCATGTGCGTATAAAATAATCGCAACGTCTCGGGATGCTGGAGACGCACAAAATAAACCTTAGTTGGGGTCCAGGAATAAAGGCTTTGTGTGTTTGCGTTTTTATGCCCGAGGACGTTAGAAAACGGGGAACCACGGAGACAGAAATAAGAAAAAGAAAGAAAAAAAAAAAGCACCCTACACAGGCGGGAAAAAATCCTGGCGGCTAAGTCGGTGGGAGGAGACCCATGGCAAGGGAGGGAAGGAGGGCGGGCCGGGGAGCAGCATGGTGATGGCTAAAGGTGGAAACGTGTGTGATGGGGGAGGGAACAATAAGCAGGCAGGGGTAGAAAGAAATGAAAGCCCCAGGGGTACCAATGTAGAAAAGGGGTAACAGTGCAAGAACGATGCATGAGGACCTGGAGGGCTGGCGGAGAGCGGGAACGAGGCCTAATGGCGGGGAATAGGGAGGGGGAGGGGTAACTTAGTAGGGCCTGGCTATCCCGGGCCGCCCCTTACTCACCCTTCATCCTCCTCGTTCTTACTGGCATCGATCTTCGCCCCTTCCGACTCGGCGCTGCCCCCTTCAGTGCCTCCGGCCGCGGTTCCGCCCCCGGTCCCGGCTCCACTTCCCGCCGCCGCCGATGCCCCCTGCGCCGCCGCCACCATGGCTCCCTCCTGCTCGCCTGCCGAGCCGCCTACCGCCGCCGTTGCAGCCGCCGCCGCCCCATCTCCGCCGAACTGCTCCTCCGACATAGTGCTACTGCCTCCGCTGTCGAAGAGACTACACCCGCCGCTGCCGCGAACCGAAACTAGCAGCAAAGTAATCCCCGCTGCTGCCGCGCGCCCGCTGTACCGCGCGAAGCACACAAGAAGACAGAGAAGGCGCGCGTGGCTGCAAAGGCTCCTGCGCCTGTCCCTGGCCTGCCCACCTCGCCTCCCACTCTCGCGCAGCGCGCACTCCCGCTCTCTTCGACTGTACTGAAAAAGAATAAGCAGCGGCGGCCGCTCTTGCCTCCTAACCTCGCTTTAATGGCGCCGCCGCGGACCACCTAAAATGGCCGACGGAAGAACGGCGCGTCCCGGTCACGTGACGCCCGAGCGCGCCCTTTGCACCTCCCCCGCCTCCTCTACCGCTATTTTTTCCCCCCCCTCCCTTCCTCCTCGATCCAGCCCTCTCGCTCCCTTTTATATTTTCCTCCCTCGTGCTGCGCCGCACAGCGTGGGGCCTTTAAAAAGGACCGGAAGTGGCGTTCTATGAGACGGCCGCGCGGGGACCATCGAGAACAAGGAGCACATTCGAAGGCCCGGCTAGAGGTGCCCCTTCCTCTGTCCCCGCCCTTCCGAGGTTCCTGGATCCGGCTCATCAACCCACCCCACCCACTCCCACTCTCTAGCGGCTGACGGGGGTGTGGTAGCACCTCCCAGAAGGCTACCGTTCCTGTGCGCCTGCGGCTTTGAGGTGGGGTAGAAGAGGCGCGCACCCGTTGCTCCTTTTGTCCTGGAAGTTCTCAGCCCGAGAAGGGCCTCCCTGAGATGTACTCCCTGTGCCTCCGGCTTCTTGCCGATTGACGTTCGGGGACCTCAGACTCACCGTTTGCGGAGAGAAGCTCCAAGGCGGGCTGCGCACGTGCACAGACCGCCGCAGCTCCTCCGCCCACCGTTATCGCCCGCGACCGGGTGACTTTGAGGTTTTCCCTTGCTGCTGCCGCCGCCCTTTCCACCCCGGGGCGGAGAGGCCCAGACCGCCGACAATTAGGACGTCTTTTTATCTTTTAAGATTTGTTTTCCAAGTGTGATTTTTTCCTTGCCTGCTTTTCTCCTGAAAGTTTTCATCTAAAACGAAGGTAACTTTTATATTTTAAGGAACAGAAATTGTTTTCCTTTGCTTGTTTTATTTGAAGATCCTAAACTCTATCTCTATTCTTTGAAAATACTAAGAGTTGAGAAGTGTGTTAGGTCAACCAAGGGTTCATTTATTTTAATGATTGTTAGTCCTAGTACTAAATAGAATATATAAATGCTGTGGATCATCTTTACAAGGTTTCTGAGTTTGTTGTGAGTGGGATTTGGGGATGTGTGTGTGTGGTTTTTTAAAACACCGCTAGGCGTTTCATGCAAGGTAACAGTAAAATTGTTTAATAGGCGTATTAGAAATCCCAAATGCCTTGGCTGAAAACTGGATTATTCCGGCTTTGGGATTTGCGGCTTCTTGCAGAAAACCCAGAAGAAAATACAGTTTTTAGGTACTTCATTAGTCAACAAATAATTATTTGCCTATTTAGCATGTGCCCAGACACTGGGGAAACAAAAGACTAATGCAAAATACAGCAAAAAAATTCTAAAGAGTTTAAGTATGTGTTTTCCACTATATAAATTAATTTGTCTTAATTGAACACTATCCAAAAATCTCAAAGGATGAGTAAAAATATTTAATTCTTATTATTAATCAAGTTTGCAAAATTTGCACTACATAACAATTAAAAGGCAAGAATACAGATCAGAATGCGAAAACATCCTAAAAATAGTCTCTCACCAGTACAGCACAGGGAATATAGTCAATAATATTGTAATAACTACATAATGGTGTCAGGTGGGTACTGGATTTTTTAGGGAGGATTACTCCGTAAGTTATGTAAATGTCTAACCGCTATTCCGTGCACCTGAAAGCAATATAAAATTGAATATCAACTGTAATTAAAAAATAAAAAGTAAACATATATATGGCCAGATGGATCAGTTGGTCAGCATTTTCCCCTACACCAAAAGATTGCAGGTTGGATTCCCAGTCAAGACACATACTGGTGCCTAGGTTGCAGGTTCGATTGGTGGTCAGGGTGCCTATGGGAGGCAACCAGTGAAGTTTTCTCTGTTACATTGACATGTCTTTGTCTTCCTGTTCCTCTATAAAATTAAATATAACATTAAATAAACATATAAAAATCCTCACCCGAGAATTAAAATGTATAAATAAAGTATATGTTTAAAAAAAAATGCCCTGGCTGGCATACTCAGTTGGAGCATCACCCATACACAAGGTTTCAGGTTCAATTCTGGTCGGGACACATGCTTAGGTTTCACGTTCTATCCCCAGCGGGACTGGACAGGTGCCGATGGATGTTTCTCTCTCACATTGATGTCTGTCTCTTTCTCTCAAATCAATTACAAAAAATACATCCTGGGGTGAGGATTTTTTTAAACAAGTATATGTGTATATAATATTACTGAATTCACACACGTGCAGTATCTTAGATCAAGTGTTAGAGACTTTAGGTATGTCTCCACCTGTTAAAATAGTAACTAAGGAGAAAGTGAGCATTGTGCTCAAACCAAATCCAATTTAGAGACAAGTGACATCACCCTAAGGGAGGTATCTTGAATCTTTTCTGTCTTCACAAGCATATTCTTTTGCTCTTAAGACAGCCTTAGACATGCTCACGAAAGTAATGGGCTTTCTCAAAGGACTTATATTAATTCATACGTAGCCCAGTCATTTCTGGACTTTTGGAATTTATATAAAAATCTAAAAATATGAATAATTTTAAAGCTAACACCTTTATGTTATCTATTTATGCCATATTACTGATATTTCTATATATTATCCAAATCTCTGCACACTATGCTCCTACATCCACACATTTCTTTTAGAACTCACTTCAGTCCTAGTTCTTTTCACATTTCCTTATCTGCCTAGTAAACTCCCATTGATATTTAAAAGCCCCAATCAAATGTACTCTTGTGAAGCTTTTCCAGGCTCCCTGAGGCAGAATTAATCATTCTTACAGCCCTTTATCCTTCCCTCTGTTATTCTAAATATGCAATTGCACTAGATTATGAGTTACTGAAGAGCAAAAGACAATGTGTGGTATGTGTTCTGGGATACTCAAAAATATACACATAATTGTTTGAGTTATAGAATGACAAAAAACTGGATATTTCCAAAATTCTATGTTTGGGGCCTTTGAGGCAAACTAGGTATGCTTCCAAGCAATTAAAAGATTCCTCTCCAAACCATTCCATTTCATCTCTGGCATAAAAACAGTTCCTCAAACCACTTGATGATATGTGAAATTCCTTAAGACGGAGAAAAACCAAATTTTTATTCCATGATTATAGGTAAGAATTTAATGTTTAAATGGCTGAAAATTATATATTGGCACTGTATTAGACTGGCTCAAACCACTGCAAGGACCCAATATCCCCTCTCAAAGTCCATGACATGTTTCAGATAACGCACCGCAGTACTGGATCTTCATTGAATTCAGCCTTTGTGGAGCAATAACTACAGAAAAAACTAAGGTACTAATAAGCCAAAGAATTCATTTGAGACTGAAACAAAACACTTTCACCCAGGACAAGATGTACACATCAAAATCAAGCAGTCACAGTTTTAACCTGCTAAATACAATCTACAAAGAGAGCAAGCATATCCTATTCTCAAATTTTTAAAGTGGCAACCTAGAATAAACAGTGTCCAATAGAAACAACAAGAAGGACCCATTTCCTATACAAGGTACACGTTCTCAAGCCTCTTCTGCAACTGTGCTAAATAGCCATTTGCTCACCTGCAGAACACCCTCAATAGGACATAAGCATTTTGTTGAAGAATTAGCTTGTGGTTTTAGGTGAAGTGACCAATCACCCAGTGAACAATCTAACGTCATACCTGGTTGTCAAGAAGCTCTCACTTCACTAGAGAAAAGAGAGGCCCCATCATGAACTGTTAGATTTTACTTCAGCAAATCCATTAGTCTTGAGTTCTGCTTAACCACAGAGATGTCAACCTTTAAATTCAGTTAAAACCTAGCTCAAAAAGCACTCAGATAATAAGGAAATGTAGTCATCTTACTTTTGATGCCCACAGGCATCTCAAACTTTAAATGTCCAAAACTGAACACCTTCCCAACAAGTCAGCTTCTTACCTTCCTCTGCAGTAAATGAAACCTCCACCCACCCATGTGCTCCGGGCAAAAGTCAGGGAATCCTTGATATCACTCCATGCATCCAATCAATCAACTACCTGCAAAATGTATCTTTATTCACCTAAATGCTTCTTAGAACATAAATAGGTTTTTTTTAATTAGATTTATTCACATTTAACCATGCAACACAGCACAGGTACATTTCTGATGATAGGAATATAAGCGTCTAAAACAAAGTCTTTGATGTCAGCTGGCATTCCAGTGGGAGAAGCAAACAACAGACAGAATAAATAGAAGTGTTATATAATTTTAAGTAGTAATAGGAAAAAAATAAGGTGCTAGAAACAGATTATGTACTATTTTACATAGCATAATCAGAGAATACTGCAAGAGATAACTTTTTCAGTAAAGCCCTGAAGGAAGTGACAGAAATCCGTACACATAGCTTAGTGAAGACTACAAGGTAAAGGCTAGAGGGTACTTGGCACTTTGAAAGAACAGTAGAGTCCAGTGTGGTTGAATACAGTGAATGGGAGAAAACAGATAAATCATATCTGAGAGGTATCCAAGAATGAGGTCAGCCAAGGCCTTGTAAGGTGTAGGTAGCACTTTGCTTTTATTATAAATGTGATGAGATACTATGTAAGGGTTTTGAGGAAGGGAAGGGCATGACTTGATAAACTTTTAAGTGTCCAGAATAATCCAGATCATTATAATTTGAATTCTAATAACCCAGATTGTTCTGGACGTTATATAGACAGCGGACTGGAGTGTATAAGGAAGGCCTCTGTTATGAGGCCTCTCATGGTTGATTTCTTCTGACGAAACAAATCTACAAGTAGTGTCTTATTTAAATGTAGTCATAAGACTTTTCCTAGAATCACACTTTCTACAAAGAAAAATGTACTCTTATAACAAGATCATTAAAAATAAAAATATTGCTGATATTTCCAATAAAGAATAAGACTTTTTATTAAATTCAGATTTCTTTTTTCTTTTTTCCCCCATCTTTGAAACTCTGGGATGAAATTTGTTTAACTGCTGCAGCTAGAGTTTGCCCAGAGCCTTTTCATAATCCTGCCTCGGGCATTGCAATAAGTACAATATTTGACTTGAACTGAGTTCTGGCATGTTGGATACTCCAGATTTCTTTCTTTTTCCAGGAACCAAGGCTGAAGCTAAATAGTATCACATTCTGTGTCATAATGTACTTATAAGTTTCTTTTAGCTGTAATTCTATAATTGTCTTAGTTCATAGTACAAAAAACTTGGAGTTCCCAGATTAAGGTTGAACCAACAAATACTGAAAACCTCAAAAAAAAAAAAGTTAAGAATGTGTCTCTTGTCCTGGGGCTATTTGGAGCCTTGTCTTTTGTTGCAGTGCCTCTGAGCTATTCGATATTCCTTATCCCATGCAGACTGCATGAGAATAGCCACTTCTTTACACAAGAACTGATTCTTAGTTGCTCAAGTCACACTTTTAGAAAGTGAAACACAATCAAATAGTCCCTCTGGCCATAATAGGAGGGGTTTATTCTGTTTGAACTGGTTTGCTGTTTGGGGTCCCCCAATATCAAGTTTCCACTCTCTTAGGGATAACACAGGAGAAGCCTACCAGCAGGGGATAGGGAACAGTAAGTCAACTAATCAAAATAAACTCATCACCCCAGGTTACATCTTTTGTTTTGGGAAGGGCACTGGGTCTAAGTCAGCCAATCACATTGAAGAACTTCTCTTCGACATTTGAGTGACTAAATATTCTCTTACAGGCTGGTCATTCACAAACTGAGAAGTGTGTAGAGGAGGGAACCACCCATAGTGGCTGTTTTGCAACAGGAAGATGCCTGTGAAGTTAGGAACCAAACAGCAATGAGGAGTTACCAAGACATGAAGGACAGGATACCAGGCCCTGGTCACAGTCTCTGAACTACCAGATCACTTTCTGCCCAGAGCTATCCCTACCTTTAGACTTAGTTGACTCAATAAATTCCCTTTATTAATTAAACCAGTTTGACTTTACAATTTATCTCTCACTAATTACACTGAATTGCTAGTTGTCAGCGTTGCGTTACAACCACCCACTTGTACCCTCTCTTCACAGAGGAGAAAGCAGGAATATTTCCCAGAATTCCCTTCCTTTACTGTTTTGAGGTAGAGTTTGCCAATGCGAGATACTCACAGTAGATTGAGAATGCAGAGAAAGAAAACTTTTATTCTCAGGAAGTTGTGGCAACATCACAGGCTTCTCTTCTCCCAGGAGACTGTGGCAGTTTCTAGCTTCTCAGATCTCACCACAAGCTCTCCCATTGCAATTGTGGCAGCCAAACACAATGGCTTCTCAGACTTCTGTGCAAACTCCTGCTTTGTGGCCAAGGTGACCATAAATGGTAGCTTCTCTGACATCTCCACAAGTTCTAGCTTCTTACATTTCTCTGTGAGTTCTGGCTTCTTCAATCTACTCCAATGCTTCAAACCAGTCATCAGTGAATGTTCTCTAATCCTTCTGTTTTGGCTCCCAGGCCATTACTCCTACAGCTTCTCCTACGTTCACCTAATCCTCAGTCCCTGCATTAAATCTCTATTCCAAAATACTTGGAGTGGCTTTGTTTTCCTTATTACACCTAGTTATTGTTAAATGTGGTTGTTTCCAGGAGGCACAGAACTTTAAGAATGGGAATTTAACAGGAATTGGCCCTGGCTGGTGTGGTTCAGTGGGCTGAGCATTGGCCTGTGGAGGGAAAGGTTGCCAGTTCAATTCCTGGTCAGAGCACATGCCTGGGTTATGGGATGTGGTATGCAACCAACTGATGTTTCTCTGCCTTCTTTCTCCCTCCCTTCCCTGTTCTCTAAAAAAATAAGTAAAGTTTTTTTTAAAAAAGTAAAAAAGAATGGGAATTGGCTCTCTGACCCCATTGCCAGAGATGATGGTATTAGTAGTACATGGCATATAGTGCCAAATGGTTAATTATCACTTTGGATTACCATGAAATTGCTGAAATATGATAACATAGTGGAAATAAAGGGTACAAAGACTGTGGAGAGGGGCCCTCAAAGATACCCACATCCTAATCCCCCAAACCTGTGAATATATTACCTTACATTCCAAAAAGGATTGTGCAGCTGTGATTAAAGCATTTAAAATGGGAAGATTATCCTGGATTACCTGGGTGAGCTCAATGTCACCACAAGTGCCCTTCTTTGAGGAAGGAAGGAGGTCAGAATCAGATTTGAAGGCAATAAACCACTGGTTTTGAGGATGTAGGAAGGGGTCCACATGCCAAGGAATGTATGTGGCCTCTAGAGACTGGAAAAAACAAAGAAATTCTCCCTTAAAACCTTCAGAAGACCACAGACCTGCTTACACCTTAAGTTAGCCCAGTGAGATCTCAGGAACTATAAGATAATAAATTTGTGTTGTTTTAAGCCTCTAAATTTGTAGTAATTTGTAATAGCAGCAATAGGGATCTGGTCCATCTACCATCTGGAGAGTAACCTGCCCTTGCCTGAAGAACTTGTAATGACATCCTGAAATAGTTTCTTTGCAGAGGATAGGGAAGATTCATGCCTGTCACTTCTCATTTCATTGTTTCTAGATTCATAACTACACTAAAATCCTGGAAGGCCCTGTAGTTTAACAAATTTGGAAAGCTATTTGTATAGATTGCTAAAACATTTCTCAAAGGTGAAACAGTATTTCTACAAGAGGGCTGGAACATAAACGTTTTTCCTTTTTTTGTCTTCTGATAGTTTGCATGGCTAACTGACAGTATGGATGCCATATAGTTCAATATGTGGGGGCTGATTTTTTTCTTCAGTATTATTACATCATGATTGTATGATGATGTTAATGATCCAGTAGAAAGACAAAAACTGGTGATGTAGATGGAAATTGAATAATTGCAGAAGCCAAGTTCTTAAGTAGGTGAGAGGAGATCGGATCTAGTGCACAAGATGGAGTAGAGATGGTTTTTCCATTATATACGAGGGAAGGAAGATTATATGAGTACAGATGTAGGTCCATGGATAGGTTTAGTAATAAATAATTCTGATTATTATTTTTTTCAGCTAGTTAAGAAGTGTGTCATTAGCTAGAATTTGGACAAGGGTAGAGATAGAGAAGATTTCAGTATGTAAGGGAACATGTAGGCACAAATTCACTAGGTCCAGGAAATCTGAAACTGTAAAATGTTGACCAGGATGGAGCCCACAAAGAACCTTTTGGATGCTATTGGAGATCTACTTGTGAGATCTGAAAGGCACTCCCTCCAGAAACCTTTAACAGTATGTCACTGATGATGGTGTATGGTCATTTAATCAGTTACAATTTATCATCTTGTCTATTCACCCATCTCCCATTTCTGGACCTTAACCCTGAGGACTCATAAGAAACCCAGGTAGTAAATACCTTTTGAGTTGTCTGCCAAGCCATAACTCCCTTTTCTAAACTCTACCCCACCAAGAGTGACCCCTTTAGAGCCAAATTTATAATTGATGACCCCATCCCCACCTCCATTGCTAAAGCAAAATCCAGGGTGGACATCTGACCCAAGCAATCAACTAGATATTTTCTCCTGAGAATTGAAATTGGTATACTGGGTCTTTAAGCAGTTGGACAAACACAGGATCTAGGGGAAATTTGATTATAGGACTGAGCAGCCGTTTTGCACCACATGTATCAGAGAAGCTGAGGACACAGATGTGAGTGTGAAGCAAAGAGAGAATGAAGCTGATGTGTAGAAAGAACCAGGGACCAGAGGCCATTTGGTCCTGACAAGATGCAGATGGTATCTGCCTTGGTTCTTAATGACATACCAGTCACTGACTTCTGTCCTCAGCTGAACTTACTCCTTGGGTTATATGCAATGCCCCTGGATGTGGAATTTACATGAGAAAGTATAAGTAGGTTTCTGTTATTGTAAGCCAAAGAACCTTGATCAAGAGCAAAGATATATCATGGGTGAGGGGGAGCTTGTAGGGGAAGGATCAAGCGAAAAAAAAACCTCATGGACATGGAAAATGGTGCGGTGACTGGGAAGGGAGGAGGTGGGTGAAGGTAGAAGAGGGTATAAGGGGGATAAATTGTAATGGAAAAATACAATAAAAATATTAACTATTAAACTTAAAAAATGTAATATTAACTATTAAAAATATTAAAAAAGTGGGTGAAGGATTTGAGCAGACATTTCTTCAAAGATATACAGATGGCCAATAAACACATGAAAAGATTTTTTAAAAAGCAAAGCTTTATCAAATGCTATGCTAAAATCAAGATATACTGGATATACTGTGTGTATAGTGGTTTGTTAATCTAGTATAATAACCAGTCTATCAGAAAAAAAATAAAAAAGGAAGTGACATGAGATTGGATGATTATTTAGTGACTCTATGCAGACTCAGTAGACTTGGAAAGAAAAAAAACAGTGATATGACCCACTGTAATTTTTTTAATCATTTAAAAATCAATTTGAAAAACAATGGAAATAAAGACAAATCACTCATAAAACTACCTTCCTCATATAACCACTTTGAACATTTTGATCTAGCTCTTATGTGTTTGCTTTTAAACCTTGAAATTACAATATAAAATATAATTGCTAAGTTTACTTTTTCATTAGATATTGTCATACATGTTTCTATATTGCTGCATAATTTTCATAGCTAAGATTGTAATGGCTGTCTAATATTTTATTGAATTGATATACTATAAAAATAACACTACAGTGATTATCTAGTGCTCTCCATTTAAAATTCCAAAAAGAAATTCCTAACTTCGTGAATATGGCTATTTCTATTTTTAAAGATTTTTTTTTTGTAAGGTTGGAAATAATCAGACTACTATTTCCTGTTTCCCTCAAGATTAATGTTCACCTTTTTTGGATCTATTCTGTGTCAATTACCTTCTAATTAGTAATTCAGCCTTATAGTTACCCTCGTATGAGGAAGGTGTTATTCTTTATTTTTAAGATTGTATTTATTTTTAGAGAGAGGGGAAGGGAAGGAGAAAGAGAGGGAGAGGGCGAGAAACATCCATGTGAGAAACATCCATGTGAGAAACACCCATGTGGGGCCTCTCGCATGCCCCCAACCGGGGACCTGGCTTGCAACCCAGGCATGTGACCTTACTGGGAATCAAACCAGCGATCTTTCACTTTGCCGGACAATGCCTAACCCATTGAGCCATATTGGAGACGGCCCTTTTTTTTTTTTTTTTTTAATTTATTGATATTAGGCAGAGGAAAGGAGAGACAGAGAAACAGAGAGACACTGATTTATCATTCCACTTATTTATGCATTCATTGGTTGCTTCATGTATATGCCCTGACCAGAGATCAAACTGGCAGCATTGACATACTGGGACGATGCTCTAAAAAACTGAGCTACCTGGCCCAGGCTGATGGTGTCCTTTTGAAGCACAACAGTCTTTAATTTTGATGAAATCCAATGTATCTATTTTTTACTTTTGCACTTGTGCTTTTGGAAAGTGTTGCTTAATTCAAGGTCACAAATATTTACTCCTATGCTTTTATGTTCTCTTCTAAGGATATTAGAGCTTGAGCTATTACATTTAGTTCTTTCATTCATTTATAGATAACTTCTGTATATGTTATGAGGTAAGTGTCCAACTTTATTTTTTTGCATGTGGATATCAAATTATCCCAGCACTGTTGGAAATACTATTCTTCTATTAAATTGTGTTGGCAACCTCGGTAAAACTCAGTTGATCATAGTTTAATGATTTATTTGACCTATCTGTCTACCTATATGCCAGTACAACACTGTCTTGATTACTGTAGCTTTGTAGGAAATTTTGAAATTAGAAAGCATTAGTTCCTCCAACTTTGTTCTTTTTCTTCCCAAGGTTGGCTATTCTGGATCCCTTATATTTCCATAAGAATTTTTTAAATATGTATACTTCAATTACTCTTTATAGTCAATATTATTCTGTATTATCAGATATACAGCATAGTAGTTAGAAAATTATGTACTTTACAGAGTGGTCCCCAGATGTTTCAAGTACCCACCCGTCCCTGAACATAGTTATTACCACATTATTGACTATTTTGCCTATTCTGTAATTTACATATTTCCATAAGAATTTTAAGGTCAGCTTGTGAGTATCAGCAAAGTGCCCAGGTGAGGGTTTGATAGTGATTGCACTGAATCTGCACATCAAGTTAGGGAGTATTGCCATTTTAACAATAATTCGCCTAACCCATGAACATGAATGAGCTGTATTTCTACTTATTCAGGTATTCTTTCATTTTTTAATATATATTTTATTGATTATGCTATTACAGTTCCATTTATTTTCTTCCCCTTTATTCCCCTCCGCCCTGCACCTACTGTCCCACCAACATTCCTACCCCCCTTAGTTCATGTCCATGGGTCATACATAATAAGTTCTTTGGCTTCTCCATTTCCTATGCTATCCTTAACCTCCCCCTGTCTGTTTCGTACCTGCCAATTATGTTTCTTATTCCCTGTACTTTTTCCCCGATTCTCTCTCCTCTCCCCTGTGCTGCTGATAACCCTCCATATGATCTCCATTTCTGTGGTTATGTTCCTGTTCTGGTTGTTTGCTTAGTTTTTGTTTTGTTTTTGTTTTGAGCTCAGTTGTTGATAGTTGTGTTTGTTGTCCTTTTACTGTTCATAGTTTTGATCTTTTTCTTACATCAGTCCTTTTAATATTTCATATAATAAGGGCTTGGTGATGATGAACTCCTTGAACTTCACCTTATCTGGGAAGCACTTTATCTGCCCTTCCATCCTAAATGATAGCTTTGCTGGATAGAGTAATCTTGGATGTAGCTCCTTGCCTTTCATGACTTTGAATACTTCTTGCCAGCCCCTTCTTGCCTGTGAAGTGTCTTTTGAGAAATCAGCTCATAGTCCTATGGGAACTGCTTTATAAGTAACTGTCTCCTTTTCTCTTGCTGCTTTTAAGATTCTCTCCTTATCTTTAATTTTGGGTAATGTAATTATGATGTGCCTTGGTGTGTGCTTTCTTGGGTCCAACTTCTTTGGGACTCTCGGAGCTTCCTGGATCTCCTGGAAAAGTTTGTTTCCTTGGCCAGATTGGGGAAGTTCTCTATCATTATATGTTCAAGTAAGTTTTCAATTTCTTGCTCTTCTTCTTCTCTTTCTGGCACTCATATGATGTAGATATTGAAATGTTTAAAGTTGTCCCAGAGGTTCCTCGGCCTGTCATTTTTTTTGAATTTTTGTTTCTTCATTCTGTTCTGGTTGAATGTTTATCTTTTCTTTCTGCTCCAAATCATTGATTTGAGTCCTGGTTTCCTTCCCTTCCCTGTTGGTTCCCTGTAAATTTTTCTTTACTTCACTTTGGATAGTCTTCACTTTTCCCTCTATTATGCGACCGAGCTCAACAGTATCTGTATGCAACCTCATTACCAGTGTTTTGAACTGTGCATCTGATAGGTTATCTACCTCCTTGTTGCTTAGTTGTTTCTCTGGAGTTTTCATTTGTTCTTTCATTTGGGCCATATTTCTTTGTCTCAGTGTACCTGTTAGGTTGTAAGGCGTGGAGCCTTAGGTATTCACCAGGGTGGGGCAACCCAAGTCACTGTGTTTTGGTACCGTATGTGGGGGGGGGTCAGAGAGGGGACAATGCCTCTTGCTTGGCTCTCTCTGGCTTTAGTGACTTCCTGGTGGGTGGGTTTGTGTATGTTCTACAACCCTGTGAACCCCTCCAACAAACTCTCCCATGAAACTGGGAGTTTCTCCTGCCATCTCAGCTCCCACATATTTTTACAACCAGAGGCTTTGAGGCTTTCTTCTCCAGCACTGGGACCCTGGGTTTGCGGACTGTCTCACTTCCCAGTTGTTCCTTCCAGTTTATCCGCATGCAAATGTGGGACCACCTGGTCTGCCAGCCGCTGCCCTGTCCACCCAATCCTCCAGCTGCCACTTTGCTATGCGTCCTCTCCTCCCTTCCTACCAGTTTGAATGAAGGTTTCTTCTTTAACCCCTTGGTTGTTGGACTTCCATACAGTTTGAGTTTCTGGCAGTTCTGGTTATTTTTTGTTTTAAATTTGTTTTCATTTTACCATTGTGTGAGGAGGCAAAGTATATCTATCTACACCTCCTTCTTGGCTGGAAGTCCATTTTTACCCAGGGTTGGATTCTGATGAGGCCTCTTTTCCTGGCTTACTGATGGACTCCTTTGTGCTATGTCCTGACATGACTTTTACTTTGTGTATGTGTGTAAGTAGAGAATAATCTCTGATGTCTCTTCCTTTTCTTATAAGGACATAAGTCCTATCAGATTAGGGCCCATGACTTAATTTAACCTTAAATTTCCTCCTTAAAAGCCCTAGTTCCAAATAAGTCACATTTGGGGTTAGGGCTTTAATGTATGAATTGGGGAGGGCACAGTTTAGTCCATAATACTTTCTAATCCTAGTTTATTGAATGCTTTGTTTCTTTTAAACCATGAAAGGGTGTTGGATTTTGTCAAGTAGTTTTGTTTTTTAGAAAGAGGGGAAGGGAGGGAAGAAAAGAGGGTGAGAAACATTAATGTGAGAAAGAAACATCAATTGGTTGCCTCTCATTTGTGCCCCATCTGGGGATCGAACCTGCAACCTAGGCATGTGCCCTGACCATGAATCGAACTGGCGACCTTTCGATTTGTGGGATGATGCCCAACCAACTAAGCCACACCAGTCAGGGCTATAAAGTGGTTTTTCTGCATCTATTAAGGTTATGTGGTTTTTGTTTTTTATTATATTAACATGGTATGTATGTTGGGATTGATTTTTAGTTACTAAAATCAACCTTGCATTCCTGGGATGAATCCCAGTTAAGTCACAGTGTATAATCCTTTTTTTTGACATATGTTGCTGGATTCTGTTTCCTAAGTTTTTTGTTTGTGTTTTAAGTATATGTGTGTATAGTCTTGGCTGGTGTGGTTCAGTGGATTGAATGCTGGCCTGCAAGCTGAAGGGTCATCAGTTTGATTCCCAGCAAAGGCACATGCCTCGGTTGTGGGCTGGGTCTCCAGTCGGGGGCATGTGAGGCAACCAGTTGATGTATCTCTCACACATTGATGTTTCTCTCCCTCTCTTTCTCACTCCCTTCCCTTCTCTATAAAAGTAAATAAAGTTTTTAAAAATGTATTATATAAAAAGTATGCATGTGTGTATATATATTCATAAGAAATATTTGTCTGTAGTTTCCTTGTTATATTTTTGTTGGGTTTTGATATCACAGTAATAAGGGCCTCACAGAGTGAATTGAGAAGTGTTCTCTTCTCTTTTGTTTTTTGGAAGAATTTGTGAAAGATTGGTGTTAATTCCTTAAACATTTTTGTGGAATTCACCAGTGAAGCATCTGGTCCTGGGTTCTCCTTTATGGAGTTTTTTTAAAAAATAAATAAATAATTCAATCTCTATACTGATTCAGTTTTTCTATTTCTGGTTGAGATAGTTTCAGTAATTTTTATCTTTCTAGGACTTTGCCTATTTCACCTAGGTTACCTAATTTGTTGGTATACAATTGTTTATTGTATTCCCTGAGAGGGAAGTGACAGTGTCACAAAGCTCACTGCCTAGAGTTAGGCGTTTTAAAGAAATTCTCCTTGCATTGTTGCAAGACTTTAATTCCAGAGTTCTGAAAAAATTGATTTTGAGAAAATTTATCACTGTGTTTATTGCTTTTATGGAGAAGTAAAAGTTTGGATGTGCTTCTGATTAAAATATCTGTTATCTATCCATTCCATGCTCTTGTTTTTTTGGGGAGGGGGTTAAAAATTAATTTAATAATGATGATTTTAGTACCTCAGACTCTCCAGGAGAGTTGGGCAGCCACACTTGGGAACTCTCATCCAGGAACTATTTCCAAAATCACAGAACTGGCTCCATAACGCACCGTTTCTACTGCTGCTTCTGCTCTACACAAATACTGCTGCTTTCAACATTGACGTCACCAATATGAGATACTGGATGTTGCTGCTACCACCACTGCTCCTTTGGAAAGGTACCTGTTACCATGGCTGCCATCTGTTCTGGCATTGATTACACTAAGTCAGTTTGATTCACTAGGTCCTGTCTCAAAATATAATGTGGGAGAACTCCAACTGATAGAGCTGAAATCATATATTTATGCTCTGGCTTTAAGGGAGCCTTGGACAGTGATTTTACATTTCCATATGTTAGAAAACAATCTTTGTAGAAACAATCAAAAATCAAGGGTGAAGAAATGATCTTCATTTCTTTTTTCCAGGCACTTGAGGCCCCTAACCTTTGTAGAACTATCTTAAGTTCTGAGACTGAGGTTCCCTTAACTACCCAGGTGAGGAACCTGGGTTATCTCTTGTCTTGAAAATGTAGCCCTTTGGAAGGGCTTTGATGGAGTAATTGGGTTATCAGTCTCTACATGGGGTTGGGCCTACACTTTGACTTCGATGTCCTTTGTCCACAAGGCCATCAAAACCCAGCTTTGAGTTGCTAGGCTCACTTTTCTAGGTTTTGACCTTCTCTTAGATTTTAGCCAGGTGAATTTCTCTCTCTCTCGCTCTTTCTCTCACTTGCTCTTTCAGGGTTTTTGTTTTTCAAGAGAACTTTTTTTCAATTACAGTTTAAATTCAATATTATTTTGTATTTGTTTAGGGCTCTTTCCATTTTTTTAAGAAAAGATTTATAAAAACTTTTTTTATCCTGCTTGTCTCCATAAGGATTGGTTTGAATTATTCAGGCCATCCATATTTGCTCAAAGTACTGTACTACAAGGAGCCCGCCCTCCAGAAGATAATTCTGTTAGGGGGTCCCCCCTAGTATATGTACACCTGTGTGAACACTATATGTAGGATTGTGCTAATACATGGAAATGTGAATACATAATGCAAATAAAGAGAGAACAGGATATGATATTAGCAATTTATGGCATGATGAATCAAGAGAATCTTTGACATCTTCACAGAATGCTTTTTTCCCCCCTTTCTCATGGCAACAAGTGGAGTTAATAAACTGACCATTCTTCTAAAGTTATACTAAGAGTTTGCGTAACTCTTAGTAAGAGTTTCTTTTCTAAGAAAACTGTCAAAAGAGCAGCAATTAATGCCTGTATATTTCGTGGTTAAGAGTGCTAGATTGGCTCTGGCTGAGTAGCACAGTTGGTTAGAGTGTCATCCTGATATGTCAAGGTTGCAGGTTTGATTTCCAGTCAGGGAACATACATGAAGCAACAAATGAATGCATAAATAAGTGAAACAACAAATTGATGTTTTTCTCTCTAAAATCAACCAACCAACAAATAATAGTGCTTGATTGAGTCTATTAAAGGCAGAGAGAGAAATTTGTCTCTTGGCATCCTTAATGAAGAAAAGAATGATTTAATTTCATCAAGGAACACATTTTACACCCAAAATTAAAAAAAAAATTCAGGTTAATAAACAAGTACTAGCTTGGTAATACTGTGGTTCTTGAGTTTAAGTCAGTGGCAAATCTCTGTACCTGCAACCAATGCCAAGATGGCCCTCTTTTCTTGGGATCCAAGATGTTAAAAAAAAAAAAAGCAAAAAACTGTCAGCAGAGAATCATAAATGGAATGGTATGTTTGAATTTGTCATTGTCTTAGATGGGGAATACAGAGAAATTAACACTTTTGTTAGTGCCTACATCTTGGTGTCTAAAACATCATGCCGATAGCAACTAAAATAACCTAAAAAGAATAAGCGAAGACCTAGTCCAGAATGGAGTTATTCTTAGTTTTGACAGGCTCTAGCCATATGTTACAAGGATTATAATTAAAAAATATATAAAAAATGTTTTAAATGAGATCAACAGTGCAATTTGGGGGTCTTTTTATTCAAAGACAATATTTAAAAAGTTATTTATTGATTTGAGAGAGAAATATCAATTTGTTTTTCCACTTATTTATGGACCTGGTCAGGGCCTCAAGTGCAAAACTTTTAAAAATTGTAATTGGACCCATATCACAAATATTTTGAAATATCTTTTTTTCCAGGTTATGAAAGTAATGCATATTCAAAAATGCCTTTTTGTTACCTTCAACATGATAAATATAGTTCTAACATCCTAGAAGTTTTCCTTTATCTGAGGGGTATAGTTCTAAGACCCCAGTGGAGTCTGAAACTGATATTTGCTATGTTTTTCTATACATACCTACCTATGATAAAGTTTAATGTGTAAATGGTAAGAGATTAACAATAACATGATAAAATAGGACAATTGTAACAACCTACTGTAACAAAAGTTGTGTGAATGTAATGTCCAGCAAACTGGCAAGAATTTTCTTTCCTTCTTGTTTCACAGATTGGTTCTTACTATAGATTTTAGCAAACTCAGCAATTTTTTTCTGCCCTTAAGTCTAGAACGTTCACTTTTTCACTTGAAGGAACAACTGTATGCCAAAGGCTTCTCTTTAGCTTATCTGAATTCTCAACATCACTACTCTTGACCTTTGGAGTCATTATAACTAAAATAAGTTACTTGAACTCAAGCACTGTGATACTATGACAGTTGACCCAGTAATTGAGACAGCTACAAAGTGACTAAGGGGTGGGGAGCATATACAGTAAGGACATGCTGGACAAAGTGGTGATTCACATCCAGGGTGGGAGAGCAGGACAACAGATTTTATTACGCTATTCAAAATGGCACACAATTTAAAATTTATGAATTATAATTTTTTTTATCTTTTAACTTAGAGAGAGGGAAACATCAATGTAAGAAACATTGCTTGCCTCCCGCATGCACCCTGACAGGGGATTGAACATGCAACCTTTGGTGTATGGGACAATGCTTCAATCAATTGTGTTACCCAGCCAGGGCTGGTATTTTCAATTAGCTAACTGCTCCAATTTGAAAAATCAGGGGATTTATCAAGGTCCTGCACAGGGCCTTTTGTGAGATTGGCCATTTTTGTCCCTGATCAATAGAACAATCATCATATGAGTATTAACCCGCTAATACACATACCCAAGTACCATCTGAAGGAACTCCTTTTGTGTAACTCTTCAATTACAGCAAATTCAATAAATTTTATTGTTTGCCACTAAAGCAAAGTTTTGGAATCAAGGTGGCTTCCAAAGCCTGTAATTTCCCTGAAGCTTTACAGGTTGGCTAAATATTTATGTATAGACCTGTTGAGTTTGTCTGAAGAGGTCTGCTTCTTAAGGATAGTGTTTCTCAGGTATTTCTAACTTGTGCAGATCTTTGATAAACCACAATCTTATGTACTATCTTTTCAAATTCATAGACTTCAAGTAACAAATCAGATTATGTTGACTGTTTTCAAACTATACCTCAGTCCCACCATCCCGAGATTATGATAGACCTCCCAGTGATACACCTCTTAGATGAATACTAGTTAAGAGTAAAACCAGATTAAACGGCCACTTAAAGTAACACAATTTGTCTTCAGAATGTTCAGCATTACCCTGTAATCCCCAGGACACCACTGTACTCTTTCCTACAGTTTATAAAAAGTGGTTAAGTCAAATGTGAATTGTTATTCAACAAAAACTTGCTGAAATTCCACACTAAATTTGACTATTTCAAGAGAACAGCCCCTATTTTTATGGCCAATACTCTTCTGAATGACAATATGAAAGAATAACAAAGTTGCATTGCTTCTGCTCAAAAAGTTGAGACCACAGTAAATGACAATTTTATTAGGCTGTAAAGTCTGAAGGGTTTTTTTATAGTGATATTTTCTGATTTTAATGCTAGTAATCAATTCAGATGATACACACACTCATCTCCCACATCTAAATACTCGTTTATGTATCTGCAGTGTCCCAAATTACTTTTCCAACTAGTGTCTTGTAGTTGATATCCTATGAACTCTTGGTAGTGATTTTTCAGATATCTATTTTAATTAATAAAGATTAGTGAAGGGTTCAGTTCCCGTCACCATTATGAAAAAGATAACATGGAAGAGAATGAAATAATACCTGTGCTTATCCATGTTTGGTAGTCCAGTAGACAGCTTAATTCTTAATATTCCTATTATAAACATAGCTGTGAGACTATGGGATAGTAATGTTATCCAAAATTGCTAATGTTTCTGTTAACACACAACTTGATCTAAACAATTCGGGAAGCATATTTAACATGATATACAGGTTGGCTAGTTATGTTTATCATAGGTACTTCAAAATTTCTACCCCCACCCAATAGTTAAATCACTTTTCTTAGTTCTGACTTCACAATGAAACCTGAATACTACTGTTCATTGTAACAGAAGCATCTATAGTAATAGCCTTGGCATATTTATTTCAAATTTACATATTGGTGTTCATAGAGCCCAAAAATCAGACTTCAGTCTAAAGCACCTTAGATAAGTGAAAACACAAAAGCATACTCATTCCCCCTCCAATTCTTTGCAAAAGATGTCAGTCATCTCTAGATGTAGTGTATTTCTTAAGTGATATGTATTAAGACTTGATTGAAGAGTTTGGATTTTGTTTAAAAAGCCTTTATTCATTTTTGATCAGGGAAAGGACAAACTCAGTGTCAACTTGTCACCTAATCATAAACTTCAACTTACAGGATTCACTACCCTAAAGACACTGCACTTACTTTGACAACGTAACTTAAAATGAAATGTCCCTTTTGTTTCCTAGGGTTGTTATGTTTAAAGAATAAACAGAATCCCTTGCAATGGCCAACACTAGTACTTGGCCTAGACTTAAGGTCAAAATAGGAAAACAGGAACAAAACAGGCCAAGAGCATTGCAACTTGATAGCCCAGCAAGTACAAACATCATTGGAACAAAGTTGCAGGCGCCAAATAAAAACTGCATAAAAAGTTTACACTTTAAGGTCAACTATTCCACATGTGAACACGTATGCCAATCCTAGTAGCAAACATGAAACCAATAGACAAATTTAGAAAACCAGTAACTACATTTAATGTAAAATTCAAAGCTTGGATTTAGCCAAGAAATCCTCCAAAATCTAGAGCAAAAACTGCTTCGAATGCACCAGGAAGATGTTTTAATGACATGGTCACACTTAGGCTTTTCATTAATATGGGACTAAAAGCATACCATTTCCCATTATTCCTGCCTATGTCTGAATATGGATATGCTTAGCTACTCAGCTCATGCACTAACTGCATTAGAAAACAAAATCTACTACCATGGCTTTTCCTAAGACTTCACACCACATTAACAGTTAACACCTGATATAGTTTCTTAAGAATATTCTAATGGAGAACTGTTCGGTTTGGTGCTTGCTGTGATATAACAGAATGCAACTAATTTACATAGCCATTACTTCAAATACCTTAACCTAATTTTTGCTCTAATTTTAATAACTTCAAACTTATTTGCCAAAATCCATGTGTGATAATGTAACTATTTTTGTAACTCTCAAAACTGTAGCTCCTATCAGTGTAACAGTGCTTCCCCCAGGTATATCTGGCCTTACCAAGAGAACAATTAAAGTCATGGTATTATGATTAAAGGTGTAACAGACCAGATTAAGACTATTTAGCAAATCATAACAAACAGCTTTCCAGAGACAGGAACAAAGCAAAATTATTAGTATTCATAAAAGGAGCTATCAACATGCTTTGTGTCATTAAAGGGGTACTTTTCTTCAGAATATAATCCTTAGAAGACTCACGGTCTACTAGAAAGCTTCCACTAATCACAAGTGATTATGACATGGAGACATCCATGACACCTCAGTTAACAGGGAAAAGAACACTGGGAGAAGATAATACATCTAACAAAGATGGGCAACAGGGTGACACTGTAGCTGGCTATTCATAAGGACCACAGTTCCTCCTTATGGACCAATACTCCTTACAAAATATACCATGCCTTAATTATTGCTTATTTAAAACCACTTTTACAGAGCTATTTAGTACCTGACACAGAAAAACAATCACATAAGGAAGCATTTATTTGAGGTTTAACATGAAATCATACAAATAAAATTTGTATAAACACAAATCCACATTGAATCATAACACAGATAGCAAAAGACAAAGTAAAAACAAAGAAAACTAATTGGCAGCTATATACAGTTGGACACTTGTGTCTTGTACACTAGAAAGTCTTTTACAAAATAATCATCTTAGAGCAACAGAAGACCAATCTTCAATGTTGTCCTGCAAGATGGGTTACTTTAGCAATCTCCTCCTAAAAATAAAAACAAAATAGCAATTAGATTTGTGCAACGCTGACAAGCTTTCAAAGGTCCATTTTCATGAATTGTCTTAAGTCCTCACTTTATTCTTTTCTTCAATAATTAAAGATCACATGCATATTAATTGGCAAAATGCTTTTTGGGGAATTAATAAATTTGCCCTGGAGGTCCCAAATGATACCACATTTAAATTTATTTAGAAGAGAATCTGGGAATGCAACCTTCCCACATCCACAGATTAAACTGTGCTAGATTAGTCTACTAGAAGCATCTCTAGTAAACCAAGTAAAATGCTATTATAAATATAAATTTTTAAGATTATTTCAAGAAAAATTGCTGTGTGCATATGATCTTTAATTCACATCCCAGATTTTAAAGTTCTTGTTTTGGTTTGTAGATTTCACTATTAGCTATAAAAAGAAAAAGCAAGCATTAAATCTTAAAGAATGAACACTTAAAATGAGGCTCCACAATTGAAATACAACACTAAACAGAAGACCAAAATGATTAAGCTGTAAAAAGGCATTTATGTACTTTAACTCCTGTAAAAAACCATTTAAGTTAAGTTTAGACACTTAATCTCCAAAAAGATTAAAAAAGAAGCCAAAGTCTGAAGTTTTCCACTTTAATCTTTACGCTGGTACATGAAGTTGGAAGAGACCATACCACAGGACAGCGTTTTCTGGTGTATGCCTTGCGCTCTGCCCGCAACGTGCGACCCCCAGAGATAGACGTGGTCAGGGTGACACACGGCCTGCAATGAAGTTCCCGCTGGCGGGTACAAACAAGGTATAATGTCAGAGTTAGAAGACAACATTCGTGTTTTCCTTAAGTTGTACCCATTTCAGTACTTTACCTGTTAATAGTTCTAAAAAAGTTTAATTATTCCTCTAGACCACCTGGTACACAAAGCAAACAGAAAAACTTTAAAGTTTTTCTGTAATACTAAAGAAAGTGAGGTAAAACTTTAAAGTTAAAGATCTATAGACACTTTAGGCAAAACAGGCTAATAAAGCAATTAAAAATTAACAACTTAGTAAAAACAGGCTACGTAATAGTGTTTTTACTTATTTTTCATTTGTCTATTGATCTTTAAATTAAATTAGACATTTCCACTGGTGTCTTGTACTCTTATACACACCTGTTTTCTCCAATGCCCTCCTTTAATATGGCTGATAATTGTTTTGGTGATTGCCACCCCCTCGAGATGCCTTGCCGTAAGTGCTCTGTTGGCCTATTTTGACAAGAAAGAAATTATGTTAAGAGTTTTTAATGAAATGGTTTCATTATATGTATTATTATTAAATGTATAACACTGTGCATGCCAAATATGAGAATAATCAGGTTATTTTAAAAGCGATTATAAACTAGTCATACATCACACACTCTCAAACATTTATAACCAGAGTTTCTACATTAGTATAATTACCCTATGACTATCAAATGCCTTAAACATTTAACTACAAATACTTCAATAAATTGAAAAGCAACAAATTTCAGAATAGGATTTTTAATATGACTGGTTATGAAATTAAGTTAAATATTCTTACCACTGTAGTCTGCATATCCCTGTCCATATCCATAGTTCCCATAGTTATACCCGGTATAATCATAGCCGCCATAACCACTATAGTTTTGATCACCACCATAAGCACTATTGTAATTTCCATATCCTTGATCATAATAGTTATTAAATCCTTGGTTCCAGTTTTGGCCCTGACCTGAAACAATGCACAAGATCGTCAGGAAACAACTTCTGACCGCCCCCCGCCCCCCAATTCTAACATCAAATGATGCAAATCTTAAAAAAAACACAAATGGGTATCTATATTGCCAAAAGTATTCCAGTTATAAAAATGGGCAGAAAGTTGCACTGTGCTAGCATCAGGCTTCTTAAATGTAATGGAAAACCAGAAGAAAGGTAGACAGGTGAGACTGTCTAACTTTGAAGCAAAAACTCCTGCTCAAAAAAAGCTATCATACCGTTTACTATATTTAATGGCATTTTCACATCAGCGATGACATTGTCATAGTGCCCATTCTTTGATAAGGTGACACCACTAACTCAGTAAAACCAAAAACCCACCCACCCAATTAGGCATCCTCCATGTTAAAGACAATTTAAGTCTTGCTTTACTTTCCTATTGGCTTCTCCATATTTTGCAGTTTACAGCTTAAACCATTAAGTCATTTCCTAAGAATTAACTCTCACCTCGGCCACGACCTCTAGCACCACCTCGTCCACCAGCTGCAGCACCTCTGCCTCCTTTTTGTTGTTGCTGTTGCTGCCTATATACCTCTTTGGGTTGGGCAACTTTGATTTCACACTATAGACAAATTTTAAAAAACATTGTTATTGATGTTCTAATGTTAAGTCATTATAGCCTCAAAACAGATGGAGAAATTATTTGCTAATAAAAAGAAATTCAAAATTCCCTTTGAACATAATTAAAATGGCTTTACCTTCCCAGAACCAATTTGATGGTATCTGCTTTCCAACAATTTCTTTACAGGCTCCTCGTCTGTGTATGTGATAAAACAAAAACCTCTTCTTTCATTTGTTTTTGTATCCATGGGAAGTTCGATATTTTCAATCTGAAATCAAGAAACACACTCAAGATCATCCTGCAATGGTAAAAAGCTACCCCATGGGTACTTTGCAAAGTTCAACATGTTATTCCAATCAGATGGCTTTTGTATAGAGACTATGGCTACTTAATATCAACATCAAACTATATGTTTTGTTTTATCTGTTAAACATTTGTAAGTGAGAGCAAAACTTCCTTTGTTTAGTGTCATTTAGAACCCTACAAATGCCACTAGTTAACAAGTCCAAACACTGGCCACACTAAAACACCTATGTTTTTGCCAAAATAAATTAGAATTTGGTTTCCATTACAGCACAGAAGGCAGTGACAAGAGCACGGTGACTATAAAGAACTCGAGGATTAATTTAATCCCACCCTCCCCTGACATGAAGTTCTGTAAGAAGTGGGCCAGGGATGAATGCTACATCAACACATCAAATATAAAACACACAAACAACCACACAGCGCACCTCACCAAAGGCTCCAAAATATTCTTTAATTTGTTCTTCGGAAGTATCTGGACTCAAGCCACCAACAAAAACCTTTTTGGGAGGTTCCTTTCCTTTTAAAGCTTTGGCCCTTTTAGGGTCTATCAATTTGCCATCCAGCTTGTGTTCCTTCAGTTCCAAAACCTAGAAAGCATATTTATTTAATTTGACAGCAATATACAACCAACTCTCCCAACAGTTTGCAAAAATCACACAAAAGCAGCACCATGCAAAACACATTCCTACCTTATCAACACTAGCAGCATCTTTGAAAAGCACAAATCCAAATCCTCTTGATCTTCCGGTGACTGGATCTGTTTTAATTGTGCAGTCTACAACTTCCCCAAATCGAGACAAATATTCAGTCAGATCTTTCTTGCTTGTATCCCAGCTCAAGCCTCCAATAAACATTTTACTAGAAATAAAAGTTTTTTAAAGGTTAGCAGCAGCTCGAAAGATTACTTCAATTCTGGGATTCTTTTAACTATGAAATTAGTAGGTAAGTTCAACTATGTGTAAATAATTTAATCCACGTTTTCAGATACATATTATCAACAGACCACAAAAATTCCAAATTCCCAACGAGACGACTTACTCAAAAAACAGCTTGCTCTCCACACTGCGTAACGAAAAGTTTAAATGAGGCCGAAGCCAACAAAATGTTAAACACTGTTCTACTTTAGAAAACCCAACTTCCTAAACTAATCCCTCACAAGTCCACCTTCTTCCTCAGTTGTCAAGCCGATGTTCCTCTTAGGGAACTCATTATAACGCGCTCTGGAGACGTGTACCACTGCACCATGGTTCTCAAACCAAGAGTTTTCTAAACTCTTCTCACGAAAACTGTGCCGATCCCTAACAGAGAGACAATGAAGAGGCGGCGGCAGCTGCAGCATGTGGCGCAGCGAGGCGGCCCCTCCCCCTCCGGCCCCACGCGGCGCCTGCGCAATCGGGACACAGACGCCACCGCCCTCCGCCTCCAACCCCTCCGCCCTTCCCCCACCTTCCACGGGCCTCTCGAGTCATCCCCTCCGTCTCCTACTTTCCTCTTCCCTTCAAGCTAGTGGGGCCCAGCGGGCACGCGGGGAATCGACTCCGGGCAAGAATGTGGGCAGCGCGCGGATCTCGAGGGACGAAGGGCGCGTGCGACGCGCTGAGGGAGAGGGGAGCTGCGTGCGGTACCCGTCATCCTGCTGATTCTTGCTCGCGTTGATTTTGGATCCCTCTGCAAATTCCTCTATGTTGCTATACTCGTTCACGTCCTCCATGGTGGCGGAGCTGTCGGCCGGGAGGTGCTGGCGCGCAGTTCGAGTCCCGGCAGCAGCAGCGGCAGAGCGTTGTATGGAGCTGGATTTAAAATGGCGGCGGAAGAGATCCGGGCGCCGCCTGCGCCCTCCCTTTATAGCCGCCCCGCCCGCCAATCGGGAGGGCTGCTGGGCGGTGACGTGGCGCTGGGCTCGGCGCGCCCCCTGTCGGGCGGAGCTGGGAGCGAGCGAAGGGAGGAGCGGAGCGAGCTGCCGCGGCGCTCGTGGCCGCCAGTGGGAGAGGCTGCGGGAGGCTAAAGTAGCGGGAGCGGAGGGGAACAATGGCGGCGGCACATGGGAAAGCCGGGGCGGGACCTCCATCGTGGCCCTCCGGTGAGGAGCGACTTCGCGGGTGAGGGGACGCGGGCTTGGGATGAGAGAAGCGTCAGAAGAGAAAAACGAAGGGGCGAAGAGTCCTGGGTTCAAAAATCCCGAGCAGCGCAGTCGCAGGGCCAATTCCCTCCTTGAGAGCTTCTGTCTCTGGCGTCAGGTCCAGCTCACTCCTAGCAACAGCCGACAACCCAGCCTTCCTCTGCCCTCGTCCCCAAGTGCGGAACTGCTGCGGTGGCTGCTATCGATTAGCACCGCAGCCCGCCTGCTCCAGGAAAAAGCGGACTGCGCCCGGCACCGACGGAGGAGGCGACGAGCGCGCCTGCCCGTCTGCTGCGCGCAAGCGTGTTTTGTCTTCGAGCTGGCTGGAACGAACCGAACAGGAAGCTGGCGCGCGACGGACCTTGCGGGCAGCGGCGCGGCGCCGGCGCCTTTTCCGCTACCGCTATAGGCGCGCGAGCCAAAAGGGGCGACAGGCCTCCCTAGCCGATGGGTCGAAACCGGGCAACTGCAGTAAGGCCAACCAGGGTGCCGTACGTCCCCTTTTGCTCGCTGAGGACGGGAGAAAGCCCGGTCGGATTACTGAAGATATGCAAAAGCTGAGGCACTGGGCGGGGTGGGGGTTAGGTGCCGTATAGGGCAGGAGCACTCACATCCCCGGCGCACCACTCTCGGGGCTCCCGTCTGCACGTGCCCCGGGCCTCTCCCGCTCGCTCAAGTCTGCGGAGAGCGCGGGCCCGCGCACTCTCCTTCGGCGTTTGCTTTGTTCCCGCCCGTGCGAGGCCCGTTTTGACTGATAGGGTTTAGGCCCTCTGGCGGCCAATCGGCATCTACGCCTTTACTGCTCTCCGCCCCCACGGAGCCCCGCCAGGTCCGCCTCTTTCCCTGTCCATGTGGTCTCTGCCTCAAGCCCTGGGCAGCTTGCGATTTCAGGTGTCTTATGCGGCCTCTCTTTCCACTCTCTGGGTTGTGGAAGTGGCCTTTTTTCCTCTTGCTTCGGACCGCACGCGGTTGACCGCTCCGAAATTCTTGCGAAGCTGTCGGATTCCCAGGACGGTGCTGGGGACGCAGTCGGCGCCGCCCTCTGTACCAGTAGGCCTATTCCTGTGGTAGCATCTGGTTGGGAAATGGTCGTGCTTTCTGTGCCCGCCGAAGTGTCTGTGATCCTGTTAGATATCGAAGGTACCACAACTCCGATTGCTTTCGTGAAGGTGAGGGGCGAAAGGGAGCGGAGAGGTTACTTGTGCTTTGAAACAATTAAAGAATTTTAAGTATTGCAGAGCTAGTGCACTGGAGACGGGAGAGGTAGGATAGGCGGTGTGGCTTTGCACCATTTGTGGCATACTGCGGGGATGCTTTATCTCATGGTATCATCTCACCCTCCCCCGCACGTCATTGGTAGATGCGGATGGGTAGGAAGCGATAGAGGTGGTGGTGAAAAAGGGTGAAGGAGGCAATGGTCCACCGCAGCAGGGTGAGACGAAGTGTGCGGCGCCCGCGGGACAGGTTGAGCCTGCTTTCTGCTTGGTTCGACCTGGCGAGGCGGTGGCCGCAATCCAGTGATCCTTAAGGCTTTTAGTTTCGCAAAATGGAAAGACTGAAGTGTGAGGATCCCTGGTTTCTTGTGCCATATCCTATAATCTATTGACTATTTTTATGAATGTTAACTATTAATGTAATATAATATTAATTTGTTATACATTAACTTATCAAAACCAATGTTTCTGAAAAGTATGTTTATCTAGCCCGGGCTGGTATGGCTCCGTGGATTAAATGTCGACCTCCGAATCAAAGGGTATCGGTTTGATTCCCAGTCTAGAGCACTTGCCTGGGTTGCAGGCCCGGTCCCCAGTAGGGGGCGCGCGAGAAGCGGCCACACATTGATGTTTTCTTCTCCGTCCCTTCCCCTCTCTAAAAATAAATAAAATCTTATAATAAAATAAGTTTTAAGAAAGGTATATTCATCTAAAAGTATGTTCAGAAGAACATTAGGTCTGTGTGGACGATTATAGTAATTATGCAAAAGTATTCCATTATTAAATGCACTTTTGGGAAATGTTCTGTACATGTTGAACCAGCTTTATTTAAAAAGTTATAGAGCTTTTATATCATACACACTTGCACACACATACATGTTTTGTGAGTCTTCAAGAAAGTATCATTTTACAAATTTAGTTGAACCAAAACCTTTAGCAAAGCAGTTCTAGCTTTTGAACACCTTTTAAAGAGATGCTAAGTTACATTCTTCTTGAACCTCTGAGCACGGAGTTGGGAATTGGGATTAATCACATTGATGTGATTATATATCACATCATATATCCTGTGGAATGATGAAAGGAAACATATACATGCGACTTGTATACTTGACTCATCCTCAAAATCTGAGTGAGATATGTGCAAGTGTTTGCATTTTACTGTTAGGAAACCAGGGCTCTGAAAAATTGGAGAATAGCCAGAGATTTGAACTGGAATTGTCTAGCTCAAAAACTCTTTCCGTTATTGCACTTGATCTCTGAAATGGGAACCACAGCTCTTTGTTTTTGCTTGGCTGCTGTGTATGTTAAATGGCACAGTTGATATGAGAGCATTTTAACAATATAAAGTAACATAAAAACATTGCAGCAAATTTCAGTTTATATTACCTCTTAGGTATAGGTTTAGGAGTGAACTGTTGGACCAGAAAAGCTATAATGATTCTTACAATATTTGGTCATTTGGTTTTGCAGTCGGTGTATACTGTGAAGATTGAGTATTGTCAAAAATTGTCCTTGAACTACCCTTCAGAAGTCTTTTTCAAGGTTGATTTCCATATTTCAGTAAGTCATATGCAGCGACTTTTTCCTTTAGGGTGGAAACAATCCCTGCTTCTTCCCTTGAGCACCAGAGAAAGTAGTTCATGATTAGATGATATAAAGGAAAAATATGTTGTGTCAAACATTAGCCTCACACTGTAAGAGAAACCGGGGAACTGAGACTGTCCCAGGGAACAGAACACCCTCATTTAGTGGCATGGTAGACAGGTGGCCAGTACTGGTTATGGTTATGTTTTTCCCTTTCTTTTTCTTCTTCTTTTTTTTTTTTTTTTTTTTTGTTGAGCATTTACAGTTGATTAGCTTAAGTATGCAAGATAGCACTAATAGTCTATGATCTCTTAACAGATTCTGTAAAATCCTCCCACCTGGGAAGAGGTGTTCTGTGGACAGCCTGTTGCTCTATCTGGTCAGGGGTCAGCTCTTAGACTCCAGGCAACAACACACAGTGGTTTTACTTACCAACCATTGTATCTTTTTTTCTGAATCAGAATGTCAGATTTCTAGAGCAGGAAGGGCTCCTAGCTCAGATTGTTTGGTGAGTTTTGCAACAAGCTAATAAATTTCTTCCATGAATCAATTGATGCCTGTGTGGCAATCATCACAACTTGGGGGCAGAGCAGCAGTAGAACCCATGTTTCTTTAGATGTTCCCAGTGCATCTGAGTCCTCAAAGCAACAAGCCCTGTCCCTCACTACAGGACACATACACCTGGAGTTTGTTTTCAGATACTGATTCTTATCCTCCACAGTGGTGATCTCCTGACTTTTTTTGGCCTTGTTCACTGTGAGCAGAATTGGAACAGGCACTACAAATAGGATTTATAAATTGTGTACACATACTGTATTATTATTGTCACAAAATAAATTGGAATTTAAAGGTGAGATTGTAAGTATAGATAAATGTTATATTCCCTTCCCTTACCCCATTGTTTCATTTGCATGCCTCTGGGGTGTATTCTTTCTTGCTCTTTGAACATGGCTATGTAATGTTCATTTTCTGAATATGTGCCTTGCATTATTCTAATTTTTTTTTAATTGATTTTAGAGATAGAGGAAAGAAGAGAGAGATAAACATCATGTGTTGTTCCACTTATGAATTCATTGGTTGCTTCTTGTATGTGCCCTGAATGGGAATCAAACCTGTAACCTTGGTTTATCAGGACAATGCTCTAACCAACTGAGCAACCCAGCCACGGTATCATCATTCTAATGGTTCTAGTCTGTATGCTATGAAATAACACCATCATCAGTCCCTGTGGTTATCCTGTCAGGAAACTTCAACTAATGTTTAAGTTTGAGGAAAATGATATCTTATTCCTGAAAATGCTCTATGATTTGGTGGCTTTCCTGTTGTTACATGTTGAGTTGGTACCTGTAAAAACAGTTGCACATTGTACTGCAAAGTCACTGAGAACATGTTAGCAAATACTGAATTATTCCTTGTAGAGAAAATACAGGGTTAGGTTCCTGTGAGCCTCTGGACACAACATTTTCATCAACTGATCATTATATAACGTCTTATGTGTTTCTGTTTACATTGTTTAACATATATTCTTTTTTAAAAAAGACTATATTTATTTACTTTTTTAGAGAGAGAGGAAGGGAGGGAGAAAGAGAGGCAGAGAAACATCAATGTGCAAAATATGCATTGATCAGCTACCCCTCACCGGCCCCGAAGACCTGGCCTGCAACCCAGGCATGTGCCCCAATTGGGGATTGAACCAGCAGCCTTTCAGTTCGCAGGCTGGCACTCAATCCACTGAGCCACACCAGCAGGGCTAATACATATTTTTGAGTCATTAATATTGAACTCATGGCCAATGACACTGTAACTCGTGATTTATCAAAGCTTATCTAACGTTTATTTTCTACACAAGGCACATCAAAGCTTTCTTGCACTTAGGAATACTAGACAGTGCTTGGCCGATTTTAAACTGCAAAATCACCAATAAAAAGCACAAGAGATGAAAAATGTGCCACTAATTAGACTCTGAAAAGGACACTTATTTAAAACATGAGTGGTGAAATAAGGTAAGGTATCACCATGTATTGGGAATGTGTACATCTGGTGCTTCAGTGTTGTGTTTTGTTTTTAATATTTATTATTTATTTTTAAATTAAATTTATTGGGATGACATTGGTTAATAAAATTATATAGGTTTCAGGGTCACAGTTTTATAATACATCATCTGTATACTGTATTGTGTGTTTATTATCCCAAGTCAAATCTTTCATCACCATTTATCCCCTCATACCCTTTTGTACTTCCCCTACTCCTCTTTCCATCTGGTAATCACCGGACTATTGTCTGTGTCCGTGAGGTTTTTTTTTCCTTTGCTTAATCCCTTCACTTTTTTCACCTAGCCCCCCAACACCCCTCTTCTCTGACAGCTGCCAGTCTGTTGCCTGTTTCTATTTTGTTTGTTTATTTTGTTCATTAGATTCCACATGTAAGTGAAATCATATGGTACTTACCTTTCTCTGACTGGCTTATTTCACTTACAAAACACTCCAGATCCATCCATGCCGTTGTAAAAGGTACGATTTCTTTCTTTTATACGGCCAAGTAGTATTCCATTGTGTAAGTGTATTGCAGCTTTTTATCCACTCATCTACTCATGGGCACTTGAGCTGCTTCCAAATCTTAGCTGTTGTAAATAATGCTTTAATGAACACAGGGCTGTATTCCCTTTTTATATACACATTTCCTTCAGAGGAGACTTGAGTAAAGATTATAACAACAATTTTATTTTGATTGATTCTATGACCTTTACACTAAAACAGCCACTTAACCATAAAGCAGATCCATATTTGGACTTCTAAACATTTATTAGGCAACTTCTTTGATTTTGTGGCCCTTAATAGAGCTCTTTCAGAAAGCTGCCATTGAGCTGTATAGAGTAGAATAGATTGCTGCTTGTGTAGTATCTCTTCCACCATTTGGCAGAATTTAATCAAAGTCCCCTGGAAAACAAATAATTCTCTTTTTTTTTTTTTTCTATAGCCTTTTGCTATATGTGCTGCTAAACCATAACAACCCCTTAGGTACCTGATAGATTAAAATAGTCACACATTGGTAGAACGCTGGGTTTATTGCTGCATTTTTTTTTGTGTTATAATATTCTGAAATTATCTATAAATGGATCAGAACTGAAGTTAAAACATTTATCATCACAGTTATTTGTGGAATTATTTTTAAAGCCTGAGTATTTTCAGTGGGCAGGATTGGGCAATAAACACTAGCTTTAAGAAGTCTTATTTTTGGAGTTTTTTTAATATGGTATTATAGCACATGTCAGACTAAGATATAATTACTGGCTTTTTAAAACAACCAACCTGAAAGAATTTTATTTATTTTACGTAATAGATGCTGAGTGTGTTGAGAGGATAGATAAGATCCTTACAATTTAGTTACTGTACTTTTATGTTATGCAATTATACTTTTACACTAAAATAGAATAGTCTGCTACCATGTCACCCCCAAGTAATACTGATATTCCAGATGTTCTACTGAGTTCTAGCCTCATTGTCTAGTTTGGTGTTCACTCAGTGCAGAGGAGAATTTTATGTGTAGAGGTAAGGGGCAAATTGGATGATCAGGAATTTCAAAGTAATCTATGACTGCTAAAGCTTTTCCTAAAAGTTTAGAATTGTTCCCTAGCTGGTGTGCCTTAGTGGATTGAGCGCCAGCCTGTGAACCAAAGGGTTGCCAGTTTGATTCCCAGTCAGGGCATGTGCCTGGGTTGCGGGTGAGGTCCCGTGTAGGGGGCATGTGGGAAGCAACTACACATTGATGTTTCTCTACCCCTTTCTCCCTCCCTTCGCCTCTGTCTAAAAATAAATAAATATTTTAAAAAATAAAATAGAAGTTTAGAATTGTTAGGAAACTTGCCCCTTTTATTTTTGTGAGTTCTCTGAGGAGAGGGGCTGTAGTTTGTAATTCCATTATCACAAGAACCTGGCTTTCAGGAGATCCTCAGTAAACATTGAATAAAGGATTACCTGTGCTTATTATGATTCTCTGGAAACTTTTCTGCTCCTTATCACTAAATTTGGGTGAAAGGTGATCCTTGCCTAGTTTAAATATTTATCTGTGTTGGAGAATATAATATTAATCTCTAGTTATTCCCATATAGCAGATGAGAAAACAGGCTTAGAGAGGATAAATTACTTGAACGCAGCTAGTAAAAGACAGAGGTAGGACCTGGCCTGGCAGGCCACCTGGAGTCTGTATCTCCTCTCCCACAGAGTTCAAGGAACTGGGCTCTCAGCATTTACAATTCATTTTATGAATTGTTCTTTGTACCAATAAAACTGGATATAGGAAATTGGACTTTGTGAAGCACAAAGTAGTAAAGAGCTGTATGCATTTCAAAACTCTGGTACCTCAGCTCTTCAGTTACTAGGAGATCCTTAATCTAACCAACAGTTTTCCCCCTGAAATTTTTCTACTGTCTTGGGAGCTGGGGAATAATAGAGGCAGGACACCAGAGGAGGATGACCAAGAGAGAAAGAAGCAGGTGTAGGTAGGGTAAGGGATGAAAGGTGGCTTGCTTGTTTTTTAATTATGAAACAAAATAATCAGAAAGATGAATGTAATGACCATGTACCTACCACAAAGCAAATTTTTAATATTATGTTTGTTTCAGATCTTAAAGAAATAAAACATTACAGATATAACTGAGGCCCTGAGTACATCCCATTTTGTATTATGTTTTTATTCTTATGTTAGAATTTACACTCATATTGATAAAATATAATTGAGTGCATTCATGTTCAACTGCTTTATAATGTTTTAGAGTATGAGTATACCCCAGTTTATCTATTCTTAGCTGATAGAGATAGAGGTTGTTTCTAGATGCTTTGCTATTATACCCAGTACTGCAACAAACATTTTTTCACTTTCCTCTTTGTGCACATATGTTAGTTTTTTTATGGTATATGCCTAGGAAAGGACTGGCTGGTATATCTTTAGTTTTTACTACATCTTCTCAACAATCTAAAGTGGGGGCCAGTTTGCAGCCTTACCACAGTGCGTGACTCAGGGAGAGACGTTAAATAAGAAAAGGAAAGAATAAGAGGCATCAGGTAGGGCATGATGGGAAAATAAGTAATTTAAAGAAAATCTGAAGTATATCAGTAGGGTAAGAGGAATCTCTTGCAGAAAAAGCAAGCTGTCAGTCTTAGGTCTATATTTTTCTTTTAAATCAAGAATGAGTTTTTATTGAGCTTAAACAAGGCTTTTCTGTCAAGTATTCTGAAAAATTTGCCTGATCATACTGTTTTTGTGCTTCGAAATCTGCTGAATGATCCATTACTTACTGGAATGCCACATGAGAACAAGCAAAATTGAATGACTTCTTTATTTTTTCTAGGGCAGGTGAAATTTGAATAATGTATTATGAAGAGAGAAAACACTTCAGTCCTACCATTTAAAAAAAGTCATAATAGCTTTATTGTGTCGTATATTTTCATTTGGGAGTACAGTTTAAGTTGAACTTAGACTTGGGTCTTCTGAAATATTAAAAAATTCTAATTATGTAGCCAAACCTTTGTTTGTACCAGTTGGGGAAACACTATGACACTAAAAAAAAACCACATAGTTTTTATTCATATGGATCTATTAACTATGTCCTAACCATATCATACCTCAATTTTCTGCCACCTTCTTTCACCTTTTTGCCTTTGTTCACTTGTAATAATATTTAGGAAGCACTAATGGTCCAGAAGCTTGTAACAAGGAGGTCGAAAGGGAAGAGAGGGAGAAAGCACAAGATAATTCAACTTGATTATGGAATTTCTCTTAAAATGTAATGCCGTTTCTGAATTGTGTACTTAGGGTCTACACTCACAGCATGTTTGTTTACTCTGGTTATTCCTAAGACTATCAAAGATGCCCTGGAATCACACAGCGTTCTGCTCATACTCTGTTTATCTTATCCATTGTGTACCATTATAATTCTTTGTTTACCTTCCATCCCTACCCCAAAATTCCTGATGCATGGATTACTGACAGGTTTTTATGAATTGTTTTGTACATCACTTTCTTATAGGGTAGTCTAATAAGTAGTCTGATTACCAAGAGTCATGGCGATCAGAGTTTGTTTTAAAAACATTTGTCACGCATGGACACTGTTCTTTCAGCAGATATTTGAGTTACGTATATGTTCCGAATACTGTGGTGTGCCTTGGGGTTGCAACTGTGAGCAACATATGCTTGATCCCTCCCTTAAGCACCTATGGTCTAGCAATCTAGTTCCAGAGTCAACAGACTTCTGTAAAGGGCTGAATAGTAAGTGGTCAGACTTTGAGGGCCATACGGCCTTAGTTACACTCTATTCTGCCACTGTGGTCCCAAAGTAGCCATAGACGCTATGTAAACATGGATGTGGCTGTGTTCCAATAAACTTCATTCACAAAAACAAGACGTAGAACAGATTTGGCCCAGGGGCCATGGTTTACTGATTGTCTATCTAGTTCATTTGTTTCTTGGTCTCTGTCTCTGTCTCAGTCATATATCTCACAGCTACTATTTCTGTATTTTCACTGATTTATTTGTTACAGTTAGCTAAGGTGAGATTGTTGAAGAGCTTGATCTCATGCAAATGAATAAAATTATCCTTGTTTTTTCTTTTACTTTTTTACCAGGACATTTTATTTCGTTACATCAAAGAAAATGTTAAAGAGTATTTGCAGACACATTGGGAAGAAGAGGAGTGTCAGCAGGATGTCAGTCTTTTGAGGAAACAGGTTGGGACATTTCTAGTCTATTGTGTCCACATTCACAAGTGTCTTAGAAATAGGATGCTTAGAGACTTATTCTTAAGCCATTTCTGGGTGGAATGCAAAAGGTTTTGTGCTGTCTTTTCAGATTTTTCATTAATGTCTCAGAGTGACAGCACCTCATCACCTCATCCACTCTTCTGGCCTCTGGTATGAGCCCCTGAGGAACCCTGCACAGTGCTCCTAGGTCCTCACATCAACACACCACCTCTAGACTTCTTATCCTAGCTCACACTAGTCCCTGCCCTCATATCTACCTGTCTCAAGCTCTGTTCTGCTCTGTTCTCTGCCCAGTTTTCAGTCTCTTTTCCCTTCCACACTGTGTGCTGTGGATCTTCTGTTTTGTTGTTTTTCTTATTAAAATTGCTTCAGTGGCAAAGATCTTAACATGCTGTGCAGAGCTAACTCTGTGACAGTTATTTTCTAGTTAATTTTCTATACTGGACAATGTGAAATGCTCCCTGAATTTTTTAATGTTAGGAGTTAGGATTGGAAATACAGGCATATCCTTTGAGGTGCTGGGGTATTTCTGTTTGTTGGATTTTCTAGATAATTCATGTTTAGTCTGAAATACTCCCCTCCTTTACCTTTTTTGGTGTCTTAATTCTTGTTGCAACATGCATACATATTTCCGCATTGTAGGATATGACTCATTGAGTCTTTAGATGTTGGACATAAACGTTGTCACATTGTCAGTGTTCCAAATAGCCGTTAGAGTTTTTGCAGGGCGTGGGAGATGGCAGGAGGCTGAATGTGAACCAACCTCAGACATTACTTCACTAGCTTCTTTTAATTGAACTCTAGGCTTGAACTAATTTTAAAGGTTTTCTGTTTTTTTTTTTCTTTCAGTTATATTGCAGAGAAAATGATCAGATTTAGTTGAAGTCATGGTTTATCGATCCTAGTAAGTGAATTAACAAGCCAGGTCTTACTATATCATTTTATCATATGCTGCTTTTCTTCTCACATACATGCCTCTTGGTTTAAATTTCAGCTTTAACAATATAGGAAAGGTAATGTAAATTATTGATTATAATCCAGTTTCTTTTAGGAATCATTCAGATCAGCCCCAAAGTATAGGATACTTTAAATTTGTAACAGTGCTTGGTGCTAATGATAGTTGGAGAAAGTTGGTCAGCTTGGTTGTCAGGTATCATTTTAAGTGCTCTTTTTTCAAATAAGAAACAAACTTCATGTTGTTTATGACTTGAAGGCTGAAGAGGACTCCCACCTGGTTGGGGCTGTTCCGATCCCTGCTGCATCTGAGAATGGGGCAGATGACCTGCAACAGACGATCCAGGCTGTGGTAGATAATGTGTGCTGGCAGATGTCTCTGGACCGAAAGACCACGGCGCTGAAACAGCTGCAGGGCCACATGTGGAGGGCAGCATTCACAGCGGGGCGCATGAAAGCAGAGTATGTAGCTGCTCATGTGACTCTGAACATTTCACCGGCCTCAAAACCAAATACATTTCCACTAGCCCTCTCTCTCCAGTGTTGCTTGATTAGTAAAATAGATAAAATCAACATTCTTTTTATTCTAACAAGTGAGTGTTTTGTTTTCAAAACTGGGATAAAACATTTCACCCAGTTAAATTCCCCAAACCTGCTCTTTGGCTTTGTGGGATGGTTGAAGGACTTTTAATCCCAATTTAAAAATGGCTTCCTAGAAAATGGTCACTTTTTAAACCAAATTATATTTGATCCTTTGCATAAGAGTAACAGCACTATGGGGCTGCTTCCCAGGACCATTAGACTACCTGTTTTCTGTTCTGTTAGAGAAGTGAGAACTGTAATTATGCACCCCGTCATTTTGGCAGCACTCAGAGTATCAGCAGTGCCCCTCTGTTCTGTGTGCTCCTTTGAGCACCTTCCACAGGCCTTTTGTCTTGATTATGGAGTTCCTGAGCACTCCTGCTGAAGGAGACTCAAGAGTCCTTTGTTGCTAACATATTCTTAATAAGACACTGCCACTAAGGGGTTTAGGCCATTGCCTGATGTAAACCCTAAGATTCAAGACTGTTTCCAGCTGCCTGTTTCTCTTCTTTTTTGCAAATGAGAAGCCATTTCTTTATATACTTTACCAGGGGCTTCCACTTTTTAAAGGATGCATTGGAATGTCAGGATAGTCCAGTGATCTGGGAATATCAGCTAGATTGCTTTGTAAAACACTCAAAAGAGTAGAGCCAGGAGACTATGCTTAAATTACTTAGTCTTTCCTTCTCTTGGTCTTGGTTCCTCAATTATAAGGCCAGGGACTTGAAATAAGTTATCTTAGACTTCTAAACCCTGCTTTGGAGCAATAACAATCTGCATATTCAACATGGAAAAATTCTGTCTTTGTAAGTACAAAGTAACACACAAAGTAACTCACAATTATGTGAGCTGGTTTTGAACTAGTGAATCTCTTTTCTTCAATTAGTGCAACATATTAAGCTGTTTTATCCGGTAGATTTCTCTGACACATTTCACTCTTTTAAGGACGACTGGCTCCATATCCCAAATTCCTTGTGCTTGTCTTTTCATCCATCTTCAATGATATTTCCACCACTGAATGTGCCACAGAATTGGTAAATAAGACCAGGTCAGAAGTTAGAAAAACAGATACTGTTTGCTGAGTAGCAAATATGAGTTCTGTGTAGTAAAACTTTAGGTTTTCTTAGTTCTCAGGAAATGTAGTTCCATTTTCTAGCTAATCAAAAATTAATAGCTTTGAGCCCCCAAACCTTTTTTTCTTTTGTTTGGGTGCAGCTCTTTCTAAAAGCATTCCCATGCTTGCTTAAGGCACACCAGACATAATTTAACCTTTTCTTGTCATGCATTACATCAAAGATTACATAATAGCACAATATTATTGTTTACTTTTTTGAGTTTTTTTTTTTATTTTAAAAAGTTGCTTTCTGTCCTGGTCAGTGTAGCTCAGTTCATTGGAATGTCATCCTTTAAACCGAAAGGTCACAGGTCTGATTCCTGGTAAGGGCACATGCCTAGGTTGTGGATTCGGTCTCCAATTGGGGCACATGTGTGAGACAGCCCATGAGTGTTTCTCACATCTATGTTTCTCTCCCTCTCTCCCCTCCTACCTTTCCCCATCTTTAAAACCAATAAGCATGTCCTCGAGTGAGGATTTAAAAAGTTACTTATTTCATCCTGTTATCTGTAATAACTTTTGACCATCATTAGTGGGACTGTCAAGAACTATTCTCCTTTCCACCTAAATTGTTGCTTCTGATCTGCTGTGATCCTAGAACTCCGCTGACACTCTTATTAGATCTGCAGATGAAGTCTTGTGGAGTTGTTTCTCATGTCAGCCATTTGGGCACAAATACAGAAACTTGTGACAACTATTTTAACTGTTTTTCATCTGGCTAGATAACATGTTCCTGCATTTTAACTTTTTTTTCCTCCAGGTTCTTTGAAGATGTAGTTCCAGCAGTCAGGAAATGGAGAGAGGCTGGAATGAAGGTGTATGTTTATTCTTCAGGGAGTGTGGAGGCACAGAAACTTTTATTTGGGTATTCAACAGAGGGAGATATTCTTGAGGTAGGTTACCTGATTACTTTGTTCTTTGACACGATCAAAGCATGATATAATGAATGTTAAAGGAATATGCCACAGTTATAAGCTAAATCAGCATTCAGATAATTGCATTTATATATGCTAAGCACTTTGTACAGGGAAGTGGAAAAATAGGAATACATTATAGGCAAGGGTGAAGTGTTCTATGTTACCAATCTTTGTATCAATGATTGTTACACTTTCTTGTGCAAAAGGATCACCTCGGGAGTTTGTTTAAAATGTAGATCCCTGGGCCTGCTTCCCAGCAAATTGAAATTGTCAGGGCTGGGGTAGGGAGTCAGGAATCTTCATATTTAAACATCCACTCTAAGTGATTTTCATGATGGTAGTACTTGAACCATATATAAAATACAGCTAACGACATGAGCTAACTTGTAGTAAATCAGCTATCTTGACAATATCAGGAAATTGTCAGCCCAATGGAAACTAATTGCATGGTTTCTTTTGGTTGTTTAAACTATCAGGTAAATGCCCTGGCTGGTGTGTCTCAGGGGATTGAGCGCCAGCCTGCAAACCAAAGGGTCACAGGTTTGATTCCCAATCAAGGCACATGTCTGGGTTGCGGGCCAGGTCCCCAGTAGGGGGCACGTGAGAGGCAATCACACATTAATGTTTCTCTCCCTCTCTCTCTCCCTCCCTTCCCCTATTCTATAAATGAATGAATGAATGAATGAATGAATGAATAAATAAAGCAGGTAAAGTGTAAAATAGTGATACATGTCACCATCCAAAAACAACAACAAACCTCCCAAAGTTCTCGAAAGCAGTAAAGGTAGATTGATTGTTTCTAGTACTTTGGAGAGCTACAGGTTTTATTTGGGCAGTCCCAGCATTCTTTTTTAAATTTAATATAGTTTTATTTTTAATCCTCACCCGAAGATATGTTTATTGATTTGAGAGGGAGACATCGATGTGAGAGAGAAACATAGATTGGTTGCCTCCTGTATGTGCCCTGACTGGGGATCAAACCTGCAACTTAGGTATGACTGTGTGCCCTGACCAGGGATAGAACCTGCAACCTTTTGGTTTAAAGGATGACACTTCAACCAACTGAACCATATAGCCAGGGAGAAGCAGCATTCTTATGTAAGAGAACTGGGTATATTATTAAACAATGAAGGCCACCTGCTAAATTTCCCGTTCATGAAAAAGTTATGTTATTTTATTTTTTTATTGTTCAAATACATTTGTCTCCACCTTCCCGCTACCACTTTCCGTTGCCCCCTGCCCCCAGAAAAAATTCTTATTAGCCCTTTGTCCCACCATTCATACCTATGCACCCTGGAGGACAGACTGGTCTTTGGAAGAAACGAATACATTTAGGGCTTCAAGAAGACATGCTAACTCAATGCACACTGAATTTATTGATCTACAGTAGGTCACCTGGCCAACTATTTTTTTAAAATAAATATCTATTGCGCTTCTACTGTATACCGAGAACACTTTGGTTTTGGGGATTGTCATATTCTCATTTTATTACTTTCTTGCTTTTCATATTCTAAATAAAAAATTAAGTCAGTAAAAAAAATTTCTAATGGTAACTATTGTCCTCTGAATACAGATGTAATCCTCTTTTCTGCTCACTCTGGTATAACAGACAATAAGGTGAAGACAGGACATGATAATATTATCTACTGAGTTCAATAGTGAAAACCTTATTCTCCAGTTACTAAATGAGGCAGAACTTGAGACAAAAAATATGCGAACCAACCTTAACTTTTTATAAGTTAAAAAATAATCATAATATTACCTTAATTTGTCTTTGAGTGATTGTTAGGCTTGTTTTTATCTTGTGAAAAGTTCTGAAAATATTCAAAAGCTTACATTATAAAAACTGATCCTTAATATGGACTTATTTTAATTACTGTTGGTTAAATTAGCAAGTGACACATTTTGTCCCAATTATTTTTCTTTCTTTTTTTAGAAGATTTTATTGATTGATTTTTACAGAGAGGAAGGGAGAGAGAGAGAAGGAAAGAAACATCAGTGTGTGGGTGCCTCTCGCGCACCCCCTACTCGGGACCTGGCCCGCTACCCAGACATCTGCCCTGACTAGGAATCGAACCTACAACCCTTTGGTTTGCAGGCCAGCACTCAGCCCACTGAGCTACACGGACCAGGGCTGGCCCCAAATATTTCTAAGATGGCAAGGGTATATACTAGCTTTTGGGTAGAATTTCAAAATGTTTTAATCAGAAAATGAAAGCTTGTTGAAAGTAAAGTAACAGCTTATTAATGAGGCAGTTTAGAGAAATCTGTTCATCCTGGGGTCAAAAGGACAATCAGTGTTCAGAATTTTTCTTCAGGAGTGAAACCTAAGAAGTAGTTTGAGTACAAATAGTATTTTAAGGTTAGAAAGTAGGGCATGTGTATTTTTAAAGATTTTGGATAAAAAAATTAATGCTGATGAAAGAAAAACAAGTAGATTATAAAATGATCTTATATGTGTTGAACTGGTAGTTTTCTCCTTTCAAATGTTTATTGCTGTAAGATCTTTGTATGTACTTTCTGTAGCCCTCACAAAGTTCTTTAGTAAGTATATTTTCAGTTATATACTGAGTGAGTGAAGTTACTATGATTGTCATACATTTCAGAGAAAAGGGATGAGAAACAAAGGGATCCAGGTTACAAGTGTATTTATAGTGTCAGTCTTTTCCCTTTTCTGTCTTCAGCTTATTGATGGTCACTTTGACACCAAGATTGGACACAAAGTGGAGAGCGAGAGTTATCGAAAGATTGCAGACAGCATTGGGTGCTCAACCAACAACATCTTGTTTCTGACAGATGTTACTCCAGGTTAGTAATCTGATTTCCTGCTCCAGGACAGGAACTGAGGCTAGCACTGCAAACACATTGCCTCTTTAAAGAAAGTTTATGCGTAGACCCTTGGAAAGTGAAAGTTTTATGAAAAGAAACAATGAACCAGCCAACTCTTCCCTCTCCGTTTACCTATCCATGGGGGTTGTATGTAGGGAAGTGACATTGGAAAGACCAGTTCTTCTCATTTTAACTCTTTATCCATGGTTTCCTTCCCATCCCTCTGTACATGTGCGCACGCACACACAGATGAAATGGAAAAATAAGAAAGGATGGCGTAGGGGCATCATTGTGGGAGTAAGCATGCATATAAGAATATGATGGTAGGTGCATAGCTAGTTAAGGAAAATAAAGTCACAGTGGACCTGCAGCAAATATATTTAACAGCAGTGAGATCACATATACACAGCCAAAGAAAGAACTCTAGGTTGAGTGATTTTGCCTCATTGTCATTCCAATGGATGAATACTGCCCCGTGGTGACTAGGAGCCTCACCCCTGCCTTCCCAAGGACTATCTCAGTCCCCCAGGCACCCCTCATGATTCACCTATTTAAAGACAGTATCTTTTTCATCCAGCATGGCCCTCTTTATTTTATATAGTGTATAACCAGATGCACAAAATATATATACACTATTCTTTATTGGCAATTTAAGTGATTTCAAGAATGGTTTAAAACATGTATTCAAGTGTCTGTGTAAGACTGTAAGTCATCCAAAGAATTGTAGAGGGAAACAGTAGCAAATAAAGAAATAGAACAGCAGGTGAAGAGGTGGAGGGTGTTGGGGGCAATGGTCTCTGTGGTTCTTACCCCGGTTGGTGAAGCTTTCCCATACTCCCCCACCTGGCCCCAGCTTTTGATTTCCTGCTCATTCTTAGAGTTGTGCATTTTCCAGGGGGCCTAGTCTTGGAGTGTTTACAATTGCCCTTGTATTTGAGGGTAGTTCTGTATGTTTACATTTCTTCCATTTGCCTTGGATTGTAAGTTTCACCCCCAGAACAGGGCTTTGTGTACTCTGCAGCTGCTTTGAGCCATTGCCTGTGCTGAAGGCTGGGCAAGGGTATTGGAGAAAAGAGGCAGAGGTCAGGAAGTGCTCTATTGCTTAGTTAGCTCCACATGGCTCCTGGGCCCCTTGGAAGCAGCTTCAGCATCTATAGGCAGTATTATTCCCTTCACCCCTCTGTCTCTTGTTACAGAACTAACGCCACTCTCATTTATTAGAACTTTCAGAAATAGGGTCCAAAGGCAAATCCAGGCTGCTGGCAAAGTCATCTCACCTGTGGTAGTGTGTATGAATATATTTTTTCTACTTCTGACCCTTGACCTTTTGGTTTGTTGTGTTAGGGAAGAGTTGTAGGTATATAATAAGCAAGTACTAATTTGCTGAGTAGTTTTGAAAAATATCTTAACCAGCATGGATAATTTAATGCCTTCAGTGGGTTATGTTTTTCCGAGAAGGAGGGGTAAAACAGACTTAATTTCATCTGACATACAGTACACATTCAGTAATCGTTAATACCTTGGTTAAATATCAGACCTTGATGAATCTAGATTGGAATTTTTGACATAGGTAGACAGCATTTAGTGGGGTCAGCCCCTGTCCTCATTTCCTGGCTTGGGTCTGCTTCAGGGTCTAAGGGTTTCTACAAACTGGTGTCTTGTTTTTCAACATCTTGGAAAGCTTTACATTTGCATGTCTGACTACACTGAAGGTGAGAGACAGATCCATGGACACATTGCTTCAGGTTCATTGTGTAGCTAGTTAGCCAGGCCACTTAAATGTAGCATCAGCAAGCATTAGCTGTAACAGCAAGCATTTCACCTGGTCTCTACTTTGAACTGCAAATGTTTGCCTGTCATATTTCTGTATAGAAACTTTTTACTGATTCAAAGCTATAATATACCCTCTTTCTTGAAAGGTTTTGGGGGGCTTAGAGTGGTGGGGTGGGGAGGTGGCTTTTCTGTCTACATATTTAGGGATGCACCTGCAGTTTCTGTGAAGTATGATAATTTTGCTCCTTATGGGAAAGGAGACAGGCCTTGTTTTGGTGAATTTTGCTTGGTTTAATCTGTGAATTGCTATTCTTTAATCATTCATATAAAAGAGGCTGTGGGAGATGAAAATCTGTGGTTTGTCCTATATTTAATTTTCTTAGCATCTTTGAATGGTAAGTTTCTGCAGGCTTGGAATTAGTAATCTATTTTGTGGCTGGAGCTGCCCACAAAGTCAGCCTGTCCTGAGCATTATATGATCCCCAGCACCTCATCCTATCCCCCACCTTTAGGTTATTATTAATAATTACAATCCCTGCCCTAAGACCACTTACAGTTTCTTCATAGCCTTGTTTTTAGCCACAGTTTTTGTCTAGTTGCCATCATAGAACATCTATAATTTCAGGTCTTTTTCCCTTAAGCCATTTCCTTATGTTACAGTCACATTTTTACAGATAAGAGATGCTCCCCAAATTGGCCTCACAGTGGAATTAGCTCCTTGCAAGTCGTCCGCAAAGAGATTTTATTCCTGCCCCTACACTTCTGCCAGCGCCGTGCCCTGTGGTAGGGCCAGAACTGGGCCCATCTGCAGCTGGGATGGGGCGAGGCAGCTGGCTGCCTGCCTCGCTCTTGTCTATCATCTCTGAACCTGTGTTTTAACCATGTGCTCAGACTTCCATTGCCAAAGCAAAGTGGAAGACCAAGTGATACCTCAAATATTGGGTTAGCCAAAAAGCCTGTTTAGTTTTTTCAGTGAAATAGACATATTTTTCACTTTCAACAATGACTTTATTGATTTTGAGTGTGCTGGCTATCGCCCACAAAGTCTAATGCTGATTGTTCTCAATGTCTCCATTTGATCACTATCAACTTCAGCTGGTCTACCCAGTTGTGGTGCATCATCCAGCGGAGAAATCTCCAGCATGAAACATCACAAGCCACTTTTGACACAGTCAATCACAGTACCTTCTCCATAAACTGCACAAATCTTTTTTAGCATTCCAGTTGCATTTTTACCTTTCTTGAAATAATAAAGCGTAATATGTCAAAAATGTTGCATATTTTCTTCCATCTACAATATTAAAATAGCTACAGAAAAATTCACCAATTTTGATAAGTTTTTAATTTAAATGTACACTGATATGACAGCTGTCACAATGCAATCTAAGAATTTGTAATGAAGTTAAAGACAACTGTTACTAGAGCCATCTTAGGGGGGAAAAAAACAAATGAACTTTTTTGGCCAGCTCATTAATACCTAAGCATAAATGAGAACCGAAAGACTTTCTTTTGGAGGAAAGGAAAGAGGTCCAAGGTTTTAAGTCAAGTATTAGTTAAGTGTGTCAATATTATATGAATAGAGCAAATATATGCTTAGGAAAAAACTTACTTCGTGGTAAATCTAGGTAAGATGCTCAATGTCATTGGTAGTGTCAAGTCCATGTGGGTCATGGATCATGGATCATGATGGCTTAGGTTAGTGGAGATTCCAGATTGCTCTTCAGGAGGAGAGCTTTGCTTGAGGCATTTGGCTGGAAACTAGGAGTGGGAAGCAGCTGCCTCTTCTGCTGGAATGAATGGTGTCTGCAGAATTTGCCTGCAGAGGGAATTGTTTAGCATTTTCATTGCCCTAGGAAGACGACAGCTTTTTCATAGGAAGAGCACAAGATAAGACACTTGAGAGGTGGGTGGGAGGAAGAGATAGCTCTGTCCCACTTTTCTGTGCAGGAACTGGAATTTACCTCTCTCAACACCACTGCCCTTAATCCATTCAGATACTGCTACTGTTCCTCAAAGATAGAGAAACTACTGAGGGTTGTTTTTTTTTTTTAATACCAAATCTACATTCCATAGAATGTGTTTTAGATTCTTCCCCAGTTTTGTTCTATCTATCCAAGTATGTCCCAACTCTCCGACCTGTGTTCCGTCTCCCATTCTTCTTTTGCAGAGGTATTTTTTGTCTGCTTAGAATGCCTCCTTTCTTGCTGATTTCTTTGAAATTTCTGATCAAAACTCATCCTCTGCAGATCCTAATTCTGCAGTTCCACATTAAGGACCTGAGATTCTGCTTTTTTAACAAGCTTCCAGGTGATTTCCTCACTGCCGGTCCATGGACCACACTTGGAGTAATAGTACTCTAGAGAGTAGGAGATGGCAAACTTACTCCATAAAGGGCCAGGTAGTACATACTTTAGGCTTTGCAGGTCATACAGCCCCTGTCACAGCAATCCAGCTCTGTCCTTGTAGTGTGAAAGTAGCCATAGATAGTACACAAATAAATGGGCGTGGCTGCGTTTCAGTAAAATTATGTTTACAAACACAAGTGGCAGGCTGAAATTTGCTGACCCCCCATTCTAGAGCAGACCACAGAGGCAAATTAACAATTTCAAGCTCTCAGTTTCCATATCTGTAGATTGGGGATAGTAATACTAACTACTTCACAGTTGTTGTAAAGATTTAGATAAGAGTGGGAGCTCCATGAAGGCAGGAGCTTTGTTTTGTTCTTTGTTCCTAGAATGGTGCCTGGTATGTAGTAGGTGCTAAATTAATATATTAGCTGTTGCCTTTCAGATGGAAACAAAATGGAGAGAAATGTAACCCAAGGCATTTTAGAGGTATTTCCTGCAATATCTAGCTTACCTTAGTTTTATTTTACTAGTCCTATTTTTATTTTTTAAATTTTTTATTTTTAGAGAGAGGAGAAGGGAAGAAGAAAGAGGGAGAGGAGCATCAACGTGTGGTTTCCTCTCAGATGCCCCTTCTGGGGACCTGGCCCGCAACCCAGGCATATGCCCCAACTGGAAATTGAACCAATGACCTTTTGCTTTGCAGTCCGGCACACAATCCACTGAGCTACACCAGTCAGGGCTACTAGTCCTATTTTTATTTCTACCCACCATGCAGTCACTGATCACATTATATTGAGGGAAGAGAGAGAGACAATGGATAATAACTGCCAAGTCTGGTTGTTGTGATGGAACTAAATACAGGGTGTTAAAGGAGCACATAGGACGTGGTAATTGTGCTTCTGGAAGATGAGATATTTGAGTTGAATTTCAAAGAGTGGGAATTTGTGAGGCAAAAGGAGATGGGCAGTCTAGTTAGGGGTTATGACACATTTGTGCTCCAGATGTGAAAGCAGGTATTTGGCCTGATTAGGTCCTAGGATTCCATTTGTCCTATATCTACTTAATTGGTATTTTTCCTAACAGGCTGCCCTGTGGAAAATAGCTCAGTTCTTGTAGGGCTAATGGGAGGAAATAGAGGAAAGTTGTGGATAGAACATGATCCTGTCTTACTGCATTCATATGTACTTAATAAAACTCAGAAGTTTGGATATATTGCCATTCTAATCTGTCAAGTACAATTATATATTCAATTTTTTTATTATGGAAAAATTAAAAATTATTTAAAAGAGAAAATAATATAGTCAACACCCATGCACCTATCTTCTAGTTTCAGCAATGATCTGATTAGTGCCAAACTTGTTTCTTACATTCCCACATCCCCTGATTATTTTGAAGCAAATCTCAGAGATCATATTTTGACATTTCTGACATATATTTTGATTTTTCAGAGGCCAGTGCTGCTGAGAAAGCAGACGTACATGTAGCTGTGGTGGTAAGACCTGGCAATGCAGGACTAACAGATGATGAAAAGACTTACTACAGCCTCATCACATCCTTCAGTGAACTGCACCTGCCTTCCTCAACCTAGAGGAGGACTTCTAAGGAAGTCCAGACTATCTTCACAGAGTTGTCCGTGAAGTCTAGTTTTATTCTAATGGTAAAAGTAACTTTTATGTATGCAAGTATATTATGCGTATGTTCAGATTACCTCTCACAAGCACAGAAGTGGAGGGAAAATCTCAGTTCAGTGAAAAGGAAACTAAAGATGCTTTATATGTAAAAATTGTTTGAAACTACAACTCTTACACTTACTGAGGGCAAAATGTAGTTGAGAGAAGAAGTTACTATAATACATCCAGTGTGTTATATTTATCAAGTTATGTATTAAAGTGGAAAGACAGGTTTGAGAAGTTATTCAAAAGCCTTGGTATTTTAAAAAATGGAAGTATTTCAAAGACTTATTCCTAATAATAATTCAGCCCTCTTTCAATTATGAATTAGAAGATTACAGCAGCTGAATTTCAAAATATTAGCTGCCTACATACAAAAGACAAATTTATTTGTCTCTTGTTTATGCTCCAAAAGAGACAAAATTGGGAAAGGAAGCTTATCTGCGTCCTGATCAAACATCTGTTACTTAAAAAACTTGCAAATCATTGTGGCATCCTCAGTTGCCTTATCAGTGAAAAAGGTGCACTGATGTAACAGGTACAATGGAAATGTGGTTCCTAACATCTTAACATTCTTAAGAAAGCAGTTCTAATCCTACCAGTTGTTAGTGCTATAGATTTCATAGTTGCCTTTCTAACTCCTCCTTAGCACAGTTTGAGAATATATGTTAATGCTGTTTACTATTTAAAAAAAAAACTTGACTGAAATCAGTTTTATATAAGACCTAGAAGAATTCTACTATGTACTATTTTCCTTGAAATGGATGTGAGAAATAAAATTTTATAGCAGCATCATTTTTCCTGGTTCAATTCTAATGGGATGTCATGTTAATTTCATGTTTTGATTAATAAAAACGTTTTCTTCACTCAGTTTTATGTAGGTCCCTGAACTACACCTCCTACTGCTATAATCAAAAGAAGCCGTAGAGATTGAGAAAAATGAAAAATTTAGTTTTTGTCTTAATCGTGTGTGTGTGTTAATGGAGTGTCATTAGAAAATCATTAATGATTATTTGATTTATGTATAAATATATGGCTAACCTCATTGGTTGTATTTCATTTGGATATCAGCATTTAGGTTATGAATACAATTTCTTCGATTCTTGAGATTCATATTTGAGGTCTTGAGACTCATATTTGAGGTTATATGCTTGAAGAACGCAAGAGGCCATTATTCTCCTAATTAAGAAAAACTAATGAATCCTGGAGAAATAATTTTGGGAACACTTTGAATAAGGAAAAGGAAGTAGCTCTGCAAATATGAAGGAAAGGGAATATAAAAGATTTTTATGTTAATAATTTTCAACTTCTGGTAGCTAATTAATAAATCAAAGGACTATAGAAGGACAATGGAAATACAGAAGAGTAGTATAAGGGAAATGAATATACCATATTTTACCATGTATAATGGTGCTCCTGTGTATAATACGTACCCACTTTTTTGGCCCAAACTTTCAAGAAAAAAATTCTTGTTTTAATTTTTTAAATTCAATTATTTATTTATTTATATTTAGATACTTTTGTATTATAAAAGTTTTAAAGGAGTTACACTTTTAAAGCATAAGCATAAATAAAATAATTAAAAACAGTCATAGAGATATGGAATTAGTACTACCCATGTATAATGGCACTCTTATTTTTCCCTCAAAAATTTGGGCAAAAAGTGCGCATTATGCATGGCAAAATAGGGTAAGTAAATCTTAGAAATAGGAGTGAGTTGCAAATGATGGTAAAACCATAAATGGTAATAAAAGGCTGAACTTCACACAATTTCTGAAAAAACTCATGGGAAGATGACAGAAAAAGGTAGCTCTTTTATAGTAAAGGAGTAATTAGAAAAGTATGGGAAAAATGAGAGAAAATTATGCATCAGGGTCTGGATTAGAAAGGAATTTAAAGGAAAGGAGGGTACTCAGTATCTAGAGAATGGAGAATTGAGTTGGAGAGGTGGATTCAGGCTGCTATAGCAAAATCCCAGACACTGGGTGGCTTATTAACAATATAATTTTATTTCTTACAGTTTTGAAAGTTGGAAAGTCTGAAATCATGTTGCTGGCAAACACAATGTCTAATGAGAACCCAGTTCCTCATAGACAAGTTTTCTCTTTGTAACCTCACATGGTGGAAGGGACAAAGGAGCTTTCCTGAGTTTTATAAAGGTATTAATCCCGTTCATGAGGGCTCTGCCAAGGTCTCCCAAAGGCACTACTTCCAAATGTATCCCCTTGATGTAGAGGACCCAAATGACAGAGGAGTAAGTGAAAGCTACACTAACCTCCCAGTACCAAACTGGAATTATAACTAAATTATAGAAAAACCATCCCAAATAACCAATTGGCCACTAGCTGGAGAGAAGCCTATAACCACAGAGGTATAGAAGAAGCCACATCGCTGTAAGGAGACTGGTAGGGAGTATGGAGGAGATGTGAGAGGGCTGGACTTCCACGGAAGGCAGCTGAAGTGCTGGAAGGATATTTCAGTGTCTGGGTGTAGGGTAAATGGAGGCAGTCTGGCTTTGTCACCCAGGTGTCTGGGTAGCTAAGGGAAGCAGTTTCTCACAACCTTGAAGGGGTCTGATAAAGTAGTGTTCTCATAGCCTTGACATGGGGTCTCACAGCCTCAAGTCTCAGTCCAATAAACTGTTCCCATAGCCTTGATTGGGCTCACATGTGTGGTATGAAGCTCTGTTGCGTAAGGTCTGTTGGCACCCTGCCGGCTTGCTTTGTTTTAGTACTTAAGAAGATAGGGGCTTCTCACTGGGGGCGCAGACATAGACATGCAGGGGGAATGCAAGGACCCACACTGGGTGTCCCACAGAAGGGACAGGTGACGTGCAGTGTGACACACAACTTGCAGTGTGCATGGGTCATCCACCCTTGAATAAAGGCATGTCAGACATCCCAACAGCTCTGAATATTCTTCCATATGCACGAATCCCATGAATCTGTCCAGCCTTGATTGGTCACAACACACGGGGGAATTCTCCCCAAGAAGTATCGGGGCTAAACTCCAAGCTGGGCTCCCCAGCCCTACAGCACCAGAGCTGGGAAAAACCCAAATAATAGCTCTGAAAAGCAGCAGGATTTCTGTCCACTAGGGAGAGACAGCTGGAGATGCAGAGATACTCTTAAAGGGTCAACACACCAAATTTTGATTGCAGCCACCTACCCTGGGCTCCAGCACAGGGAGGGCAGAGTGGACTAGAAACATGTGAGGAGAGTCTGGGGCTGGTGGCTCTGTGGAGAGAATTGAAGGAACAGCCACCAGGGTCCCTGTGCTGAGCCATTCCCCATACTGCAGGAGCCATCTTTCTCAGGCAGACCACTCCTCTGTATGGCATTAGCCTGAGGGGAAGCAATAGCCCCACCCACAGGAATTACACTGCCCCACCCTGTGGTGCTTAAGCCAGGCTGTTGAGAAGTACAGCTGGAAGACATTCACTGATTAACCCTACAGAAAGCCAGTAGGCAGAAGCAGATCACTGGGAGCTCTGAGACCAGCTGACCCTCCCCCAGGCCTGGTGCTCATAAAAGCCATCCTTGGTGGGTAGCTTCATTCTTTTTGCACACACCCAAGCCTAGCAGAAAGTAGTACACACTGTGGATTGCTGATAGCTCCAAACAGGTTGCCCAGGGCCAGTCACAGGCAAGGTTTGACTTAAGTGTGTACCAGAGTCTTGTAGATCTACTTCCCTAATCTGGTGAAGGAAAAATACCTAAGTCCAAGAAGTTCAGAGTCCCAAACAAGTTGGACCCAAAGAGGGCTATACCAAGACACATCGTAATTAAAATGGCAAGACATAACGATAAGGAGAGAATTCTGAAAGCCACAAGAGCAAAGCAGCTAGTTACAGGAGAGCACCAATGAGACTGTCATCCGATTACTCAACAGAAACATTTCAGGCCAGAGGGAGTGATGTCAAATATTCAAGGTGATGAAAAGCAAGGACCTACAACCAAGGCTACTTTTGCCCAACAAGGCTATCATTTAAAATTGAAGGAGAATAAAGGAGTTTCCCAGACAAGAAAAAGCTAAAGGAGTTTGTTAGCACCAAACCAGTACTGCAACAAATGTTAAAGGGCTTACGTTAAGAAGAAAAAGAGAAACAGGAAAATAGTCTAACAAGATGGCACTAAATGTGTATCTATCAATAATCATCGTAAATGTAAATGGCTTAAATGCTCCAACCAAAAGACATAGGGTAGTTGAATGGATAAGAAAACAAAACCTATATATATACTGCCTCCTAGAGACCCACCTCAGATCAAAAGATACACCAAGTAAAGGGATGATATTTCATACAAATGGAAAGAAAAAAGAAAAACTGGGGTAGCAATACTTATATCCAACAAAATAGACTTTAATATCAAGACTATAGTAAGAGACATAGGATACTACATATGATAAAGGGAACAATTCAACAAGAGGATATGACCCTAGTACTATTTACGTACCCAACATAGAAGCATCTAAATATGTAAAGCAAGTCTTGATGGACATAAAGGGGAGAGATGATAGCAATACGATCATAGTCGGGGCTTTTAATACCCATTTGGCTTCAATGGATACAACTTCCAGACAGAAAATCACCAAGGAGACAGCAGCCTTCAACGACATGCTAGACCAAATGGATTTAATTGATATCTTCAGAACATTTCACCCAAAGCAGCAGAATATACATACTTTTCAGACAAATATATCACCTTGAGGGTTAGATTTCAATATATGTATTTATGGGGTACACAAACATTTGGCCTACAGTAACAGGAATTTACTGTCTATGATAAAGAGTACCAGAAAAACTAGTTTATAATGATTAATTGAGGACATAAATAGATTAAAAATTTAAGACAAACTTGCAATAACAAATTTAGTTTGTCGAAGAGGGCTGTGAAAGGAAGAGGGAAGATGGGGGAACTATTTTTAAGATCCTAAGAAACTCATTCACAGTGTGATAGGAAAGGATCTTAGAAAGATCCTTGAGTTGTAAAGGACATTGGTCATGAAGAAAAATGACTAGAAAGTGGGTAGTGAGCTAGGAGGTAAATCTGGATAAATTCATGGTCCTTAGTAAGGGACGGAGGAAAAATCTAACCTAGAATTTCCCAAAAAAGAATAAAGGCACTAAGTTTCCTCAGCATCCTGTTTGCAGAGCATACAGGGAATAAAGGACTCTTGAAGACGTGGCCCTTTTCATTTTTGTCGGTTAATACAGATCTACCTCAGTTGTGCTCTCTGCCACAATGGCACTGATTTCTAGTCTTGCGTCAAAACCCAAGTTTGTTTCTTAGAAGAAAAGCCTCAAAGGGGCTTCTCTAATATTACTAGCAATTCTGGAGTAGCAGAGCCTCCTGTTTGGTTTTTTGGAAGGCTGGCCTTAGTTGCTAAGCTTAACTGGTGTCCAGTTTACAGTTGTACAAGGAAAGGTTGAGGGCCGCTGCTCTAGTGCTAAGACAGGTGCACAGCAGCCTTTGCCCAGCAGATGGTGCTGTTTCTCCAGAGACCTTATGAAGTCTCATAAGATGAAGTCTTCAGCAGATGGAGCTAACTTAATATTAAGAGAAAAATAAGGATGTGTGTGAGAGACAATCGATCAATGTTTTTCTCTTGATATTTCCCTCGTTCTCCCTCCTTTCCCCTCTCCATAAATAATAAATAAAATCTTTAAAAAATTAATTATAGTTCATTTACCTTTAAAAGACAATAGCATGAACCCCTGACCAATGTGGCTCAGTTGGTTGGGCCTCATCCTGCAAAGTGAAAGGTTGGACATGCCTGCGTTACAGGTTCAGTCTCCGATCTGGGCATCTGTGAGAGGCAACTGATCGATGTTTCTCTCCTTTTCTCACTCCCTCCCCTCTCTCTAAAAATAAATAAAATCTTTAAAATAAAAGGCAATAGCATGATATTTTAAGTCAGAGTAGTTTGGGGAAAATGTCAGTAATCCTGAGTGAAACTCATCCAGTAATATTCCTCTTCCCCCTTGTCTTTTGTTTTGTTTTTTAAAAAGGCAATTTTTGGACAGTCAGCCTTTCTAGCTGAAATGTTAAGAAGAGCTTGTTTTCAGGTTTTTAAAATTTCCATCAGAGCACAAAGTGGAATTACTATATACTAAAACAACTTATTATCCCACCACTCATGCCCAAATGGTAAAATGCTATCCAGCTTAATTTGAGAAAAATTTGTAGCCCTAGCTCGTGTGGCTCAGTAGATTAAGTACTGGCCTGTGAACCAAAGGGTCATTAGTTCGATTCCTAGTCAGGGCACATGCCTTGGTTGCGGGCCAGGTCCCCAGTAGGGGGCATGCAAGAGGCAACCACATATTGGTGTTTCCCTCTTTCTCCCTCCTTTCCCCTCTCTCTAAAAATAAATAATTAAATTGTTTAAAAAAAGAAGAATTTGTAGTTTTTGGTAACACCTTGGAGTAACTCTAATAGAAGTAGAATTCACCCTTCTTACAGGTTTAACCCAGGGTATTCATTCAACTGTTAACTAAGCATCCATAATGTGCTCTGGATTTGCTATAAGGGGACACAGTCTCTCCCTGCTTCCATGGTACATATATTCTTGGAGGATACAGCCTCCAAGTGAACAACAACAAAACAACAACAAAAATTAGATACCAGAAAGATGCCTATGCAGAGGAAATACAATAAGGTGAATTTTTACAAGGCATTGCCAAGAAGGTAACATCTAATCTGAATGACATGGAAATGTAAGAAACTAGAAGGAAGAGCATTCCACTAAGATAGAACAGCATATAGTAAAGATCTAGGTCAAAGTTTGGCCTATTCTGTAATCAAGAGAAAGCCCATGGCTAGATGCCATCGGAGAAGTGATCAGAGTCAGTTAGGGCTTGACCATGGTAAAGTTTGAGTTGTATTCTAAGTGTGGTGGGAAGCCACTGTAGAATTTTAAACAGAATATGTCATAATGTGATTTACATTAAGGGAATTCTCTGTTGGATGAAGAATGGTTTATAAGCAGGCAAGAGTATATGCAAGAAAACCAGTTAAGCATATCAGTGTTGAGTGCCAAGCCAGAAACCACTTTAGGTACCAGAAAGAGATTTGAAACCAGTAAGGTGTTGACAAAAATCAATGGGAAGGATTAGAGTTGTAGTTGGAGGACTGTCACTGGATTGTGGAGTTGAAGGACACCCACAGTAGGTGCAATCCAGAGTTCAAAAAGCCTACTACCATTGAGCCTGCTACTGAATTCACGAGTCTGGCCAGACACTGGAATGCAGAGTCCAGCCGTTAGAACTTCAAACACCTGCGCTCTGTGACCTTGCCTCCCAACACCAACACCAACAGGAAGATTCCCTATGTCTTCCTTCTTTTTTAGAAACTTTGTGTTAGTGAATTGAATTGGCAGTATCTAATTCCAACCTAGAACTCTACATATAAAGGTCTCTGGGACATGTTTTTGGGTTTCCAACTTCTACAACTAGTGGATAAAATAGTGTTTGAGAGAGCCAATCTGCTAGATCTAAAACAGAAGGCTATCACAGTAATGAATGTAAAGTATCGTGGTAGCTTGACTTAGGATCACAATAGTGGAAATAATGTAGAAGTGAAAATCAGAATATGTTTTAGAGGTGACAACAACACCACTTGATTAATGAATGGATTTGGAAGAGTAACTCCTAGAATTTTCACTTGAGCAGTTGGATAGATGGTATCACTGGAAAAACAGTGGTGCCACTGACACAGTGTGTAAAGTATGAAATGCCAAAATAGATGTGACCAAAAAGCAGTTGGGATTTAAGTCTAGAGTTCAGGGCCCTGGCCTGGCTGGAGATCAAGTTTGAGAGTTTATCAGCCTAGAGATGCTATTAAAAGCCATGGGATGTAGTCACATAAGAAGAATCTGTTGATAGCTTATAAAGGGTCCTCAGGCTCCAGCATTAGAGAGCAAACTAACGAGACAAGCCAGCAAAGCAGATGGAAAAGGACTGGGCACTGGGGAAGGACAACAGGGAGGGTGGCAAAAGAGCCAAATAAGGTAATGTTCAAATATGTCAATTGCTGTTAAGAATTCAAGTAAGTTGAGAATAGCTGTGACCCTTGGGTTGGATAAATGCAGGTTCAGTGGAGTGGTGGGAACAAAAGTAAGATTACTAAAAGGTTTTAAAATTTTTTTAATTTTTACATCATGTTTACTCTATTACCATTGTCTCAATTTTTGCCCCTTTGCCTTCCTCCACTCATCCCACCCTGCCCCTAACTCCCACAGTCAATTCCCACTATGTTGTCCATGTCCATGGGTCATTCATACATGTTCTCTGTCAAGTCCCTTCCCCTTCTTTCCACCATTGTCCTCCTTCCCCATCCTCTCTGGCCACTTTCAATCTACTCCATGTTTCCATGCCTGTGGTTTATTTTATTCATTAGTTTATTTTATTGAATAGATTCCACTTAGAGGTGAGAGATATGGTATTTGTCTTTCAACAACTGGCTTATTTTCCTTAGCATAATATTCTCCACTTCCATCCATGTTGTTGCAAAGGGTAGGAGTTCCTCCCTTCTTTCTTTCTTTTTTTAAATGCACATTGATTTTATTTATTTTTTAAATGTCAAGATCCATTATAAAGTCTCAGCAATTAAAACATGACACCAGCCCAGAAATAATCAAGTAGGTCAATGAAATACAATAAGCATTCTAGAAACAAATATATATATATCTGTCTAATGATGTAATATATGATTAAATTGATATTTCAAATCAATGGGTAAAATAAGACTTATTCAACAAATAAGGTGCATGGACCACTATTACTTGAAATAAAACAAATATAGAGCCCTAATTCACACATTATACAAAATATATTCAGGTGAGTTAAAAATCAATATATAAAGTCTAAGGAGTTCTTCTTACTAGAGAAGAACTCTTATTAGAGAAATAAATACTAAGGAGTATTTTCTAGGAGAAAATAAAAAATAGTATTTTTTTACCCTGAAGTCAAATATTCAAACCCAGAAGCTATAAATTAAAATATTGATAATATGACTGACTGTATTAAACACTTAAGACTATACAGTAATATACATTTTTAAAAAGTTTAAGAACAAGTAATGGAATAAGAAAATATTTGCTACACATCTAAAAAAAGGTTAATACTTTGGGGTTTTGTTAGGGAAAAATTCTACTTTTAGTCAAAAAAATGGATAAAGAATACAAAGAATCATTTAAAGCTATTTAAAAATAATAGAAGTAGGCAAGAAATATACTAAAACAAGTTTGGTTTCAACAAATAATAAAGTAACAAAATAACACATCATTGTTACAATCAGGTTAATAATTAATAAAAATACTGGTAATATCGAGTATTGGTGACTGTGAAAGGAACTGGGCATTCATAGACTCTTTTTCTTCATCTTCTTAAAACAGTCCCTTTAGCATATTTTGCAGTGCTGATTGGGTAGAGGTGTATTCTTTTAGCCTTCTTTTGTCTGGGAAACTTATTTCGTCTTCCATTTTAATTGAGAGTCTTGCAGGGTAGAGCAGTCTTGGTTGCAGGCCTTTGCTTTTCCTGACTGGGAATATTTCTTGTCATTTCCTTCTGGCTTGCAGTGTTTCTGTTGAGAAGTCAGCTGCTAGCCATATTGGGGCTCCCTTGTATGTTACTACCTGTTTCGCCCTTGCTGCCTTTAGGATTCTCTCTTTGTCTTTGATATTTGCCACTTTAATTATGATGTGCCTTGGAGTGGGCCTCATTGGGTGCCTTTTGAATGAGACTCTCTGTGCTCCATGGACTTGTGTGACTTTTTCTCTCCTCCAATTAGGGAAGTTTTCCATCATTACTTTTTCAAATAGGTTCTCTATCCCTTCCTCCTCCTCTTCTCCTTTTCTATCCCTATTATATGAATATTATTACATTTCAGGTTGTCCTGCATTTCCCTAAGTGCCTTTTTGAGTCTCTTTTCATTTTCTTGCTCTTTCTGAGACCTTTTTTCTACCTTGTCCTCCAGCTCACTGATTTGATCCCCGGCTTCATTGAGCCTGCTTTTGATTCCTTCTACTGTGTTCTTCAATTCAGAAATTGTATTCTTCATTTCCTCTGCCTCTTATTGATAGTTTCTATGTCCTTTTCCATGCTGATATAGTTTTCAGTAAATTCCTTGTAATTTCCCTGTAGTTTTTTGTAATTCTCTTGAGCTCACTGAGCTCATTGAGCTTCCTTAAACCATTGTTTTGAACTCCATACCTGACCTTTACTTACCTCTATTTCATTTAATTCTCTTTCTGGGGATTCCTCCCTTGTCTTTCCATTATTTGTGATATTCTTTTTTGCTTCTGTTTCTTAAATTGATCTGTCTTGATTTCCTGACTTTGTGGTGTGAACTTCTATGGAAGGAGACCACTGTTTTTTCTTTCTGGATCTGCCTCTGATGATGTCAGATGTTGACCCTGTCTGACCTTAGGCAGTCTGTTCGAGACTTCCAGGAATCACTGTCTGTGGCTGTCTCCTTCAGTTGTGAATCTAGTCACTCTGCATTCAGCAGTCAGGTTTAGACACCACACGGCAGGGCTGAGTCTCTCCTGGGGGCAGGGTACTGGATCCTCTCATGCGACTGCCGCTCAGGGGAGTGGTCTGCCTGAGCCAGATGGCTGCTGCCATATTCGGGATGAGTCAGCACCAGGATCCTTCCAGCTACTCTCTCCATTCTCTCCCCAAAACCTCCATCTCCAGTCTCTCCTCAAGTGCCTCTAGGCCATTCTCACCTTCTTTAGCCAGGGATCTACTATCTGTGGCTGCCACTCTGTAATCAGCACTCAGGCTTTAGCATCACTGGGCCAAGGCAGAGTCCCTCCTGGGGGTGGGGCTATTGGGTCCTCTCAAGTTGTTGCCACTCAGGGGAGTGGTGTGCCTTAGCCAGATGGCTGCTGCCATATGGGAGATAAGTCAGTACTGGGATCTCGCCAGCTACTCTCTCAGTTCTCTCCCTAAAGCCTCCTTCCCCAGTCTGTCCTCAGGTCTCTAGCCCACTCAGTCCCCGCCTTTGCCAGAGACCAGGGTAAGTGGCTGCAAATAAAAATGTATGTGTTAGCCCTTTAAAAGACTCTTTGCATCTCCAGATGCATGTCTCTGGCAGAGAGCAACCCTGCCACTTTTCAAAGCTGGCTGTTATCTGTGTACTTTTTGGGCTCTGGTGCAGTAGGCCGGAGATCCCTGCTTATGGTTTAGATCCCGCTCTTCTCAGGGGGGTTCAACTGGCCCTTTCAATATCCTTATGGTGCTGTCACCTGTGGGTGCCCCGCTGGCCTTCTTGAGTCTCTACCGCACTCCTTATCAGTTTCATTGTGCTAACACTGATTCCTCTCTCTGTCCAAGGTTATAAGGCTCCTCTCTCATTATTGTTCAGTTGTTTGTTCCAGTGATTTCTCCACAATTTAGTTGTAATTCCAGATTGATCCTGGGAGGAGGTCAGTGTTTCTTCCATTCACTCCTCCACCATCTTGATTTCCTTCAAAAGTAAGATTAGTTGAAGTTGAGGAGTGAACATAAGGTCTAACTAAAGGTACATAAATATTGTTGATCTTTTTAATGCATCATTTTTTTAATTTTTAAATGATTTTATTTATTTACTTTTAAAGAGAAAGGAAGGGAGAGAGAAAGAGAGGGAGAGAAACATCAATATATGAGAAATATATCGAATGATTGCCTCTCACACACCCCCAACAGGGGACCTGGCCTGCAACCCAGGCATGCACCCTGACTGGGAACTGAACCGATGACTCCTTGGTTTGCAGGCCGGTGCCCAATCCACTGAGTCACACCAACCACATTGTTTTACTATTCTCCATTTTATTTTATTTATCTCCACTCTAACCTTTATTATTTCATTCATTCTTGCTTTGGGATTAGTTTGTCCTTTTTTTCTCGTTCCTTGAGGTAGAAGGTTAGGTTATTGCTTTGAGATCTTTTTCAATGTAGCCATTTATAGCTCCAAATTTCCATCTGAGCACTGTTTTCACTGCCAAACCCAGTGGTTTTGGTACCTTGTGTTTTTGTTTTCTTTCAACTCAAAGTATTTTCTAATTTTTTGTAATTCCTTATTTGACCCATTGGTTGTTTAGGAGTGTATTGTTTAGTGTCCACATATTTGTGAATCTTCTAAATTTCCTTCTATTCTGGTCAATAAGGGGGTGTAGGTAAACATGGCTCACCTCCTCACACAACCACTGCAAAAATTATAACTAAACTACAAAACAACTATCACCCAGAATTGTCAGAAAATCAAGTTGTATGGAAGTCTGACAACGAAGGAATTAAAGAAGTCACATTCATCCAGATGGGTAGGAGAGGTCAAGACACTGAGACACAGAATAGGTTGTCCCACACCCATATGTGGTGGATAAAAATTGGGAGGCATACCTTAGGAGTGAAGGACCCCAACCCCATACCAGAACATCCAGCACAGGGTTCCACTGCCAGAAAGATAAGTCCCCATAATTTCTGGCTGTAAAAACTAGTGGGGGTTGGGGTGGTGGAAGAAACTGTGGGATTCTCAGGCATCACCTCTTAAAAGGAATGCAAAAGACTTAGGGCATATGCAGACTCACTCCCTCTGGGCTCCAGCATCAGGGCAGCAGCTGAAAGGGCACCAGTGGCATACGGGGAGAAACCGAAGTGTCTGGCTCAGGGAAAGTGCGAGGGGACAGCTTCCTCCCAGGCAAAACACCAGGGGCCAGTCGATGGCATTGTCCCTTTTCTGAGCCCTCCTCCACAGAGCCACAGGGCAACAGAATGGCAACACCATATCTGAGACTCCATTAACCTGGTTCACACTGTTACCCCACCCTGGAGATTATGTAAGGCTCTGCCTCACCCAATATAACTACACTTTTCTAAAACAGGCCACACTACTAAGACAGGGAGTCAAAGAAGCTCTACCTAATACATAGAAGCAAACACCACAGGGAGGCTGCCAAGATGAGGAGACAAAGAAACATGACCCAAATGAAAGAACAGAACAAAACTCCAGAAAAAGAACTAAACAAAATGGAGATAAGCAACCTGTCAGATGCAGAGTTCAAAACACTGGTTATTAGGATGCTCAAGGAACTCATTGAGTACTTCAACTGCATAAAAGTGACTCAGGCAGTATGAAGTTTACACTAAGTGAAATAAAGCAAAACTTACAGGGTACCAACAGTGGAGTGGATGAAGTCGAGAGTCAAATCAATGATTTAGATCATAAGAAAGAAATAAGCTTTCAACCAGAACAGCAAGAAGAAAAAAGAATTAAAAAAAAAAAAAAAACAGGAACAGGCTAAGGAGCCTCTGGGACAACATCAAATGTACCAGCATCTGAATCACAGGTGTACCAGAAAGAGAAGAGAAAGAGCAAGAAATTGAAAACTCACTTGAAAAAGTGAAAGAAAACTTCCCTAATTTGGTGAAGGAAACAGACATACAAGCCCAGGAAGCACAGAGAGTCCCAAACAAGATGAACACAAAAAGGACCACAGCAAAACACATCATAATGAAAATGCAAAAGATTAAAGATAAGAGAATCTTAAACAGCAAGAGAAAAGTGGGTAGTTACCTACAAAGGAGTTGCCATAAGATGGTCAGCTGATTTCTCAAAAGAAATGTTTCAGGCTAGAAGGGACTGGCAAGAAGTAATCAAAGTGATGAAAAGCCAGGACCTACAACCTAGATTACTCTACCCAGAAAAGTTATCATTTATAATGGAAGGGAAGGTAAAACTAAAGGAGTTCATCATCATTAAGCCATTATTATATGAAATGTTAAAGGGACCTATTTAAGAAAAAGAAGATCAAAACTATGAACAGTAAAATATAACAAATTCACAACTATCTACAACTGAATCTAAAAAAATTAAGCAAACAAGCAGAACAGGAACAGAATCATAGCTATGGAGATCATTTGGAGGGTTATCAGATGGGTGGGAGAAGGGGAAGAAAGGGGGAAAAGGTACAGGGATTAAGAAGTACAAATTGGAAGGTACAGAATAGACAAGGGGATGTTAACAACAGTATAGGAAATGGAGAAGCTGAAGAACTTATATGCATGATCCATGGACATAAACTAATGGGGGGATTGCCAGAGGGAATGGGGATACTTGCTGGAGGTGGGCAAAGGGAAGAAAATCAGGACAACTGTAATAGCTTAATCAATACATTGAAAATAAATGTCTTTCTGTTATTGATTTATAATTTCATTCTATTTTACTTGGAGAACACAGTTCATATGATTTTGTTATTCTTAAATTTATCAAGACTCTTTTTGTGGCCTAATATATGGTCTTTCCTGTATATGTTCTTAGTGCACTGGAGAAGAGCATATATTCTGCTCTTGTTGAGTAGAATGTTCTTTTTTTAAATATATTTTTAAAGATTTTATTTATTTATTTCTACAGAGAAGATAAAGGAAGGAGAAAGAGAGGGAGAGAAACATCAGTGTGTGGTTGTCTCTCACACAGCCCCAACTGGGGACCTGGCCAGCAACCCAGGCATGTGCCCTGACAGGGAATCGAATGAGCAACCCTCTGGTTCACAGGCTGGCATGCAATCCACTGAGCCACACCAGCCAAAGTGTGTAGAGTGTTCTATAGATATTTGCTAGTTCTAGTTGGTTTACAGTGTTAAGTCTTCTATTCCCTTGTAGACATACTGTCTAGTTGTTTTATCCATTATTGAATGGAGAGTATTGAATTCTTCCACCTATTATTGTTGAACTATTTCTCCCTTCAATTCTGTTTATTTTTATTTCATTTATTTTGGTGCTCTGTTTTAAGTATAAATGGGGGCGGGCAAAAGTTTGTTTACAGTTAGGAGTATGTGAAAGACCTTCTTCCTCTATAATTATTCTGTTGTTCTTTATTTAAACAGTCTTCTATTTATTCATTTTTATTTTTAAATTATTTTTCTGACACCACTTTCCCCTGCTCCACCTAGCCCAACCTCCCACCCTCAATACTTCCCCACTTTGCTTTCTCCATGGGTCCTTTATACATGTTCCCTGATTTGACCCTTCCCCTTCTTTTCTCTGTTACCCCCTTCCCATATCCCCTCTAGTTACTGTCAGTTTTTTTTTTCTTTCATTGGTGCTGGTTATATTTTTCTTGCTTCTTTGTTTTGTTGATTAGGTTCCGCTTACAGGTGAGATCATATGCTATTTATTTTTCACACCCTGGCTTATTTCGCTTAACATAATGTTCTCCAGTTACATCTATGCTGTCACTAAGAGTAGTAGTTCTTTCTTTCTTTCTTTCTTTCTTTCTTTCTTTCTTTCTTTCTTTCTTTCTTTCTTTCTTTCTTTCTTTCTTTTCTTTCTTTTTCTTTCTTTTCTTTCTTTTTCTTTCTTTTCTTTCTTTTTCTTTCTTTCTCTTTCTCTCTTTCTCTTTCTTTCTCTCTTTCTTTCTTTCTTTCTTTCTTTCTTTCTTTCTTTCTTTCTTTCTTTCTTTCTTTCTTTCTTTCTTTCTTTCTTTCTTTCTGCTGAATACTATTCCATTGTGTAAATGGACCATAGTTTTTTGATTCACTCATTTCTTCATGGGCACTTAGGTTGCTTCCAACACTTGGCTATTGTAAATTGTGATGCTATTAACATTGGGATGCATAGGTCCTTTTGAATTGGTGTTTGGGGATTCTTAGGGTATAATCCCAGCAGTGGAATTACTGGGTCAAAAGAGAGTTCCATTTTTAGCTTTTTGAGGAAATTCCACCTTGTTTTCCACAATTGCTGCACCAGTCTGCATTCCCATCAGCAGTGTACTAGGGTTCCCTTTTCTCCACAGCCTCGCCAGCACCCATTGTTTGGTGATCTGTTTATGATGGCCATTCTGACCTGTATCTCATTGTGATTTTAATTTGCATTTCTCTGATGGCTAGCGATGCTGAGCATCCTTTCGTATGTCTCTGGGCCCTCTGTATCTCTTCCTTGAAGTGCCTGTCCAGGTCCTTTGCCCACTTTTTAACTGGATCGTTTGTCTTCTTGAAGTGGATTTGTGTGAGTTCTTTATATCTTTTGGAGATCAAACCCTTGTCTGAGGTATCATTGGCAAATATATTTTCCCATAGAATTGGTTCCCTTTTCATTTTGCTGATGTTTTCTTTAGCCATGCAGAAGCTTCTTATTTGAATGAAGTTCCATTTGTTTATACTTTTCTTTATGTCCCTTGCTCTATGGGACATATCGGTGAAAATATTGCTGCTTGGGATATCTCAGAGTTTCCTGCCTGTGTTCTCCTCTAGGACTTTTAGGTGTCACTACTTATATTTAAGTCTTTGGGGTTTTTTAAGATAGCAAAGGAGTGAATGAGAGTCACGCTGACCTCCTCCCAAGACCAAACTGGAATTTCTCCACTAAATAGTGGAGAAATCACCTGGAAAACAATGGGACAATAGAGGGAGAGGAGCCTTGGAGCTGCGGACAGACAGTGGATTCACTCTCACACATCCCAGTGGGTGAGAAGTGTGGTGGAGGCTCAAGAGGGTGGGCTGGGAGTCCACGGGCACCAGCACCAGAAGGACATTGAAACCGTCAGTTAGATCCCCCTGAGAAGAACAGGGTCTGAACCATAAACAGGGACCCCTAGCCTACAGCAGCTGAAATTAGGAAAATGCACAGACAAAACACAACACCAAAAAGCTTAGGAGTGCTCTCTGCCAGAGACAGGTGTCTGGAGATGCAAAGAGACATTTAAAGGGACAATGCAAAAATTTGCAGTGGCAGCTGCCTACCTTGATCTCTAGGTAGAGGAGGCAGGAGAGTGGGCTGGTGCCTGAGGAAAGATCGGTGAGGAAAACTTTGTGAAGGGAACAGAGACAGTGGTCAGCTCAGCCCCAGTCATAACTCACCTTCCACTCTGCAGCTACCACCTTCCCCAGGCATAAGAGAATCAATTAACCTGCCTTTTGCGGGCTCTGCGCAAAACAGGACTAACTGGAGAGTCCCGGAGCTGACTTCTTCCCATTTCCGTAGTCTCCAGTTTGCGCAGGCAGGCCACGCCCCCAAAGAGCCAAAAGCAGGGAAAGCACACAATAGAAGACCCTAAACTGACCAGTGTCTGGGGGCGTGCACGAGGTCGGGGGAGTACACCAGGCCAGGCCGGGCTTCCCCGCCCATAAGTGTGCTCAAGGAGCCAGTGTGAGAGTGCAGAGCGATCCATAGAAATAGTGGCTCCCTGGCCGAAGGGGTCACAGAGCTGCCCAAAGGAGGAGTCAGATACAGACAGTAGATTCCTGGAAGGCTCAAACAAACGACCCAAGGTCAGATAGGGTCAACAACTGACATCATCAGAGGAAGACCCAGAAAAAAAAGAAAAAGAAAGAAAGAAAGAAAAGACCCACCCACTACCATAGAAGTTTAATACACAAAGTCAGGAAATCTAGACGGATCAACAGAAGCAGAAGCAAAAATAAATAAATAAATAAATTAATTAATTAATACACTCTCACAAAAAAGAGAAGAAAAAGAGGTTCCCCCCCAAATGAGTGGAAAAGGGCAATCCCCACAGAGAGAGCTAAATGAAATAGAGGCAAGTGAACTATCAGATATTGAATTCAAAACAATGGCTCTAAGGAAGCTCAATGAGCTCAGCCAGCTCAAAGAGAAATATGAGAAACTGCAGAGAAACTATCAGGATCTTACAGCAAACTATATCAACCTGGAAAAGGACATAAAAACTATTAAGAAGACACAAAAGGATATGAAGAATACCATTTCTGAATTGAAGAACACAGTAGAAGGAATCAAAAGCAGGCTGAAGGTAGCTGAAGATTGAATCAGCGAGCTGGAGGACAAGGTAAAAAAAAGCTCCCAGAAAGAGCAAGAAATTGAAAAAAGACTCAAAAAGAATGAAGAGGCATTTAGGGAAATGCAGGACAACCTGAAACACAATAATAACTGCATAATAGGGATACCAGAAGGAGAAGAAAATAAAAGAAAATAAATAAATAAATAAATAAATAGAATTTAAAAAAAGAATAAATAAAAGACAAAAAAACACATGATCATCTCGATAGATGCAGAAAAAGCATTCGATAAGGTACAGCACCCATTAATGATCAAAACACTCAGCAAGACTATACTTTTCTAGAAATTTGTCCATTTCATCAAGGTTTTCAAATTTCTTGGCTAATAATTGTTCATAGTAGTTCTTACAATCCTTTATATTTCTGCGGTATGGGTTGATATTTCTCCTCTTTCATTTCTGATATTATTTATTTGGGTCCTCTCCCTTTTTTTCTTGATGAGTCTGCTTATCAACCATCAGGCAAAAACTAAAAACTTTCCCACTAAGATCGGGAACACAAATAGTAAAGGAGGAAGGAAAGCTATCATTGTTTGCAGATGACATGATAGTGTACATAGAAAACCCTGTAGACTCTACCAAAAAACTCCTCAACCTAATAAGTGAATTTGGCAAAACAGCAGGATACAAAGTCAATATTCAGAAATCAAAGGCATTTTTGTACACCAGCCATGAAGTAGAAGAAGAAGAAATCAGAAAAAAAAATACCATTCAATGTAGCAAGAAGAAAAATAAAGTACCTAGAAATAAATTTAACCAAGGAGGTAAAAGACCTGTACGCAGAAAACTGTACAACATTGAAGAAAGAAATTAAGGAAGACACAAATAAATGGAAGCATACATCGTGCTCATGGATTGGAAGAATTAATATCATCAAAATGTCCATACTACCCAAAGCAATTTATAGATTCAATGCAATCCCTATTAAGATACCAATGACGTATTTCACAGAAATAGGACATTTCAAAAATTTATATGGAACCGTAAATGACCCCGGATAGCTGCAGCAATTTTGAGAAAGAAAAACAAAGTAGAAGGGATCACAATACTGGACATCAAACTATACTATAAAGCCACTACATTCAAAACAATCTGGTACTGGCACAAGAGCAGACCCATAGACCAGTGGAACATAATAGAAAGCCCAGAAATAAGCCCAGGTCTATATGGGCAACTAATATTCGACAAAGAGGGCAGAAGCATAAAATGGAGCAATAATAGCCTCTTCAACAAATGGTGTTGGAAGAGCTGGAGGGCTACATGCAAAAAATTGAAATTGGATCATCAGCTGACACCATACACAAAAATAAACTCAAGATGGATAAAAGGCTGTTTTTTAAAAAAATACAAATATTTTAATTAAAATAGTACCAGTATTTCTCTATTCTCTCTAAGAGATAATTTTGGGGTTGAATGTCATGAAGCCAAAGACATTCAAGCCCTTGTGGTCTGAGAAAATGCTCGGTATGATTTCAATTTACTTGAATTTGTTGAGGCTTGTTTTGTGTCCTATCATGTGGTCTATCTTTGAAAAACTTCCATGCACATTTGAAAAGAATGCATATATTGCTTTTTTGGGATGAAAGGTTCTATACATGTCAGTTAAGTCCATTTGATCTAATGCGTGGTTCAGCTCCACAATATCCTTATTGATGTTTTGTTTGGAAGATCTGTCCATTTTTGACAGTGGGGTGTTGAAGTCCCCTCTGATCAGTGTTTTGCTGTCTATATCTTTTTCGAAGTCGTCCAAGATTTTCCTTATATATTTGGGTGCCCCTATGTTGGGTGCTTATAAGTTTACAATGTTTATGTCTTCTTGATGGATTCTTCCTTTAAGTCCTATAAAGTGTCCCTCTGGGTCTCTTTTTATGGCTTTTGTTTTGAAATCTATTTTGTCTGATATAAGTATTGCAACCCCTGTTTTCTTCTCTTGCCCATTTGCTTGGAATATTTTTTTCTATCCCTTTACTTTCAGTCTGTGTAGGTGTTTTGCTCTGAGGTGGGTCTCTTGTAGGCAGCATATGTGTGAGTTATCTTTTCTTCTCCTTTCAGCTATCCTGTGTCTTTTGATTGGGGCATTTAGTCCATTTACATTGAGAGTTATTACTGATAGAACCTATTCATTTTTTCTCTTTGTACCTGTGTTTTTCTCCTTCTCACTCTTTCTTCATCTTCTTAAAGCAGTCCCTTTAGCATATTTTCCAATCCTGATTTGGTGGAGGTGTATTCTTTTAGCCTTCTTTTGTCTGGGAAACTCCTTATTTCACCTTCTATTTTAATTGAGAGCCTTGCTGGGTAGAGCAGCCTTGGTTGTAGGCCGTTGCTTTCCATTACTTGGAATATTTCTTGCCATTCCCTTCTGGCTTGTAGTGTTTCTGTTGAAAAGGCAGCTGTCAGCCATATCAGGACTCCCTGTATGTTACTACCTGTTTCTCCCTTACTTGCTTTAGGATTCTGTTTGTCTTTGATAGCTGGCATTTTAATTATGATGCGTCTTGGAGTGGGCCTCCTTGGGTCCCTCTTGAGTGGGGCCTTCTGTTCTTCCTGGACTTGTGTGACTTTTTCTTTTCCCCAATTAGGGAGTTTTCCATCATTACTTTTTCAAACAGGTTCTCTATGTCTTGCTCCTCTTCTTCTCCTTCTGCTGTCCCTATTATATGGATATTATTATGTTTCTAGTTGTCCTGTATTTCCCTAAGTGCCTCTTCTTTTTTTTAGTCTTCTTTCATTTTCTTGATCTTTCTGAGTGTTCTTTTTTATCTTATTCTCCAGATTGCTGATTCATTCCTCTGCTTCATCTAGCCTGTTTTTCATATCTTGTGCTATGTTCTTCAATTCAGAAATGGTATTCTTCATTTCTTCTTGTCTCTTATTGATAATTTCTATGTCCATGTTTTTGCTGATAAAGTTTGCAGTAAGTTCCTTGTTGTTCCCCTATAGTTTCTGGTAATTCTCTCTGAGCTCACTGAGCTCATTGAGCATCCTTAGAACCGTTGTTTGGAACTCAATATTGATAATTTACTTGCCTTTACTCCATTTAGTTCCCTTTCTGGGGATTCCTCATTTCCTTTTGGTTGGCAGCTGTTTTTTGTTTGTTTGTTTGTTTGTTTTTGTTTTTGTTTTCCCAGTATTTGTTAAACCCTTCTTTTTTGCTTCTGTTTTTTAAATTGATCTGTCTTGATTTTCTGACTTTGCAATGTGAACTTTTATGGTAGGAGACCCATGAGTTTCAGTGGTGCAGTCTCCTTGATCTCCAGAACTTGTTGCTCTTTGGATGCCTTTTATGCTGTTTATGTTGGTTCTCTAGAAATAATTGAGGTTTGATGTTGTTTGGTCATGTTTTTGTAGGTCCTTACCTCCAGCTGGTTGACTGAGGGTCACTCTGCCCACCATGTTTTGTGTGTTTTTGCACATGTGCTGCCAGAACAAAACCACATCTGTAAAAATAACTCCCCTCTCTAATCCCACTCTCAACAGCAAGTGAACCAGAATTAATAAGGCCATAAAGAGATTAACACTATTATAAGAAGGGAGAGAAGTAAACTATTCATATAAAATTTAATGACTTAGTATGCACAAACTTGATGGACTCAAAATGAATGTTAAAAAGCTATTTAGTAAAGAAAATATTGCAAATCATGGAGAAGACCACAGTGGATTTTATTTCAGTAGCATCTACTATTTACCACTATTTTTTCTTTCTGGATCTGCCTCTGATGACACCAGATGTTGACCCTGTCTGACCTTAGGCAGTCTGTTCAAGACTTCCAGGAATCACTGTCCGTGGCTGTCTCATTCAGTTGTTATTCTAGTCACTCCATAATCAGCAGTCAGGCTTAGACACCACAGGGTGGGGCAGAGACCCTCCTAGGGGCAGAGTTATTGTTTCCACTCACGCTGGTGCCATTCAGGGGAGTGGTCTGCTTGAGCAAGATGGCTGCTGATGTATGGGGGAGGAGTCAGCACTGGGATCCCGCTGGCTATTCCCTCAGTTCTCTCCCCAAAGCTTCCTTTCCCAGTCTCTCCTCAGGCATCTCTAGCCCACTCTGACCCTATATTTACCAGAGCCCAGGGTAAGTGGCTGCAAATAAAAATTTATGTGTTGACCCCTTAAACAGCCCCTTGCATCTCCAACCACCCATCTCTTGCAGAGAGCAGCCCTGCCACTTTTCGTAGCTGTTATTTATATACTTTTTGGGCTCTTGGGCTGTAGGCTGGGCATCCCCCGCTTATGGTTTAGACCCCACTTTTCTCTGGGGGTTCTAACTGGCCTTTTAAATATCCCTCTGGCACTGCTGCCTGTGGGTGCCCAGCTAGCCTTCTTGAGTCTCCACTACACTCCTTACCAGTCAGGTTGTGCTAAAGCTGATTATTCTGTCTGTCCGAGGTTATACTGCTTCTCTCTCACTCTTGTTCAGTTGTTTATTCCAGGTGATTTCTCCACAATTTAGTTGTAATTCCAGATTGGTCCTGGAAGGAGGTCAGTGTGACTTCCACTGACTCCTCTGCCATCTTTCCCTCTCTTCTTTTTTATTTTTTAATTACAGTTGACATACAATATAGTTTCAGGTGTATACCTCAGGGATTGGACATTATATAACTTACTAAGTGATCATCCTGATAAATTTCATATTCATCTGACACCGTACGTAGTTATTAGAGTATTATAGACTATATTTCCTATGCTGTCTTTTACATCTCCATGACTATTCTGTAACTACCAATTTGTATTTCTTAACCCCTTCACCTTTTCACCCATCCCCTCAACATACCTCCCATTTGGTAACCATCAAAATGTTTTCTTTATGAGTCTCTTTTTGTTCTGCTTATTTATTTTATTTTAGATTTAATTGTTGATAGAGATGTACTTATTGATATTTTATTGTTCATATTTTTGACATTTTTTCTTTTATTTCTTAAAGAAGACCCTTTAACATTTCAGGTAATACTGATTTGCTGGTGATGAACTCCAGTAGCTTTTTATTGTCTGGAAAGCTCTTTATATGCCCTTCAACTCTACCTGATAGCTTTGCTGAGTTGAAGGTCCTTGCTTTTCATCACTTTGAATATTTCATGCCAAACCCTTCTGGCCTGCAACATTTCTGTTGAGAAATTAGGTGGCAGTCTTATGGGAGCCCTCATGTAGATAACTATCTGATTTTCTCTTGATGTTTTTAATATTCTCTTCTTTGCCTTTAACCTTTTGCATTTATTTTTTAAAGATTTTTTTTTCTTTTTAGAGAGAGGGAAAGGGAGGGAGAAGAGAGGGAGAGAAACATCGGTGTGTGGTTGCCTCTCATTCCCTGCGCCCCCAACTGGAGACTCAGCCCACAGCCCAGACATGTGCCCTGACTGGCAATAACACTGGTGACCCTTTGGTTTGCAGGCCAGCACTTCAATCCACTGAGCCACACCAGCCAGGGCAACGTTTTGCATTTTAATTGTGACGTATCTTGGCATGAGTCTCTTTGGGTTCATCTTGTTTGGGACTTTCTGCACTTCTTGGACTTTTATGTCTATTTCCTTCACCAGGTTACAGAAGTTTTCTTTCATTTTTCCAAATGAAAGCTAGAAAAGGGTAGGTTTTTAATTTCTTGCTCTCTCTTTTCTCCTACCACACCCCCATGGTGTGAATGTTGGTGCACTTGGATTTGTCCCATAGGCTCCTTACATTATCTTCATTTTTTTAAATTCTGTTTTCTTTTTGTTGTTCTGATTGAGTGTTTTTTGCTACCTTATATTCCAAAATCACTGATTTGATTCTTGGCTTCACCTACTTTCCTGTTGATTCCCTGTAAATTATTCATTTTAGTTAGTGTATCCTTGATTTCTGACTGGTTCTTTTTTATGGTTTCCAGTCCTTTTTTTATTTTAAGATTTTGTTCATTTATTTTCAGAGAGGGGGAGGGGAGGGAGAAAGAGAGAGAGAAAAACATTAATGTGTATGAGAGAAAACATCAGTTGTCTGCCTCTCACATACCCCTAACCAGGGACCAGCCTGCAATCCATGCCTGTTCCCTGACTGGGAACCAAACTGGTGAAATTTTTGGTTCACAGGCAGGCATTCAACCCATTAAGCCACACCAGACAAGGCTCCATGTCCTTTTTATGCTGTTGAAGTTCTCACTAAGTTCATTGAACATGCTTATTATCACAGTTTTGAACTATATTTACTAGATTACTTGTCTCAATTTTATTTTGTTCTTTTTCTGGAATTTTGTTCTGTCCTTCTGTTTGGGCCATGTTTTTGTTTTTTGTTTTTGTTTTTCTCCTCATTTTGGCAGCCTCCCTGTGTTTGTTTCTATGAATTAGGTAGAGCTGCTATGTCTCTTAGGTTTGGTAGAGTGGCCTTATTTAATAGGTACTCTATAGGGTCCAGTGGCATAGCCTCCCTGATCACCCAAGCTGGGCACACCAGGTGTGCCCCACCATGTGGGCTATGTACATGCTTCTGTTGCAGTTGAGCTTTGGTGGCTATTGGCACATCAATGGGAGGGATTTACCCCCCAGGCCAATCAACTGGCTGCAAGGACTAGCTGCAACCACAAACCACCGTGGAGGATCAGCTGTGCAGGGGCCTACCCCACAGAACAGGATTTACTTAAGAAGAGCTCTGGTACCTGCTGAGTCCACCCTTGAGTGTGTCAATTTTGGAGGTGGTTGGATGGTGCTTTGACATAGTCTCAAGCTGTCTACTGGGTATACCAGCTCTGGGACCTCCTGGGAGGCGCAGACCAAAGTCACCTGCTGCCTGTGTTCTGCCCTGGGCCACCAAGCATAAACTACAAGGTGATCTGCTGATGGCTGCTACTTGTGCTGCGCTTAGAGGTACCCAGGTGAGGCCAAGTTATGAAAAAAGACCAGCTGCTGCTAATGCTGGGCCTAGGGCCACTTAGCAAGTGGTATGATACACACTGAGGCCAGATGCTGCTTGTCTGAGAGATTTTAGGAAAGTCTGAAGTATTAGCTAAGACAGGACATTCATATGGAAAAACCACTAGAAACAGCTTGGGTGGGCCTGAAAATTGGGTGGAGAAGAGTCTCAGGGAATCACCAAGGCAGGGAAAACAGTGTTAGTCAGGTTGATGCAGTCTCAGACATGGCACCCACCTACCCTGCCAGCTTTGTTGGTGGATGGCTCAGAAAAGGAACAATGGCCTCTGCCAGTACTTTGTCTGGCCGAAAGCTGCACCCCCAGCTCTCACTCTGATGCCAGACAATTCAGTTCCTCCCTGTATATCCCTGGTGCCTTTCAAGCTGCTGTCTGAGTGCTAGAGATCAGAGAGAGTGAGTTAGGGTAAGTCTGTGTACGGGCTCTTTAAGAGGAACTGTCTGGGACTCCAGAAGCCTGTTTCATTCAGTGACAATCCCTGCTGGTTTTTACAGCCAGTAGTACGTCTATTCCTGACACTGGAACTCTGGGCTTTGGGGCCAGGTATGGGACTGGGACCCCTCACTCTTCAGCGGGGACCTCTGTCTGCAGCTGAGATGTGCCTCCAAATTTTTACCCACCACACAGTGGGTGTGGGACCAGACCCTTCTGTGTCTCTGCCCCCCTACCAGTCTAAATGGGACTTTTTTAAACCCCTAATTGTAGGACTTCCATTCAGTTAGGTTTTAGGCGGTTCTGAATGATGGTGGTTCTGCAGTGTAGTTGTAATTTTGATGTGCTCTTCTTGTATTATTATTAATTAATTATTTAAACATACTTTTGCTCACCCTTGTATATGCTTATCATTACATCTTCTTGATGGATTGACTCTTTAACACAGCGAATGCCATTCTTTTTCTCTTGTAACTGTTTTTGTCTTAAAGTCTACTTTATCTGATATTAGTATAGCTATTCCAGCTCTCTTTTCATTACTATTTGCATGGCCTTTCTCTTCTTTAATCCTTTTTTTCCAACCTATTTTTGTCTTTGAATCTAAAATGTGTCTTGTATAGACAGTGTATAGTAGACTATGTTTTTAAACCCATTCTGCTGTCTCTGCCTTTTAAATGGAGAGTTTAATCTATTACATTTAATGTAATTACTTTTCAGGAGTTCCTTCTCATATTGCTCTTGGGTACAATTTGCAACTAAAAGATAAATAAGTTCTGGAGATCTAATGTACAACATAGTGAATATATCAATGATACTGTGTTATGTACTTCAAAACTGATTTCTATATTATATGTGTTTTTGTTTCTCAGTCCTCCATTACTTCCCTCTTTTATGTTAGACATTTTCTAGTACACCATTTTAATTCCTTTGTTGCTTATTTTACTATATATTTTTGGGTTATTTCTCTAGTGGTTTCTTTTGGGGTTATAACTAACATCTTAATTTCTTATAGTCTAGTTCTAAATAAGAGTACCTTAGTTTTAATAGAACATAAAACTTTGCTTCCCCCACTTAAATTGTCACAAATTTCATTTTTATACATTGTGTGCCCATCAATATAGATTGATAATTATTGCTTTTTTTTGTTTTGTTTTTAGCTCTTATTTATTTTTAGAGAGGGGATGGGAGGGAGAAAGAGAAGGAGAGAAACATAAATGTGTGGTTGCATCTCACGCACCCCCTATTGAGGACATGGCCTGCAACCCAGGCATGTGTCCTGCACTGGGAATCAAAGCCTGACCCTTTGGTTTGCAGGCTAGTGCTCAATCCACTGAGCCACACCAGCTAGGGCAATTATTGCTTTATTTTTAAAAAGATTTTACTTATTTATTTTTAGAGAGAGGGGAATGGAGGGAGAAAGAGAGAGAGAGGAACATCAATGTGTGGTTGCCTCTTGCATGCCTCCCAACTGGGGACCTGGCCTGCAACCCAGGCATGTGCCCTGACTAGGAATCAAACCAGCGACCTTTTGGTCCACAGGCTGTCACTAAATCCACTGAGCCACATCAGTTAGGGCTCATTATTTTTTTTTTATACAATTGTTTTTAAATCATATAGGAGGAAAAAAGGATTTAGGAACAAAAAATACATTTATACTTTCTTTTAATATTTATCTATTGTATTAGTGTCCTAGGGCTGCAGGGTACCACAAACTGGCTGGATTATACCTATGGAAATTCATTCTTTCGTGGTTGTGGGTGCCAAATGTCTGAAATCAAGGTGTTAGCAGAGTTGATTCCTTCCGGAGGCACTGAAGGAGAATCTGTTCCAAGCCTCCTGGCTTCTGGTGACAGCTAACAATACTTACATTACTTGACCTATAGAGGCATTACTCCAATTTCTACCTCCATCTTCACGAGGCATTTCCCCTGTGTATCTCTGTCTTCACATGATTGTCTTCTTAGAAGCACGCCAGTAATATTGGATTAGAGGTCTAGTCCACTCCTGTATGACGTCATCTTAACTAATCCATCTGCAATTATTCCATTTCCAAATAGAGTCATATACTGAGGTTCTGGGTGGGGGTTATGACTGCTCCAACCAAAAGAGGGCAATAGAGGTGATGCTTTGTGATTTTCCAGGCTGGGTTATGAAAAGGATACACCCTCTATGTTCTTCTTTTAGGAGCTGGGGATTGGACACTTGCTCAGAGGAAGCCATCTACTGCTATGAGGGAGCACACATTAGCCCTGGTGAAGAGGCCCCTGTGAAGAGGAACTGAGGCTCTAAAGTGACTATCAGTCTCAGTCTCCAGACATATGAATAAATGTGCCATCAGCTGCTTCCGACCTCAAGCCCTCAAGTCTTGTAGCTGACACTTCAGACGTCAAGGAGCAGAAATAAGCAGTCCCTGCTATGCCCTGTATGAATTCCTAACCCACAGAATCTGTGAACATAATAGTTTTGGGCAACTACATTTTGTGGTAATTTGTTAGGCAGCCACAGTAACCAGAACGGTCACCAAGTGAATTAAATTCTACCAAGCAGTGGATTGACTTTTTAATCCTTTTCAGTACAGCTAGGCTTTAAAGAGCCTGTGCTGGAGTTTGCAGTTTGGAGCCAACAAGATTGTCTCATTATTCTTCTGTCCCTCCAAACAGTGACATTCGTTTTTCTAGAATTTGCAAGTTCCTCATCTTTCCAATTATCCAGTCTTGAAACCTCAAAGTATCTGATTTTTCCTTCTCCTTCACCTTCCTTATATAGGCAACAACTGACACCCCTTGTCTTTTTCATAGTGCGTCACAAATCCGTTTTTTTCTTCTCACTCCTAACAGCCTGTGCTTGAGATCCCTGGAACTCATTATTACCTACAGAATAAAGCAATGGAATGGAAAAAGACTGCTAATAATGGGCATAGTGTTTTCAGATTTCATACTAGAAACGGGTAGCACTTACAGCTTTCCAAGGGAAAGTCATGATAATGTTTATAGATAAGATGTAGAAGTCCACTATATTTTGAGAAAGCCGTCTCCCTCCTACTAAGGCAATGCAAACAGCACATCACCGGATAGTCCCTGGAGTAATTCAAATCCCTGTATCGAGTTTGTTCTGTGTTTAGTCATAGCCCTCTTCCTCTATCACCTCTTAGCTAGACCTAGTTACAAATCTAAATTTGGTTTACAAAAATCTACAGGTATTAGATGTTATCCTAATATTGACTATTGAATAAATCTCCTAGTTCTGCTTTCTACGGAAATGTTCACTCAGCAGCTTACAGCCTTTTCTTTACTCGGACCCAAAAGCATATACTGTAGGGAGAGTTTTTGATGAGTTAAATTTAAAAATCTGAGTATAAGCTACATGGTCCATTCAGCTTCTTAAAAACATGCAATACATGCAGTGTTCTTCAGGTAAGGATCCAGTTATCCCCACTATTTTATTACTGAAGCTGCTTTGGAACAAATCAGGTACTGACACAGTTTGCATAAGGATTATTTCAGGTCCTAGTTAGAACTTGGGTACTTAACATGTAATAGTTGCTGCAGAAACCATAAGGAATAACCGTTTTTATAATCTAAAACTCCCTAAAACAGAGAAAACTATTTCCTGTGAGAGCAGGAGGATAATTCCATCGCCTGAAATCTGATATTACCATTGTTTCCTAAACGCTTTTTTTGAGCAGCTCATATTTAGGAGACCAGATCTTTAAAAAAAAAAAAGGAAAGAAAAAAAAGAAAGAAAAAGAAAGAAAAAAAGAAGGGGGTGGGGGTCAGGGGTCAACTACTTGCTATTCATTTATTTTAATAATTAAACATTTAACTGTGTCAGGCACTGTTTGATGTGCCAGGCACATGGCAAACAAAAATCCCCTCACTCATGGACTGCGAATATTAGGGGTGATGAGAATGAGATAAGTAAAATGTGTTAGACTGTTATGCATGTTAGAATTTTAATGAATCAAAAGACCATGTTTTAAAAATGCTATAGAGCAAAGTAAAGCTGGTAAGAGCCGGTTGTTCCAGTAGAGTACTAGAATAATCTACGGTGGGCTTGAGGGGGCCGAATTTTAGAGGTCAGTGAGGCCTCTGTGAGAAAGGGACATCTGAGTAGGTGAAGGTGACCATTAAAATGTCTGAGTGAAGATGGTCCAGGTCAGAGGTTTCAGCATGTGCAAAGATTTGGAGGCCAGCGTATGCCTGGCTGTTGGAAGAACACAAGGAAGCAGAGGTACTGGACCAGAGAGATGAGCGATAGAGAGGCAGATCTGGTTGGGCCTCATAGGGCATTTCAGTGATTGGGGTTTTTAGTCTGAGTAAGAGAGTAGCCATAGGAGGGCTTTAAGCAGAGGAGTGATAATGATTCAACTTAGCTTTTAACAAGATCATTTTGACTGCTATGTTGAGGAAACTCTGAAGGGAGCAAATAATGGAAGTAGATCAGTATTTGTAGGCTCTTATAAAAGTCCAGGAGAGATGGAAGTGGCTTGGACCAGACAGTAGCAGCAGACAAACTCTAGTATAATTTGAAGATGGAGAAAACCACATTTACTGACAAATGTGGAGTATGAGGGAAAGAAAAAAAAGATAAGGATTATTTCAAGGTTTTAGTCTGAGCAACTGATAGAGATGAGCTGTCCTTAACTTAAATGGAGACTGATTTTAAAGGGATAAGATCAGGAGGTGTTAAACTTTAGATGCCCATGAAGTGGAGGTGTCATAAAGGCAGTTGAATGTACAGGTCTGGCATTTAGGATAGAGGTCTGAGCTGGACATGTTGAGAGGTCAGCATATGGCAATATTTAAAACTAGAAGACTGGATGAGGCCACCAAGAGAGTGAATGTAAATAGGAAGAGCTCCAAGGGTTGAATCATCAGACACTCCAATATTAGGATGTCAGGGAGATGGCTCGGCAAAGGAGATTGAGGAGTGGACAGTGAAACAGGAGGCAAATTAAGAGGGCATAATGCTCTGGAAGCCAAGTAAAGCAAATGTGTTAAGCAGGGTGGTGGGGAGGGGCTGATCAAATTGTGAAGTGCTGCTTATGGCTCTAGATAAAGTATTAAAAGAACTAACCGCTGGATATAACATTACAAGGTCTTTGGAGAACTTGGGCAAAGCAGTTCCAGTGAAGTGTCAGGAGCAAGAGCACAACTGGAGTGGGGTCAAGAGAGAATTAGGAGAGAGGGATGTGAGACAGCAAATAGGGACTTTTTCTTTTTTAAAGATGAAGAAATCGAAGTATATTTTATACCAATAAAAATATCTTTCTTTTTCCAGTGAGGAACCTAGCCTTTTCTCACCCACAGTCCCTTCTTTGGACTGCAAATTTGGACATTTGCTGCCTCTTGGAACCTTAATTTTGAGGTGGGTTAATAGGAAATCTGAACACTTATGGTGCTGAGGATTGTTAAACTTATTTCATATGTAGAACTCTTATCTTTCCCTAAATTGTTGTTCCCAGGACCTTGGAAAACATAACACATTTTAGATGTGGCCAAGGAGTCCTTCAGCTCAATGGAATTACATTTCTTTAATTATTATTTGGATGTCTCTTCATAGTTGTAATTTGGCACTCTATCTCAACCCTATAGATAGCTGCTTTCCTCAATTTCTGTATGATGATGGGGTCTTTACCGATTCTTTGGAACTCCCACTTGAAGTAATGACAATGACCAAAGAAGTCTGGAGAAGTTCATGTGAAGTCTGTGGTGGTCAGTAGGCTGTTCACAAATATTCCTCTCATTTTGGGCGAGTGGTAGCACCACCACTTTCAGATATGGCCATGTGATTTGCCCTAGCCAATGAAATGTGGGCTAAGTGATGTCATTTCCCAGCAGAAACTTTAAGAACCAATGAGCAGCCTCCACATTTTCTTGGCTGTCAGTGATTATGGAAGCATACGTTGAGATGAAGCCTCTATCAGCCAGCGTCTGGGTCATAGCAGTGACCTGGATAGATATCTTGGGGTGGCAAAACCCAACCTATCCTGACACAATGCTTAAGGACAAAAATAAACAGTGGTGTTCCAGCTGCATTACAACCAAATAGACCACACATTTCAGGATACAGAAGTTTTACTTTCCCATACTAGGGGCAAAGAAAAATGAATAAATAACACTGATAATACTACTTTACCTCACTGTCAGTTCTCCATTAAATAAAAAATGATTGAAGCTTTAAAATGTTAACATTAAGAAATAGTGTATTTCATTCCAGACGCAGATTCCCTGGTCTTGGCCTCTTAGAAGACAACTATGGCTCTTAACTCCCAGGAAGTTCTGTAATCTTGATCTTTGTTTATATGTGTAGCATAATACAAAAATATATTTGGTCTTTGTCTTCAGTTCCTGCTACAGACTTGCAAAGACTCTTGGAATTTCCTGATAGGAGCGTATTTTGTTATTCATAACGAGCCCTTGAGTTTATGCTAATGAGGTCACTTAGGGTGGGGCTCCTAGAAAGCCTGAGGATGGAGCTGGTCAACAGAAAGACCAAGTGATTAGACCTCCTGCCCACCCGCCAGGATGGGGTTCTGGGAGGGTGTTGGAGTTTGAGATCTATAAACTCTGGAACAGTGAGATCCACAGAGCTTCTGGATTGGTGAACACACTGAAATACTAAGAAGATGGCATGCCCCCGAATCCCTCCCTCCCCTTCCATGCTCTATGCATCTCTCCCATTTGGTTGTTCTCAAGTTATATTCTTTATAATACACAGGCAAATGGAAGTAAAGTGTTTTCTTTAGTTCTGTGAGCCATTCTATAAAATTACCGATCTTAAAAGTGAAGGGAGTGGTGGGAACTCCCCAATTTTATAACTAAGTTAGACAGATGTGTGTGTAACCTGGGACCCAATACTTGCACTGGCATCTGAAGTGAGCGCAGTTTTGTGGGACCCCCTTAAACCTGCGGGGTCTGATAACCCTCGGTAGTGTCAGAATTGAAGTGAACTTCAGGACATCCAATTGGTAACTAGACAGTCAGAGAATTGGTTGTTGCTGTTGGAAAACAGCCTAGAAATAATTACCAACATAACACTGAAGTTCATTTTCAACATACTGTCTTATTGAGTTTACATGTGCTTCAATATTAGAGATGTTAGTATAAAATACAAGTCACAATTCTGCACAAAAGAATTTTATTTAGTGGTCAGATCCCAATGAATAATGCCAGTCACTGCTTGATTCTGCCAAAATGTGCTATTATAAGGTATACTCTTAAGAAAGTGTACAGTGCATCACCAAAAGCTGTTTTAATTTGGTTTATATAGAGTAACAGAGAACTTCATAAATCTTCATTCTCTGATAAAATTTTTAAAATATAAAAATGAAAAAAAAAACCCAAAAGCAGTATTTCAAAATAATAAATGTCACCTTGGACTATTTACAGTAAGATACCTTTTTAATATAATACTCTCTGCTTTGTTATTTTCCTCACAAGTTTAATTATAAGTGTTTTCACTCCTCTGTCGGACCCTCATTCATGATTTCTTCCATTCACATCTTCCTTGAAACAGTAATTTTCCATTCTCTCTCTTGTCTTTCTCTGATATTCCTTTTTCCTACTCTTAAATTACCAATAATTCTATTCAACAGGTGTTTGTTGAGCACCTATTATGTGCCAGGCACTGTGTAGGAAGTGAAGATAAATACAGAGATGAAAAGTCATTGACGCCTCCCACTCCTCAGGAAGTTGAATTTGGGTTGAATTAAAAAACAATGTTTTTCACATTATATTCCATGAAATCCCAGGCTCAATAAATCTGGGCATTTCTTGAAGCAAACTGCACTCATAGAGGGTCTGTCAATGCAGCCTATTCTAACACATGTTGAATTTAAAATTCTACTCTTCCCCATGAAGCACAGCCTCAAAGCCCAGGCCTACAGTTTGAGTTCTACACTCCCAGCAAGTGGGACTGCATGCGAGGCAGCAGGTGACAGCTGTGCCAATTTGTTTTGGGGGGATGGTAATCTTTTAATTGGCTTCTACAAATTCCAAATATGAAAAACCCTTAATCCTGCCCACCCCAATACTAACTTTGAGCTAGAGATCAAGAAACTCTCCCCTGACTTGGGACTTGCAACAAGATATTTGAAAACTCCTATCTTTAATAAATGTCCAGCAGGGGTTCTTTTTATTACCTCCACACACATTTCTTTGTGCTGTTCTGTGAACATTTCCTTAGTTTCAAACATAAAAGCAGTAAATTAAGCCTGCAGGTCACCTTTTTTCTTTTTATCATGATTGAACCAAAAACAAGCTCAACTCTTGCATTTGGCCTACATATCTGTCCATGAAGCCTCAAAAGACCCTTGGTAGTTACTTTTAAAAAAGAAGGCAAGCCATGAAATATAAAACAAAAACTGTACATAGCATACTATAAAAGCAACAATGAAACCACACCCTCACAGCCCCATCTTCTTCCATGCCTGGCAGACCACAAATGTTCACGTCTGGAAATATTTCCGTCACAGTAAAGTCTCAATCATGGGGGTGGGCTTCACCCTCATGGTTTGCGGCATGTTCTTCTTTCACTGAATCCTCATGGCCAACAACTGAACTATGATGGAGTTTTTGTGGGAAAGTTCTATCCTTGATCCCATGTCTTTTCACAGGTAACACAGGGTCACATCTCTATACAGTTAGATGGTACCTATACATTCAAGAGTATTAGTGCCAGATTCAGAACTTCTTCATGAGCTGGTTCCAAGCCCTCTGTATCTGAAGGCAACTTTGGGAGTTGGCATCATCCCCATGTTACATTTGGCCTGCTTTATCTCATGGCAGGGTGATTGCAATGTCTGAAATATGTGACGAGAATGAGAAGAGCAGGGGAATACTGGGAGAGTGGGAACAGGGAGGTGATCATGCACAAGCTTTTTCTCTGTCGTGCATATATTTCAGCGTAACAGCGTGTATTTTGACACATAAGGGCTTGTGCTTTTTTTGTTAAAGAAATAACTTGCCCTGAAAAGCTCATTTGGCAAATGTGGCCACAAACATGTGTGTGTGTGTGTGTGTGTGTAAAATGTATCATGAGGTTATGTGTCGTCTAGTGGGTGTGTCCTCTTGGCCCCTCCCCCAGTCACACCCACCTCACCAGCAAGGAAAACCTGATAGATTACACTTGATCCGTTTGATATTCAGAAGCTTCAGACAGGTTTTCTGAGAAGCTTAGGAAATTCTCCTGGTACTCAGAACAGACGATCTCGTAACGGTAATGCCGGAACTCCACAGCAAAGGTGCCAAAGTAAGACAGGAAGCACATGACCAGGCCCCACTGGACCCTGGCTGCGTACATGTGGATGCCTTGGGCCATGAGGATGAAGTCTGGGGAGGAGCAGTCAAGGAAATTATGCTCATCAGTCATGAGAAAACTGGGTTCCTTTCTGGGCAGAGACAGGTTACAGGAAAAGTCTGGCTCTGCCCCTCACTAACAAGAATTAGCTTGATAGAGCTTGCTGAACATGAACATCTACATGAATAATACTTGAATACAATGTCAAGCTCTTACTTTGTCCCAGACATGTTTCTAGCTGCTTTCATGGAAAATCTAAATCCTCGTGACAGTCCTATAATCATCATCGGTTCATTTAAAAATAGGGAAACTGAGGCCAAATGGCTAAGTAACTTGCTTGAGGTCACACAGGTGTTACCCAGACAGGTGGTGGATCTGGGATTCAAACACAAGCACTCTGATTGCCAGGCCTTGCATTCAACCACTTTTTTATTATGGCCACCTAATAAACTGTGAGATTAGCAAGGTTCACAATTCCAAAGTAAGTAGTTGGCCAGAAAAATAGTTTTCTTTTTAAAAATCACTGCAAATGACTACAGATTCACAGTCATCATTCTATCTGCAGAAACAATTTTGAACATACGAAATCGCTAACCACCTCCACATAAGCTGCATTTGTCTCTATTGTGTTACTAATAATGTCTAAGTGGTCCCTCTTCCTTTACTGTCTAGTTTTCAGTATTGTCCTTCAGACAATACTGTGTAGGTTAGTTTCATTCCTGGTGTCATATTTAATCATGTGCCTTAATGAACATATGCAGTTAAAAAAACAAACAGATAAGACTCCTATGCCTGCATATATATGGAGTGTGTGTTGAGAAAGATTCATAGCAAGCTTTAGTAAAAGGATTGGAAGCCAAGGACTAAACACATTTATCTAGAAAAATAAAAAATGCCCCCTTAGAATCAGTTCTGTCGTCAGAACTTATAGGTAAGATCTTGGGAAACTTTCACAGAATATGTGAAACTACTTCAGCTATACTTTGCTCTCCAGATTAGATCTAGATCCATTCACCTGGGAACCAAGAATGGTTCCAAGTGTTTGGAAATAAAATGGATCAGAATTGCTTGGTATAAGTTCAAAACTGAGAAAAATTCAGTGTGGACATACTCTCCTGAGGGTTCAAAATATTACCAAGCAATATTATTACATTAATAGAGAAGAGATAAATCTTAAAATCTCATACTGGCAGAGGAATGACCTTTTCACTCAAAATATTTTTTCAGGTTGCTAGCAATAAAGTTTTTTGGCTTGATTTTCAAGACTTAAAATGTTCTCTAATGCCATTACAGAACTTCAACAAAAACAAAAAACAAAAAACAACCAAAAAACCAGTAAGCGACTTAATTGCAATTTATGAAGGAAGAAGAAATAAGACTCTCATACTCCACTAACCAGAGAACATCACTGAGTGCTAAATATATTTTAAAGCCACATTCTCTAAGGTAAGATCATGTCTTGGTTAAGAGTGCAAGAACTAAGACTGACATTAAATTAAGATTGCTACATACTATGTGTGATCTTGGGTAAAGTAACCTTGGTCCTTCACTAGTCTTACCTATGAAGTGTTACATCTAAAGTGCTTAGGATAACATATAGCACATTATAAGTGTCTAATAAATATGGGCTATCAAATGATTGAAGATGTGGAATTGTGCTACCAATAAGTCTACCAGCTAGGAACACTGTCCTTCTTCTCTGGTTTCCTTAGGGGACCTATGGAAGTGAACATTTGCGATCACTCCTCTCCACGGAATGAGAGAGCAATCTGATTGGTGGGATTGGAATTGTCCAGCTTCCATTGGTCCATGCCACTATTAGTAGGTGGAGTCACTGTGCTCTATCCTAGACTAGCCTCTCTCTCAAGGATATGTTTGAGGTTGAGTGAAAGGCTCTCCTCTTCCTCTCCCTGGTTTCTCTACTTGTTCCTGGGTAGATAAGTTGAATTCTAGGGGGTGAGATAGGAGGCCTGCTGTATTTTCCTTTCCAAATTTACTAGGAGTAAAGGCTGATTTCTTCATTCCCATCTGGCTTGCATCTGTTCTCCACTGGTTTAAGTTCTGAGGGAGAAAGGGAAATAAATAGCACCTCACAACCTCAAAAATATTTTTTTAGCACGACTATACATTCAGTGGTAATCTAATTTTTTTCTTTTGTAAATTTAATCTTTATTGTATTTTTTCCATTACCATTTAGTCCCCTGATACCCCCATCCTCCCAGCAATCACCACACTGTTGTCCATGTCCATGAGTCCTTTTTCCTTCTTGCTCAGTCCTTCACCCCTGCACTCCCTGGTCCCTACTAGCTGTCAACTGCTCTCCATCTATTAGTCTGTCTGTTTTGCTTGTTAGTCAGTTTGTTCATTAGATTCCACATATGAGTGAAATCATATGATATTTGTCTTGCTAATCTAATTCTTGAATTTGTTTTTCAGAAAAGCTTATTTTCCTGAAAGATACAAATGTATTCGTCCTTTGAAATTCTTATTAGAGTTAATAAATTAAATAATAGGGCCATTAATAAAGTCACAAGTGAAATTTTTTTAAGATGGAGGGGAGAAATCACAATTTTCTTTTGGTCATGCATTCTGTGTTTTTCATAAAAGGAGACTTTTACAGCATTAGTAATTAGGAGACTGTATGACACGATTTCTACAGAATGAAACAATCTTTGAGAAGGCAGAGTTTGTTTTATTTTTAGTTCTCTTCTTTGGCATGAGAAATAGTCTGAGAGTTTTTGTTTTTATATTCATTTACTGTTCCACTTTATCTAAGATTCTGAAGTGATCTATCTAATCCTGATCAATCTGGAATCACAATTTTCTCATTTTCTACACAGATGAGTTATGTGTGTTTTAATCTTACTGGCAAAGAACCTTTTCACATTCAAAGGATACAGAGGACCACACAGAGGGTGACAGATGCCGAAAGAACAACTCGTGGAATTCCTACTTTCCGTCCTTCATTCTTGATGTTGACTTTAAGTGTCAATGCAGCCTGGATCCAGCACGTCAATGTGCCAAATCCAAAAGTCAAGGAAGTGCCAACATTATGGATTTCTTCATCATTCGTGAGCTAAGGGATGAACAGATAATGACATGTGGGGGCCCATTTAGAAAAGACATAAAAGCCAATGGAATATGTGAGGGAGAAAAAAAATAGGCAAAGTGATATTCCAATAATGAAATGATGAATTTTAGAAAGATTAGGGTCCTTCATCTTCACTGGCTCCTTGTGTCAGTTCTCAGTTGGTCTGTACTCTGACAGGAAGAAAGGAAATAAATAGTACATCCAAACTTCAAAACATTTGTTTAGAAAAACTATAAAAGACAGTGGCAATCAATTCCTTGAATTTATCTTCCAGAAAAGCTTTGTGGAAAAGTAAAAGAAAAAAAAAAGCAGGAAAGTTACACACACAAAAAAGAGTAATGTCAAAGTTTTTACAAACATACACCCCAAACTTTGTTTTCCAGACCAAGAAATGAGAGCTGGGATCTGGCTGTGTATGTACCAATTGAGGAAGGCCAATTCTAAACAGGTCAGTATTTCACTGGCATAGACAACTAATAACACTTGGGCTGTTCATTATTCCTACAAAACTGGGCTGTCCATAGAGTATGACCAATCCATTGTTAGTGTAATTTTGTTTTGTTTTCTAATTATAATGAAACTGCCACCTACGAACTTTTGCCATATCTCTAGACCCATTAAAGGACAGCAGTGTTTGAAGACCCCTAGTTATAGAGTTTATAGAATCAAGGAGTTAAAGGAGACCCATTTGGGTTATTTCAACTGGGCATTAGAGATGTAAACTCCTCCAATCATTACCCACTGATTTAAAAATTTATTTATCACTTAAAACACCTTTACTAGTTACATACATTTAAGAAGATCTATTTAGGAAAATAAAATCTCCTTTGAAGAGGTGGCTTTTAAAATACGCTGAAAACATTTTTTTCAATTGCCATTACCTTCAGATGTTTCATTGTTTGACATTACTCTGAATAATGGTCGTATCAAGTCAACATTACTTTCCTTTTATATATATTTTTAAAATACAAGTTTCTTTTTTTTAATGATTTTATTTATTTATTTTCAGAGAGGGGAAGGGAGGGAGAAAGAGAGGGAAAGAAACATCTATGCGTGGAAGAAACATCAATCTGTTGCCTCTCATACAGCCCCAACTGGGGACCTGGCACGCAACCCAGGCATGTGTCCTGACTGGGGTCTGGGAATTGAACCAGTGACCTTTTGGTTCACAGACCGTCACTCAATCTACTGAGCCACACCAGCCAGGGCTCCTTTTACATTTTCTTCTTTTTTCTATAGGACTCTCCCATTTTCAAGAAGCCACTTTCTTCTCTCATAGGTCAAAAGACATATTTTCAAAAACTCATTTGAAGTAATGTTTCCTCAAGTCAAATTTTACTTCTAGAAACATGGTTTTCTAAACTGTATTCATTTATTATTTTAACCTAATTTTTAAAAACAGATAATATAGTTACATGGTTAAAACTTTTAAAAAATTTTAAAAAGTATAGGTTGAAAACCCTGTCTCCCATCCCATATACTAGCTACCTGGTTTCTCCACAGGCAACTAATTTGTTGTTTCCTGTGTATACTCTGTAGATATTCCAGAAAGTGTTTTTCATATGTCATCATTCATAGCTTTGACTATTTGTGGTTCACTAAAACAACCTGATCTCTGGGTTTCTCCTAAGACTTTGGTAAAGAGCAAAATGTCTCCTCACTAACTTTCATCCAAATCCTGGTTGAGAGACATGGTAGTTACTGGGCACTTTAAAACACGCTAGCACCTGCAGCAAGTGAGGGGCAGGTTCCTGCCAAAATTTCAATAAAAATGTTCTGTGCCCCACAGTTAGGAGTTTAACAAGATAAACACTAAAAAATTCTCCTGATAATTCATTATCCTAGTCAACATGGTCTATAAATGTAGCATTCTTGTAGTTTAACTTGATATGAGACTTAGAAGAATTAGAGGAATTGGTGGAATTGCCTCTCTGTCAAACAACCCTGGTTTAATGAGTGATCAGGATTGAAGGTTAAGACAAGAGACACTCAGAGAATCCACTACCAGATTTTCTTGAAAGTCTATGCCATTTGGACTTTACTCAATAGAAGGGAGTGGGGTATCCAGGATCAGGTGCTTGATTACAAGGGGGAAGTTTTTAGGGGCAGTATACAGCATCAGCTGGAGGACATGGGAGAAGGGACAGAGGCAGGGAAATCAGGCAACTGCTGTAACACAGCAGGGGTCTCCTTGTCTATTTTACAAATGATGTCATTCAGTCAGGAAGTGGGTGATGGTATTGGCAAGGGAAATTATTCTTCAATGTTGTGACCTTGGGCTTCTAAGTTTCTGGGAAGAAGATTTATGGATCTTTATTCAGGTCATAGGTGTTGTGGAGAAGTGAGTTTTCCAACTTGAATTTGGTAATCTGAAACTTTCATCCAAAAAGCATGTTCAGTGTTTAATCATAGAAAGACAATGAACCTATTAGTTTTCTAGAAAGGCCCATTAGGATACAATTTGTTATAAAAATAAAAGTATAAAGCATTTTGCAATCCTTTGTAGAAAATATACAACTATTTTCGTATGTTTCCCCGTAGCCATGCTGTATTTTCAAAGCAGAGCGAGCACCCTCTTGTGTGCAATGCAAGCTGAGGTAGAGCAGGCTGAGAGACCGCGTGGGCTGACGGCTGGAGAAGCTGTGCATATTAGGAACCACTATTAGCAATGTTTTAAAGATTCATGCAGAATGATATGGACCATACAGTGACTATCCCTCAGTGGTTATGATAATCATATAGGGGAAGTGTGAGACGGAGGTGAAAAAGGCCAAACGAAGTACCTGAAAATTACCAAGTAAGGTCATTCCAAAGGAAGCCAGACACAATGCCACCAATCCGCTGATATTCAGCCATGGATTTAAAACCTTTGGTTTCAGTTGTATGAAGCGCAGAACAGCTACTACAAGAGCTGGGGATAAAACAAAGTGTTGAAATTGAGAAACTGAAATCATACACTCAGACTATGAGGCAGAGTTCTAAAGCCACAAAATGTGCAAAATTAAACTTTTCACCACAGTACATTTCTAAATTTCTGAAATGACAATTTTTATTTTTTCACAGTTTAATTGTTCTATGCATTTATTAGTGAAGATTAATGCTGCAAAGAGGGGACAAAAACCCACAAACACTCTACACAGTTTCACAAGACACAGTGCAGGCAAAGAGTGACCAAGGACCAACCGAATCCTAGGGTCTTGTTGGACGCATTCCTGGTGGAGGGGGGTCTCATTACTGGAGAAGGCATGTCCATCGGTGTTCCCCAGGCAGGGGGAAGCCCCATGGGTGGTCCCATACCAGGTGGAGGAGCCATAATGCTGGGAGAAAGGGGTTGCCTGGCCCACAGGTCTGGGGGGTCCCCCAACCTGGTGGGTACTGAGCTAGGAATCCAGCAGTGCTCACAATGGCAGCTGCGACAGTGTCTTGTCCCTGTAGAGTCATTACCTTCTGGGAGGGACCACTACCCCTTGGACTGGGCCTGCTAATCCCGCAGGAGCCTGTGGAATTGCGGCACCAGCTGGAACTCCTCTGCCCATGGCCCTGCCAACCCCAGGGCCTCCTGTGCCTCCTGCCAGTGGTACTCAAGCAATGCCAATATCTTTGGTGGGGAGGTCCCTCCACAGTCATGGAAACCAAGTTCTCCTCATGTAGCAGCACCAGACCCAAAACCCGCTTCTCTCCATGCTCTGGCTGCTTCACACTCTTTGGCTGAATTTTTCTGAACTCATCACAACCACAGAGGATCAAGTTCATATGCTTGTCAAAAGGCTTAACGGTGCTGGTGAAAATCCAGCTGTCTTGCAGGATACACCTCATCCTATAGTGGATGCACTGCAGCACCTTGCTGCTATTTCCCGCAGTCATGATTGTTGTTCCACCAAATCCAATGTCCACAGTCAAGTTTCAGGATCCTTAAGGCCTAAGGGAAGGTTACAGATAAAGGTATGATGCAGGTTCTGCTACAAACAATGCAAGCTGGGGCAGAAGCTTCAAACAGTAGGTGGAGCCTCATTTTTTACTTGGAATCAGCTCCTTGGGAATGTAGATTAACAGAAGTCTCCAACAGACTGCCTAAGGTCAAACAGGGATGACATCTGACATTATCAAAGGCAGATCCAGAAAGTAAAAACAGTGGTCTCCAACCATAGGAGTTCACACCACAAAGTCAGGAAATCAAGACAGATCAACTTAAGAATCAGAAGCAAAAGAGAAGAGTCTCACAAATAATGGGAAGACAAAGAAATATGCCCCACTTGAAGGGAAAGGAGGAATCCCCACAAAGAGATATTAAGTTCCAAACAACAGTTCTAAGGAAGCACAATGAGCTCAGTGAGCTCAGAGAGAATTATCAAAAACTACAGGGAAAGTACGAGGAACTTACTGAAAACTATATCAGCATGAAGAAGACATAGAAACTATCAATAAGAGACAAGAGGAAATGAAGAATATAATTTCTGAATTGAAGAAGACAGTAGAAGGAATCAAAAGCAGGCTAGATGAAACTGAGGACTGAATCAGCAAGCTGGAGGACAAGGTAGAAAAAAGCTCCCAGAAAGAACAAGAAAATGAAAAAAGACTCAAAAAGAGTGAAGAGGCATTGAGGGAAATGCAGGACAACCTGAAATGTAACAATATCCAGATAATAGGGATACCAGAAGGAGAAGAGGATGAGGAAGGGATAGAGAACCTGTTTAAAAAAGTAATGATGGAAAACTTCCCTAATTGGAGGAGAAAAAGTCACACAAGTCCAGGAAGCACAGAGGGTCCCATTCAAGAGGAACCCAATGAGGCCCCCTCCAAGACACGTCATCATTAAAATGGCAAATATCAAAGACAAACAGAGAATACTAAAGCAAGCAAGGGGGAAAGAGGTAGTAACATATAAGGGAGCCCCCATATGGCTAGCCGCTGACTTCTCAACAGAAACGCTGCAAGCCAGAAGGGAATGGCAAGAAATGTTCCAAGGCATGAAAAGCAAAGGCCTGCAACCAGGACTGCTCTACCCAGCAAAGCTCTCAATTAAAATGGAAGGCAAAATAAGGAGTTTCCCAGACAAAAGAAGGCTGAAAGAATACACCTCCACCAAACCAGCACTGCAAAATATGCTAAAGGGACTGCTTTAAGATGAAGAAAATGTTTCTATGAATACCCAGTTCCTTTCAGAGTTGCCAATACTTGATATTACCAAAATTTTTAATACTCATTAATCTGATTGTGACAATGATGTTATTTTAATTTTTCCTTTACTATTTGTTGAAACTAAACCTGTTTTAGTATATTTCTTGCCTACTTCTATTATGTTTTTTTAAAGCTTTAAATGACTTTTTGGTATTCTTTATCCATTTATTGATTAAAGGTTTGTAGAACTATTTTCCCTAAAAAAACAAACAAAAAAGAAAAAAAACCCTATTAACCATGTTTTAGATGTGTTGCAAATACTTTTCTATTCTATTCCTTGTCTTTTAACTTTTTTTATATGTATATTACTATATAGTTAAATGTTTAATATAGTCATATTTTCAATATTTACTTTATAGTTTCTGGGTTTGAATATTTTACTTCAGGTCATGAAAAATATTAGTTCTATTTTCTTCTAAAATTCCTTAAATTCCACATATTGATTTTTAACTCACCTGAATATTGCTTGTATAATGTGTGAAATAGGGTTCTATATTGGTTTTACTTCAAGTAATAGTGGTCCATTCACCTTATTTGTTGAATAAGCCTTATTTTACCCATTGATTTGAAATATCAACTTAAGTATATATTACATTGTCAGACAGAGATATACGTTTGTCTCTAGAATACTCATTATATTTCATTGATCCACTTGATTATTTCTGTGCAGGTGTCATGTTGGTTTAATTGCTGAGACTTTATGATGGTTTTGAATTGTTTAAATATTTTATAATTAACTTTGACATTTAAAAAATAAAAAAATAAATAAAATAAATCTGCATTTAAGAAAGAAAGAAAGAGAGATGGAACTCCTACCTTTTGCAACAACATGAATGGAACTGGAGAATATTAAACTAAGTGAAATAAGCCAGTTGATGAAAGACAAATACCATATGATCTCACCTATAAGTGGACTCAACAAAATAAACTAACGAACAAAATAAACCACAGGCACAGAGACATGGAGCAAACTGAAAGTGACCAGAGGGGATGGGGAAAGAGGACAATGGTGGAAAGAAGGGGAAGGGACTAGACAAAGACCATGTACAAATCACCCATGGACAACAGAGTGGGAATTGACTGTGGGGGTGGGATGGGTAGAGGGAGGTAAAGGGGTAAAAACTGAGACAACTGTAATAGAATAAACATGATTTATAAATTTAAAATAAAATTTAAAAATAAGACCACTCTATCTTTTGAAGAACATTGTCATTGGAGAACCTGAAGAGAGAATGAAATAACTCAGATTTCAAATCTGACTTCCAACAGTAACCTTGAGGATGGTCCATAGTCAAGCCACTAATCTAAGAATCCCCTTTTATTAACTGCTTAGTGCAGGGTTATTTTCATATTTATACAAAGACGCTGAGAGAAAGTCCTGGCCGGTGTGGCTCAGTTGGTTGGAGCATCGTCCTGTAACTGAAAGTTTGCAGGTTTGATTCCCGGTCAGGGCACATACCTAGGTTGCGGGTTTTATCCCCAATCCGGGTGTGTATGATCCCTGGTCTGGGCACATACTAGAGGCAACCAATGTATGTTTCTCTCTCACATTGATGTTTCTCTCTCTACCTTCCTCTCTCTCTAAAAAAACCAATGTCCTTGGCTGGTATAAGTCAATCTACTGATTCGATTCCCAGTCAGGGCACATGCCTGGGTTGCCAGCCAGGTCCCCAGTGCGGGGGGGTGCGGGGGGTATGTGAGAGGCAACCACACATTGACGTTTCTTTCCCTCTCTTTCTCCCTCCCTCCCCTCTCTCTAAAAATAAATAAATATTTTTAAAAAAACAATGAAAAAGTGTCTTTGGATGAGGATTAAAAAAAAAGATGAGAGAGATTACTTTACAAATTATAAAAAAGACACTTGCAATTAATGTAAATTATATCTACATAAAAAGAAATGCACTTATTATTTCCAAAGACAATTTATTTTGACATTAAGGTTTAGCAGAAATTCAAGAAGTACCCTTAGTTGTGTAGCAGTTAGGTAGGTAATTATGTGCTCACAGGCCATTGTTAGTAGCCATTAATAAAGAAAACCCATCCAAAATTTGCATTTCCAAGTATGATGACTTTCATAGTATCAAGCTACAAAGTTGAGCTCAGTGAGTTGACACTCACTTTCAAGTACCTGTGATCAAAGAGTGGTCTGTAACTTGGTTAATATTTGGATATTGGAAACAAAATAGAAATAAACCATAATTTATGAAATCTCAAAATTCTGATTGAGTTTTTAGTATATTTATGTTTCAGCTAATGCTCACTATTGATCATAAAATTAATAAATTATATTTGAATTGGCAATAGTTTCCAACCTACTTGTTTAAGGAAACTACTTAGGAGTTATAATGTATTAAAAGTCTATTAATAACAACAGTAACTAACCTAGAGCCTAAAAAAGTCAGCACAATTTATTACTTTTTAGGATGGGAATAGAGAGAGGAAGTGGGGAGAGAAGAAATTCAACATAAGCACACTGACACAGAGTGATCATCAGACAAAGGAGCCATTAGTTTAAATCCAGAAACCCAAACACAGGGTGCCATGGGAGACGCGTGCTAACTAATTGTGTGGGGCCATTAGTCAGGGTATAATGACAAAATACTAAGACAGCACTTATCATTTCTTCTAAAAATGACCAGTGAAAAGTATTACTCTGCGAACTCTCTGGCTGTCATGCAGTTTGGAAGGACATAATTACACTGGAATTTTGGCCCAAGTGCTAAGCTGCTGCTGAAGCAGACATTGAAATCGTTCTTGATGTCCACATGTCCAGTCAGTTTGTTCTACTGTGTCCAAGAGAAGAGAGTTGATGGACATTCTGTGCATTACCCATTTCTCTCCAATAAAAATGAGACATGTATCAGTCTCTTGGTCCCAGCATTGCTAGCCTTCCTATTTGTAATAGGGATGATAAAAATAATTTTACCATGAACAGATGATGAAATAAGCAGGAAACAGAAACCTGCTTGAAGATGGGAATTCAACACAACACTGTGAACTTTCAGAATTGCATTCTCAACCCACACTTTGCTCTCTTGATCCACTAGTTACATTATTAGTCCACTCAGACTAGGCAATTTCCTTTTAAAGTAGATTCTAACTGAATTTTTAGGGTGGTAGAGATAATAAGGATTATTTAGAAAGAAATAATAATAATAATAATTTGATTAACAGTTGGGTTTATTATTTTTTAAATTATTTTTTAATTTTTTTATTGTTCAAATACATTTGTCTCCATTTTCCTGCCACCTCTTACCCCTTCCCCACCCACCCCCACCTTCCACCCTCAATTCCTCCCCACTTTGGCTTTGTCCATGGGTCCTTCATACATGATCCTTGATTTGACCCTTCCCCTTTTTTTCCCTGTTATCCCCTCCTTCTTCTCCTCTCGTTACCGTTGGTTTGAACAGTTGAATTTAAAAAGAGGCAGAATTAGACTATCTGTTATGAAGTCCATTTTCAACTAAGCGGTGGTTTAATTATACCTCTTGAAAGAGACTTCTGGGCAGTAGGGCAATTTCAAAGCCATCTTTATATAAGCTAACAAATTTTTAGTTTCATTAAAAATGTTAGATTTTATCAAGGGTTTTAGACAGGATTTTTAAAACTCATCCTCCTGTTTTTTTTGTTTCTGTTTTTTTTTGTATTTAAAGTAGTCCTTTGCTCTACAGGTGCCCTCTATTTAATCTGTCTATTTTAAAAATCACAAATTTAAAAGAATTGCTTATTTTCTTTATTAAATATTTTTACTTTGAGGCTGACTGGTTTTTAAAGTTCAACTCAAAATAGCAGCTCTTCATTGCAGTTCTAAACTGGTGACTGGCCAAATTCTTTTTGTTTTGTTTAGTTTTATTGTTTATGCACAAATAATTCCTATTTATGGCTGCAGCAGGACACGACAATCAGTATGTTTTGGCCGAAGAAGGGAGAGTGTCTGTTTTCAGGTGACTGAAATCATTCAGCGATCAGCTTTGTCCTTGCAACCTCTCCAGGGCAGAAAACAATATTCCCTTTAAGAAATTTGTCTCAGGTCTTTTTTTCTCTACAGGAGACATAAAGTGTTGTCGCAGGACAAAGAGCATAACTATTCTGTAAAGAAAATAATTGAGCATTTGATTTTTGACTAGTCTGTCAAAAAGATAAAGGGTCTTTGGTAACTAATTTTAATCAATGCTACACCAGCTCATTTGTAGACTGTAAATTATAATCTACACATCTGCCAAAAAGTGGAGACATAAGCTTATAGGTTGTTTTTTAAAGTCAGTATGTCATCTAAAGTAATAGTTGAGGTCGAACAGGAGGGGCCTGGGGAGATGGAGGCGTCTACAGTTCAGAGCAAGAATCATTAGTAAACTGACTTCCACTCTCAGAGTTGGTAAACAGTTGTTGGTTAACTCCCACTGAACACTAATTATGATCAGTTTGTATCTACCAGATGGCACTAAAAATGATGCAAGATAATAAAGAATAGGCACTAGATGCTGCAATACTTTAGAGCAGGAAAGCTAGTAAAATCTTAATTGTTTCTTGGTGGAGCAGGGAAGGACTGGACAACAGCAAATGCCATCTGGGAGAGGGGATCTTGTTTTCTTTGCTTGGTTTTTGGAAATACTTTAGTAATTGGTTAATCGTAAGCTTTATAACTGGATAAATTTGAGCTGTGAAAACTGGTATTTTTTTAGATTATATACCAAGGACTATTGGGAAATATTGATTTTTCTTAAAAATATGAAGGAAACAATATGTGGCTTTCAACACGTTCATTTGTATCTTTAAAGCCCAATGGAGGACAGACAGCTTGTGACAACTTTTTAATAAGGGTGCCCTCCTCTGTATTGTGATTAGATGAGGTAGCATTTGCAAAGCTCTTAGGATTGTGCTTGGAATAGAAATGACTTATTAATTGTTGTTATCGTTGCACCCTGTGGGGATGATCGTATAAGTAGGAAGCAATCTGCAGGCCTACAGGGTGTGATTGCAGAGGGGTTGGGAAAGGTCTCTGACCCTGCGACCCAAGAGTCACTCTCGGGTCTTTGTGCTCTATTAAATTCAAATATCTTCTTAGCAGTGATGTATGCGTTGAGATGACTAAACTTATTAGATCTTTTCAGAAGAGTGGTGCCAAGATCAAAAGAAAGGTCAAGTACAAAGCTCCTGGCAGCTCTGAGGCTGAAGGTGCTGAAGACACACCTGAGTGACAAGGATAGGACCGGGTGTCCACATGGGCACCAGCTGCTGAAAATTCTACCTTTCTCAGAACTTGGGAATATCTGCGACATGAAAATACTGCCTGCTAAGAGAATGAAGGGAAAAGCTTCATTAAAGATTCAGCAACCCCAGTGTCAGGATATATCTAGGCTTCTCCGTAGTGCTAGCGTAGCAATCTGTGCCTTCCAGACACTTCCTACTTAAGCAAAAGGAATGTGCTTTGGGAAGCCTGGGCAGGGAGCAATCTTATTAACTAAAGAGGAGCCCCACAGCGTGCTTCTCTTTGAACCTCACAGCTTCAAGAGGGGCCTCTTCAGCCTCACAGGACACATTCTCCATGTTTCTCACTATTTGAACCCTCTGAACTAAGATTTTGCCTGTGTTGCATGTTGGACCAATCATCTCCCTTGATTTTCCAATAAAGTCTATAGGTCTTCCCTTTTCCTCTAGCAAACATTAAAAAAGAACATGTTAAGAGTGAGTAGATTTTGGGGGGGGAGGGGAGGGAATTATACACAGATGAAATAACAGGCCACCTCTTAGGAAGACAAAGAGGCCGAATACTTCCTCAATACTAACATCATCTTTATCTCTTGGAGTAAAAAGTCTCACCTTCCAAAAGAACCATTTCCAGAAAACCGTTGTTGAAATACTTTATTGTCATTGGCCCATCCCCCACAGTATGCTAATGATGATGGCTGGCTGACCCTTTGAAAGAAACTAGGAAGGTCTGGCCTTGAGGACATGGTATACAAAGCCCATTGGAAAAGGATAGAGAGCACAGCTGGTTCCCACAGTCCCCAGAGGACCAGCCAGTCGTCCACACACTCACAGAACAAAGGGGACAGGATATTGATGAGGGTCTTGGGCTCTGAAGAAAAAGTGGGGAAATGGGGGCTGGACATGAATATACAAGTTCTTTCTTTCTTTTTTTAATCTATGTCTCCATTTGCCAGCTTGATTTGTGTATAGGATAGACATAGGGGACAGCATAACCTTTACATGTAAAAAATGGTATCTACACACATCAATATTTATCACACAGCCTAGGCATTTTTTTCACCTTTGCCAGTGAAGGAATAAATAAGGTATTTTTTTTAAAGCAAACATATTGTGTAACATCACATTCTCATGCAGGATTTAATGGTATGTGAAATATTTTATACAGCAACAGAAATAAAGTCAAGAATACACTGAAATGATAAAAATGGTAAAGGGAGGAAAAATTGTAAGGTAAGTAGGGCAAATATAAAGGATTTATGAGAAAAAAGACCCTCAAAACAAAAAGCTAGCTTCACGATGATATAATCCAAAATTATCAACTAAGCCCACCATGCTTTTAATATGGGTTTGGGAGAACTGAAAATAGTAGAAACGTATCAAAGCACATAAAGAATTCTTTCTTATCTGCTTACCTAGGAACGCTGCCATGTTCATAACTTGACTAAAAACACAGCTTGCAGGAGGTGCATCACCTGCAATACTTGAAATATATGAAATGTTTTATTATTATTATATTAAAATCTGTAACTATTCAAAGGACTGAATGCTTGTGTCCCCTCAAAATTCATATGTTGAAATCCTAACCCACAATATGATAGTATTAGGAGGTAGGACTTTTGGAGGTAATTAGGTTATGAGGGGGGAGCCCTTATGAATAGGATCAGGCACCTCTTTTTCTCTTTCCGCCATGTGAGGATACGGTGAGCAGATGGCAGCCTGTAGCCCAGAGGGGAGCTCTCATCAGAACCTGGCAGAGCTGTCGCCCTGATCTTGGACTTCTACCCTCCAGACGGTGTGAAACAAATTACTGTTGTTTTAAGCCACCCAGTCTATGCTATGTTGTTATAGTAGCCCAAATTAAGACCCCTCCGCAATTTTTTCTAAGATCCAGCAGATCAGAAGAAAAGTATCGAATTACCTTATATATGGCGCATGCTTCACACCAGGTTTCCTGGATAACAAAAAAAACACAGAAGCTCAGTTTAAAGCACATTCTTTTGCACACAGTTTAACCTTACCAGTGGCAGTTTCTGTTAGGTCTATTGATGAACAAGAATTACCCAGAGATAAACTTTACCTTTCAGCTGAATTTAATGGGAAAATTTTGTCATCTTCCACAGCTATAAAGTATCTATGAAGAAAGAACAATAAAAGTTTACAAAACAAAGAAATTTAAAAAAACAAAAATCATTTGTTTCCCAGTTTTATTAGATTAGCCACATAAAATCATATTCATTGTATTTCCTAACAAGGACAATGTTGTTTTTTGTTTTTTACAATGCTCAACCTGTGGATCACCTTGCTCTTTGAAGCTCAAATGTCACTGCTAATAGTATTTCTTTAATTTTCAAAACATCCCCCCAAATAATGGAAATCATTATTATCTGAAAACTGGAAAACAAAGAAATAAGACCTTACAACTTTGGGCAAACTAAAATTTAAATTCAAATTTTCCATTTCTCAGGAATTTCTCAGTCCACTTATTAACTGCAAGGAACTAAATTAATATTCCACAAGTGAATAGTACTTGAACTAAGCAAGAGTGGGAGCATTTTGTGATAAGCCAAGACTTCCAATGTAATGATACCATTTTATAAACATACCAGACCCAGTCACAAAAACCCCCTGGACTATGAACTGGACTGTAGTGGACCTTAAGATGTTAGTGTTAAATCAGCAAATCTTGCAAAAAATGAATCCATATCACCAGTTTATAGAATGCTCATTACTGGAAGAACACAGGGACACAAAAATAAGTCTAATAATATTCTTTACTACCTGCTTTGAATAATTTATTACTCACTCTTGTTATTTATTTTGGGTAATAGAAAAAGGGAAGAGAAATGAGGACTTTAGCAAGGTTGAATCCATAAATATTATTTTAAAGAATTTATAAATACATTCATATAAATATGTCATGTACTATCAAAACCACATTTTTATCTATTGGGTTGGCGAAAAAGTTCTTTTTTTTCCCATAAGACGGCTTTTCCGTTAGTTGTTTTTTACTTCATTCAAAATGATTTTGTAAGATTGTATGGTGACAGCTGTCACATCAGCATGCATTTTTTAAAAATTTATCAAAATTGGTGAATTTTTGTGTAGCCATTTTAATATTGAAGAGGGAAGAAAATACGCAACATGTTTGGCACATAATGCTTTATTATTTCAAGAAAGGTGAAAATGCAACTGAAATGCTAAAAAAGATTTGTACAGTGCATGAAGAAGGTGCTATGACTGATCGAACGTGTCAAAGGTGGTTTGTATAGTTTCATGCTGGAGATTTCTTGTTGGATGAGTCTCCATGGTTGGGTAGACCAGTTGAAATTGACAGCGATCAAATGGAGGCATTAGCTCTGGCTGGTGTGGCTCAGTGGACTGAGTGCCGGCCTGCAAACCAAAGGGTCGCCGGTTTGATTCCCAGTCAGGGCACATGCCTGAGTAGCAGGCCGGATCTCCAGTTGGGGGCGTGCCAGGAACAACCACACACTGATGTTTCTCTCCCTCTCTTTCTCCATTCCTTCCTCTCTCTTTAAAAATAAATAAATAAAATCTTAAAAAAAACAAAAAAACCAATGGAGGCATTAATTGAGAACAATCAACATTATACCAGGCAGGAGATAGCCAACATACTCAAAATATCCAAATCAATAAAGTTATTGGTGAAAATGAAAAATATGTTTCTTATTTTATAGAAAAAACTAACCAGGCATTTTGGCCAACCCAATACATTGCACCTCAGTCCTTAATAATTAAATAAGAGAATACTCACACTATCCACAATCCAGCTGAAGTAAACAAAGTGAACATAAGAGGTAAAAACATCCATACGCTGCATTTCTTCCCATCCATACCTGTTCCACTGAAATAAAATGAACAAGTATTCATAACTGACACAAAAATTTACCTTATTCTTTCAAGACAGACAGGAAGTTTACTTTAATGGAAAAGGAGTGCATTTTATGAAACCGTGGTTCAAATCAATATCATATGGCCACTTACATATGTGGGAAATGCTTGAGCAGGTAACGTGGATGATTGTTATCTAGCATTAACTCAAAGTCTTAGTTAAGAACTGATGAACAATTCTACTACTCATGAGAACAACATTCATCCTCATACAAGCATCGATGTATTTAAGAAAGTACAAAAGGGTTTGGGTTAGGACTTGGAGGAGAAGGTTTTGGGTTAGGACTAGGTACCAAAGGCAAACTCCAAGCTACTTTTAGTGCTATTAACATTTATGGATTTTTGTATCTATGGATCCAGGATGTACCTACATTGGCAGCTCAGCTAGCAAGAATTTTAGAAACAAATGGTTACTAAATAAATTAGCAACACAAGAGGAAGTGACAAACGCTTTGCAAATCTGAATTTTTCTCATGATGTGTATTGAACTATCTCAGGAGACTCTAAAATGAACACTCTGGAAAACGTGTTGTGCATAACTTGAAATTAGCTCCTACAAACACAATGGGGGAAAAAACAGATGCCAGGCATTTTGGATGTTATATTTTATAGCAAAAATATATAAATAAAAAATTACCCACCAAAATAAAGTAGAAAGCAGAAGCTTCAGAATGCCTATGAAAAAATTATTGGTATAGAACAGAAAGAAATAATTATCTCTTCACTTCTTTGCCCAAAACCATCAGACAAAATCTATTTGAGACACTGGATGTCAACAGTCCTTAAGGCAAAAAACACCAACTCCAAGAAAATAAGGTTACCAAGGAGATCAGGAGATCAGACAAGCAGAAGGATACAGGATTAAATGGTACCACTAGGGAGAAATTGCTACGCATTGCTTTGGGTTTTATAATTAACTGGAAAAAGTTACTTATCTGGTTTGAACCAACACTGTCACATTTCTGAGCACCTCCATGATACCTACTTTCATAATACTAACATTCCTTGGACCTTCCGAGCGCTGAGAACAGAGAGAGAGCACGGTCCCTCCATTCAGCATGGTGGCCTAAGGTGTCAGCGAGATCTTAGTTCCCCAAACTGACCTACCTGAGTAGGTAGATCTTTCAGACAAGGGTACACACACCTGGACCTAATAATGCGTCCTTGAACAATTGTGCTGTAATCTAAACACCCATCTGGGTCGGGGTGTTAAATTAATGACAGAATTTATTGAAAGACATTAGAAACACTTGCAATCAATTCAATCCAATCCAATTCAATCCAACTGACATGTACTGACACCAATTGTGCCAGGTACTATACCGGATGGTGGTAATTCTGAGGTGAGCTCTAATGAATACAACTGTTTTTATGTAGCAGTCTATGCCATATATAAAAGCTAGTGTATGAATCAGTGGTACATTATTGTTCAATTTATACAGTGTAGAAGAATGATGAATATTCTATGCATACAGAATTTGGTTACTCTGTGTCTATTTCTGTATTTATGTCCAGATAATTGTGGGCTCATAATAAAGCAATCAATTATGTTAACAAAAATAATTCCATCAGTTTGCGAAGTTGTAGAGGGAGTACAGAAAGTAGGGATGTTGACTGAGCATGTAAACCAAATTATTCTAGATCTGCCCCTGAAATAGGCTGTTTGGACATGATGAGTACAGCTGAAACGCTTACACTGGAATAAGAGTTAGGACAAGTTCTCGACCTTAGTTTTGCCAATAACTGACTCCATGGGCCTGAGCCAGTTACTTAAATCTTTAACATCATTTCCTTATCTTGCTACATGAAGATTGTTGAATTTGAAGAGAGGGAGAGGACATCAAAAACTGAGGCTTCACAGGGTTATGGTACCTTATAGTAGCAGGATGCTTCAATTTGCCCAGAATTATCAGCCCCAGAAGGGCTCACGCCTGTTAAACATTTAAAAAATAGTCTGGTGAATAAATCATAATGCCAACTTATTTACGTGCACCAAAAACCACAACTGCCAAGTGGACAAATACTCTCATACATTGGTTCCCCTTTTAGGAACATCTATAATTTTGATCTATAATTTTGATGGGAAATCAAAATTTGGAGGCAGGAAAGTAGAGTGAAGAGAGTTAACAAGCTAACCCTGAGTCCATGGTATGAAGCTATAATAGCTTTATGTGATAATTTCCTTTAAAGAAAGGCAATATGGTTTAATGGAAATGGTATGGTAATGAATAGGACCCAAACCCAGTTCCGCCACTCACTAGCTGTCTGATTTCTACCAAGTTACTGTCATCTCTTAAGACTTAGTTTAATCTTTTTCTCAGACCACAAGGCCTTGAAACTCGAAATCAAACTCAAAGAGAAACTTCAAAAACTTGGAAACTCATGGAGACTGAACAGTACACTTTTAAACAATGAATGGGTCAATAATGAGATAAGAGAAGAAATCAAAAAATTTCTGGAAACAAATGAAAATGAACAGACAACTGTCCAAAACCTATGGGACACAGCAAAGGCGGTCCTGAGAGGGAAGTTCATAGCAATACAGGCTTACCTTAAAAAGATAGAAACATTTCAAATAAAAGACCTAACACTACAAACTTGAAGACTGGAGAAACAACAACAAATAAATCCCAGAGCAAGTAGAAGGAAGGAAATAGTCAAGATTAGAGCAGAACTGAATGACATAGAGACAAAAAGAACAATTCAGAGGATCAACCAATCCAGAAGCTGGTTCTTTGAAAAGATTCATAAAGTGGACAAACCTTTAAGCAGACTCATCAAGAATAAAAGGGAGAGGACCCAAATTAATAATATCAGAAATGAAAGAGGAGAAATAACAACTGATACCACAGAAATACAAATGATCATCAGAAACTATTATGAACAATTATATGCCAAGAAATTTGAAAATCTGGATGAAATGGACAAATTTTTAGAAAAGTATAATCTTCCAACACTGAAGGAGGAAGAAACAGAAAGCTTGAACAGACCGATAACAGTTGGGGAAATTGAAGCAGTAATCAAGAAACTCCCAGCACACAAAAGTCCAGGGCCAGACGGTTTCCCAGGAGAATTTTACAAAACATTTAAGGAAGAGCTAACCCCCTGTCCTTCTCAGACTATTCCAAAAAATCCAAGAGGGAGGGAAGACTGCCAGACTCCTTCTATGAGGCCAGCATCACCCTGATCCCCAAACCAGATAAAGACCCTACAAAGAAAGAAAACTACAGGCCAATTTCGCTGATGAACATAGATGCTAAAATCCTCAACAAAATATTGGCAAACCGCATCCAGCAATACATTCAAAAGATTATCCATCACGATCAAGTGGGATTCATCCCAGGGATGCAGGGATGGTTCAATATACGCAAATCAGTAAACGTGATACACCACATAAATCAAAGAAAAGACAAAAACCACATGATCATCTCGACAGATGCAGAAAAAGCATTTGACAAGGTACAGCACCCATTTATGATCAAAACACTCAGCAAAATGGGAATCAATGGGGCATTCCTCAACGTAATAAAGGCCATATATGAAAAACCTACAGCCAATATCATACTCAACGGGCAAAAACTGAAAGCTTTCCCACTAAGATCGGGAACACGCCAAGGATGTCCGCTCTCACCGCTTCTTTTCAACATCTGTTGGAAGTCCTAGCCACAGCGGTCAGACAAGAGAAAGAGATAAAAGGCATCCAAATAGGAAAGGAGGAAGTAAAACTATCATTGTTTGCAGATGACATGATAGTGTACATAGAGAACCCTGTAGACTCTACCAAAAAACTCCTCAACCTAATAAGTGAATTTGGCAAAACAGCAGGATACAAAGTCAACATTCAGAAATCAAAGGCGTTTTTGTACACCAGCAATGCAATAGAAGAAGAAGAAATCAGAAAAAATACATATACCATTCGATATAGAACAAAAAGATAAAGTACCTAGGGATAAATTTAACCAAAGACACAAAAGACCTGTATGCAGAAAACTATACAACATTGAAAAAAGAAATTAAGGAAGACACAAATAAATGGAAGCATATACCGTGCTCATGGATTGGAAGAATTAATATCCTTAAAATGTCCATACTACCAAAAGCAATTTATAGATTCAACGCAATCCCTATTAAGATACCAATGACGTATTTCACAGAAATAGAACAGACATTTCAAAAATTTATATGGAACCATAAACGACCTCGAATAGCTGCAGCAATTTTGAGAAAGAAACACAAAGTAGGAGGGATCACAATACCGGACATCAAACTCTACTACAAAGCCACTATACTCAAAACAATCTGGTACTGGCACAAGAACAGACCCATAGACCAGTGGAACAGAATAGAAAGCCCAGAAATAAGCCCAGGTCTCTATGGACATCTAATATTTGACAAAGGGGGCAGAAGCATAAAATGGAGCAATAACAGCCTCTTCAACAAATGGTGTTGGGAGAGCTGGATGGCTACATGCAAAAAATTGAAATTGGATCATCAGCTGACACCATACACAAAAATAAACTCAAGATGGATAAAAGACTTAAATATAAGTCGCAACACCATCAAAGTCCTAGAGGAGAACATTGGCAGGAAACTCTCAGATATCCCACGCAGCAATTTTTTCACTGATATGCCTCCTAAAGCAAGGGACATAAAGGAAAGAATAAACAAGTGGGACCTCATCAAAATAAGAAGCTTCTGCACGGCTAAAGAAAACATCAGCAAAATGAAAAGGGAGCCAACCATTTGGGAAAATATATTTGCTAATGATACATCAGATAGAGGTTTGATCTCCAAGATATACAAAGAACTCACTCGACTTTACTCCAAGAAGACAAACGATCCAATCAAAAAATGGGCAAAGGACCTGGGCAGATGCTTTTCTAAGGAGGAGATACAGAGGGCCCAGAGGCATTTGAAAGGATGCTCTGCATCACTAGCCATTAGAGAAATGCAGATCAAAACCACCATGAGGTACCACCTCACACCGGTCAGAATGGCCATCATAAACAGATCCACAAACAACAGGTGCTGGCGAGGCTGTGGAGAAAGGGGAACTCTAGTCCACTGTTGGTGGGAATGCAGACTGGTGCAGCCACTATGGAAAGCAGTGTGGAATTTCCTCAGAAAGCTGAAAATGGAACTGCCTTTTGATCCAGCGATTCCCCTGCTGGGACTATACCCTGAGAACACCAAAACGCCAATACAAAAGAACCTATGCACCCCAATGTTCATAGCAGCACAATTTACAATAGCCAAGTGTTGGAAGCAACCTAAATGCCCATCAGTAGATGATTGGATCAAAAAATTATGGTACATATACACAATGGAATACTACGTAGCAGAAAGAAAAAAAGAACTAAACTTCGCAACAGCATGGATGGAACTGGAGAGCATCATGCTAAGCGAAAAAAGCCAAGGGGCGAAAGACAAATACCATATGATCTCACCTATAAGCGGAACCTAACCAACAATGCAAAGAAGCAAGGCAAATATGGCCAGCAACACTGAAAGGAAAAGAAATCAACAGAGACAAGAGGGAAGGGGGGGGCAGGGAAAGGGAAGGGAAGGGGAAAGTCAAGGAACATATAGCAAGGACTCATGGACAAAACCAAAGGGGAAGAGCTGAGGGAGGGAAGGTGGGAGGGGGCAAGGGAAAGGGGGGGGGGGAAGGCAGAGACAAATGTATTTAAAAAGTAAATAAATTAATAAAAAAAAAAAAAAAGACTTAGTTTAATGACGGAGATAACACTTTGTAGGGTTGTACTGAGGATTAATGACAAAACAGGTTAACACTGCACATAACACGTCTTCTGTAAGTGGCAGCTCTGCCAACTCTAACTGCCAAAGGAGTTCAGTGTTAGGACAAAGTATTCTCCCTCCAAAGCAGGGCTCGGGACACCTGTACACTTGCTTCTTCTTTGGGCTCCTGTTTTTCTAGAAGGATTCAGACATGCTTCCTGATTGTAATAGTAACAGTTTCTTTCTTCGGCTGGCTCTCCAAAAAATAAATTAATACCTTAACCATGTACATATATTGGAGGCCTACCTTCCTGAAATTCTACTCTTTGGTTATCTTTCGTCATGCATTGTTTTTCTCATTTTGTTCTGGAAGAATCTAAGGTGGCTAATAGCTACTTTTCTTAATTATTTTATTTTTATTAGTTTAATTCTCATACAGCCACCTTAACTCCAGGTTGTGGGAAAATCATACTATATCCTTTGTCTAATGACAGTTGAAATTGTACTCTTTAACTCAAAAGGATTCCTTGAGAGGTTGAAAAGAGTAAGTCTATGAATAGTTGAGTTAATATTGTAGCTTCCAATGGAACTATCTGGGTGCTTCCTTAGGATTTTTACATTGGTTATGCCCTCCCCTTTTTTATTTTGGAAATAACTGCAAATTCACATGTGAGAAATCATACAGAGATCCTGTACATCCTTTACTCTATCTCCCCAATAGTAACATCTGTATATTCCCATAGTACAATATCAACAACCAGGTATTGACATTGATACAATTGTTTAACTTCATTCAGATTGCACCAGTTGTACACTCACTCATTCTTGTGTGCGTGTATTGGGTCTTATACAATTTTATCACATGTGGATTTGTGTGATCACCAGTACAGTGAAGGTATAGAACATATTGATGTCCCTACACGGAGAGCCAAAGATCCCTCGTGTTGGCCTTTCATGACTGCAGTACTTCCCTCCCCAGTACCCTCCTTTCTGATCCCTGGAAGCCACTGATCCTTTCTCCACTTCGATAATTTTATCATCTTAAGAATGCTATACAAATGCAATCATAGAGCATGTGACCTTTGGAAATGACTTTTTTTCATTGAGCCTTCATCTGAGATTTATCTAAGGTTGGTGTTCATCAATAGTTTCATACCTTTTATTCGTTGGTAGATTCCGTGGTATGAATGTACCCAGTTTGTTTATTCACCGATTACGGCATACCTGGGTTGTTTCAAGTTTCTGGCTATTGCAAATAAAGACGTATGTCATGGAGATGTAAATTACAGCATAGGGAATATAGTCAGTAATATTTAATAACTATGTATGATACCAGCTGGGTGCTAGGAGTATCGGGAAGAACAGTTTGTAAGGTATGGTATATGACTGTCTAATCACTATGTTGTACACCTGAAACTAATAAAAGATAATACTTAAACTATAATTGAAAAATAAAATTAAAAAATAAAATTAAGCACACAATTTTTTAAAAAGCTATCAATATTAATGTACAGGTGTTTGTGGGAACATGTTTTTATTTCTCTGGACCAAACACCCAAGATTGCAATTGTTGGGTAGTATGATAATTTCATGTAGTTTTTAAAGAATCAATCAAGCTGTTTTCCTGAGTACCTTACACCATTTTACATTCCTACCAGCAAGGTAGGATTTATTCAGTGTCTTCACAGTGTCTTATCACTGTTGGTGATATCACTATTTGGTGTTATCATTAAATTGATGTTAATTGGTGATAATTAGTGTTTTCACTATTACGTTAGCCATTCAGGAGGTATATAGTGATATATCATTCTGGGGTTTTAAAATGTTTTTATTTTTATTTTTTTAAATATATAATAATAATAATCTTTATTATATTTTTTCCATTCCCATTTAGTCCCCTTATACTCTGCTCTCCCCAGCCATCACCACCCTGTTGTCCATGTCCATGAGTCCTTTTTCCTTTTTGCTCACCCCCTAAACACCCCCTGCCCCACTAGCTGTGATCTGTTCTGCATCTATGAGTCTGCCTCTGTTTTGCTTCTTAGTTCAGTTTGCTCATTAGATTCCACATACACATGAAATCACATGGTATTTATCTTTCTGGCTTATTTCACTTAGCATAATATTTTCCAGGCCCATCCATACTTTCACAAAGGGTAAAATTTTCTTCTTTTTTACAGCCAAGTAGAATTCCATTGTGTAAATATCCCATAGTTATTTTATCCACTCATCTAATAACGGACACTTGGGCTTCTTCCATATCTTGGCGATTATAAATAATGCTGCAGTGAACATAGGGGTGCTTATGTTTTTTCGAATTAGTGTTTTGGGTTCCTTCTGATGTATATCCAAAAGTGAGATCACTGGGTCAAAAGGCAAATCCATTTTTAATATTTTGAGGTGTCTCCATACTGCTTTCCACAGTGGCTGCACCAGTCTGCATCCCCACCAACAGTACAAAAGGGTTCCCCTTTCTCCACATTCTCATCAGCACTTGTTTGCTGATTTCTTGATAATAGCCATTCTGACAGGTATGAGATGGTATCTCATGGTGGTTTTTATTTGCATTTCTCTGATGATTAGTGACGTTGAGCTTCTTTTCATATGTCTATTCGCCATCTGTATGTCCTCTTTGGAGAAATGTCTATTCAGGTCCTTTGCCCATTCTTTAATTGGGTTGTTTGTTTATTGGTGTTGAGTTTTGTAAGTACTTTATAACTTTTGGATATTAACCCCTTATCAGATGTATCAGCAAATATGTTCTCCCATTCTGTGGGCTGTCTTTTTATTTTGTTGATAATTTTCTTTGCTGTGCAAAAACTTTTTAGTTTGATGAAGTCCCATTTGTTTATTTTTTCTTTTGTTTCCCTTGCCTGGAGAGATATATCTGATAATCATTGTAGTTTTACTTAGCATTTCTCTGATGACTAGTGATGTTAAATATCTTTTCATGTGCTTATTTGCTATCTGTACATCCTTTTCTATGAAATGTCTGCACACATCTTGTACCCATTTTCAATTGGATTTTTAAAAAATACATTATTTATTTATTTTTAGAGGGGAAGGGAGGGAGAAAGAGAGGGAGAGAAACATCAGTGTGTGGTTGCCTCTTGTGTGCCCCCTATTGGGGACCTGGCTCGCAACCCAGGCATGTGCCCTGACTGGGAATTGAACCAGCGACCCCTTAGTTGGCAGGCCAGCACTCAATCCACTGATCCCCACTAGATACTAGTCCTTTTTGGACATGCAGTTTGCAAATACTTCTCTAAGTCTGTAGCTTATTTCTTCATCCTCTTATTTTAGGGTCTTTTTTTATTCTTTTTATTTTTTAAGTATATTTTACCCATTATGCTCTTACAGTTGTCCCATTTCTTTCTCCCCTTTATCACCCCTCCGCTCTGCAAACTCCCTGTCTCCAGCATCTCCCCCCACCCTGCATTAGTTCATATCTATGGGTTATACATATAAGTTCTTTGGCTTCTCCATTTCCTATACTATTCTTAACCTTCCCCTGTCTATTTTATGCTTACCAATTATGCTTCTTATTCCCTGTACCTGCCCCCCACCCCTGCACTGATAATATCTCCATGTGATCTCCATTTCTGTGATTCTGTTCCTGTTCTAGTTGTTTGCTTAGTTTCTGTTTATGTTTTTTAGGTTCAGTTGTTGATAGTTGTGAATTTGTTGTCATTTTTCTGTTCATAGTTTTTGATCTTCTATTTCTTAGATAAGTCCCTTTATCATTTCATATAATAAGGGTTTGGTGATGATGAACTCCTTTAACTTGACCTTATCTGGGAAGCACTTTATCTGCCCTTCCATTCTAAATGATAGCTTTTCTGGATAGAGTAATCTTGGATGTAGTTCCTTGCCTTTCGTGATTTTGAATACTGCTTTCCAGCCCCTTCTTGCCTGCAAGGTTTCTTTTGAGAAATCAGCTCATAGTCTTATGGGAACTGCTTTGTAAGTAACTGTCTCCTTTTCTCTTGCTACTTTTAAGATTCTCTCCTTATCTTTAATCTTGGGTAATGTACTTACGATGTGCCTTGGTGTGTTCCTCTTTTGGTCCAGTTTCTTTAGGACTCCCTGGGCTTCCTGGACTTCCTGGAAGTCTATTTCCTTTGTCAGATTGGGGACGTTTTCTTTCATTATTTTTTCAAATAAGTTTTCAATCTCTTGCTTTTCCTCTTCTCCTTTTGGCACCCCTATGATAAGGATGCTGGAACGCTGAAAGTCATCCCAGAGGTTCCTAAGCCTGTCCTCACTTCTTTGAATTCTTGTTTCTTTATTCTCTTCCAGTTAGGTGTTCATTTCTTCCTTTTGTTTCGAATCATTTATCTTAGTCCCAGTTTCCTTCCCTTCACTGTTGGTTCCCTGTATATTTTTCTTCACTTCACTTTGTATAGTCTTCATTTCTTCCTTCATTTTGCAACTGAGCTCAATCAATTCTGTGAGCATCCTGATTACCACATTTTTGAACTCTGCATCTGATAGATTGTCTCCTCGTCGCTTTGTTTTTTTCTAGAGTTTTGATCTGTTCTTTTATTTGGGCCATACTTCATCTTGGTGCACCTGCTACGTTGTAAGGGGCAGGACCTTAGGTATTTTTCAGGGTGAGGCAACCCTCTTTGCTGTGTTGCGGTGCTGTCTGTGGGGAAGGGGTCAGAGAGGGAACAATGCCACTTGCTCACTCAGCTCTAGCCCCACTTTCTGTCACTTCTCTCTCTTCCCACAAGTGAATGTGGGTGCTCATTCCCAGGTGGTTGGGTTTGTGAACATTCTAGGATCCCCTGCCTTCTCCAACAAACTCTCCAGTGAGAGTAGGAGTTTCTCCTATCTTTGCAACCCCTACGGGATTTTACAGCTAGAGGTTTTTGAGTCTTCAGTTTCTGGGTCCGCCAGCCCCTTCCTCGCTGGTGCGGTCTGCCCCCTTGCTGTGGGTCCTCTCCACCTGGCTGCCCATCTCCGCCCCTCCTACCAGTCTGGATGAATGTTTCCTTAAATCTCTGGTTGTCGGAGTTCTGTGGAGTTTGATTTTTCTGGCAGTTCTTGTTGTTTATTATCTTGAAACTGGTTGGTATCCTTCTTTGGGTTGTGCGAGGAAGCAAAGCATTTCTACTTATGCCTTCATCTTGGCCAGAACTTGGTCCTTTTTCAAACCGAATTTTATTTATTTATTTATTGTGTTAAAATATACATAACAAAATTCTTATCATTTTAAAGGTACAATTCAGTGATATTAAGTACATTCATATTGTTGTACAACCATCACCACTGTTCATTTCCAGAACTTTCATCATTTCAAACTAAAACTATACTCATTAAGTAATAACTCTTCATTCCCTCCTCCTTCCAGCCCCTGGCAGCAACCATTCTACTTTCTGTCTCTATGAATTTGACTACACTAGGTACCTTATGTAAGTGAAAGCATACAGTATGTCTTTTTATGACTAGCTTATTTCATTTAACATAATATCTTTAAGGTTCATCTACCATGCAGCATGTATCAGAATTTCATTACTTTTTAAAGTTGAATAATATTTCATTTTATGTATACACCACATTTTGTTTATCCATTCATCGATGATGGTCTGGGATGTTTCTACCTTTTGGCTACTGTGAATAATGCCATGACTATAGGTGTGCAAATATCTGTTCAAGTTCCTACTTTCAGTTCTTTTGGGTCTATACCCAGGAGTGGACTTGTCAGTACTGGATGGTCATATGGTGATTTTATGTTTAGTATTTTGAGGAACCATAATGGCAGCTGCAGTATCTTACATGCCCACCAGCAATGCTCAAAGATACCAATTTCTCCATATCCAACATTTCTGTTTTTTTTTAATAGGTTTTTTTTTTATCTTAATGGGTATAACATGGTATCTCATTGTGGGTTTGATTTGCATTTGTGCTTATGAGCCATTTTTATATCTTCTTTAGAGAAATGTCTACTCATGTATTTTGCACATTTTAAAATTGGGTGTTTTTATTTTGTTGAGTTGTAGTTCTTTATATATTCTGGATATAAATCCATTACCAGATATATGATTTACAAAATTTTCTTCCATTAGATGAACTGTCTTTTCACTCTGCTGATACTGTCCTTTGATGCAGAAAAGTTTTAAATTTTGATGAAATCTAATTTATCTTTTTGTTGTTGTTGTTCCCCATGCTTTTGTGTGCTAGCCAAAAATAAATAAATAAATAAATAAATTATTGTCAAATCCACCATCATGAGACTTTCCCTCTATGTTTTATCCTAAATGTCTAAGAGTTTTAGCTCCTCCCATTTAGGTATTTGATCCATTTTGAGTTACTTTTCATATATAGTACAAGGTAACTTCATTTGCATGTGAATATCCAGAACCATTTCTTTAAAAAACTATCTTTTCCCCATTGAATGGTCTTAGTGCTTAACAGGGTCTTTTGCAGAGCAAGTTTTTAAATTTTTATCCCAACTTATCATTTTCTTTTTATGAACTGTGTTTTTTGATGGCAAGCCTAAGAACTCTTTGCCTAGCCCTTGGTCTTGAAGATTTTCTCCTATATTTTCTCTAAAAGTTATAGTATTACATTTTATATTTAAGTTTGTGATCTGGTTATGTGTTTTTAAACTATAGGTCTCTATTGTCTTATTGAATTGGGTTAGACCAGAGAAAATTTATAAATGATTTTGACAAGGACCAGGAAATATGTGACACCCTGCTAGTCCTCTGCAGTAGTAAAAGAATATTCTTATAATAAAGAACATATATCTTATCCATACTATATCCTAGCATGCCAGGTTCTTTTGGTATCTGACCATTATGAGCCTAAGAACAGAACAATAAGCGCGTGTGCATGCATGCATGTGTGCGTAGATGGGGAGAGCGCCCTTACCTACTTTACCTCCCCACCCACCTCTGAGTTATAATGAAGACCAGAAGATCAAAATAAAAAGTTCTTTCAGGACAAGTTTCTGGTTCGTTAACTTACCAATGCCTCACCAATATATCTTTGTCTTTTTAGTTCTTTCTCCCTCTCTGGAGGGACTGTGTTAACCAAAGAAGAGCACTCTGTTATATATATTTAAGTAAATATATATTTTAATCCTCACCCACGAATACATTTATTGATTCTAGAGAAAGAGGAAGGGAGAGAAAGAGAGACAGAGAAACACTGATGTGAGAGAGAAACATCAATCGGTTGCCTCTGGTACGCTCCCAGACCAAGGATTGAACCTACAACCTAGGTATGTGCCTTGACTGGGAATCAAATCCACAGCCTTTCAGTGTATGGGACGATGCTCCAACCAACTGAACAACCTGGCCAGAGCTGTTACATATACTTTTCTTGTTCAAAATAATCTGTCCTTCTTTTGCCCACACTCATAATGTGAGTAAAGAACCCGCAACAGAGAAACAACACTGATGTGCTTTCTACTCTGTGCTGGAAGAGGGTTCCTGGAGTTGCCAGGAGATGAACATTGGATTAGGTTGGTGTCATAAGACTCTCTGAGTTTTCTGGCATTATAAGTTGAGACATTTGACTGGAAGTACCTCTGCAAAGAATAAATTAATCTATTAAACTAATTCTCTTCACCGCCTCGGTATTTTCTGAGAACTAAAAATTAAAACTGTGAGATGGTTCTCTCTCTTCCATCCTTCCAGATACCATTAAAAAAAATGGGTCTGTTGCTTCCAGTCACATTAGGAAGTGTCACCCAAACTTTACTTACATTCCCTAGTAAGGACAAGTTCTACTCTCTCCTTGAGTTATACCAGCCTGGAACCTACCAGGTAGCAGAGGACATCTTTCCCTGCCTTTTTGAGGAAAGAAGGGGAGAAGGAAGAAATACTCCATACTACTGGGTTAGTTTTATCCTTGCATTCTGAGTTATACTTCTTTTTTATTCTGTGTAATATTATTCCATTGATGTTAACCTCCCAATAATATCTCACAGTAAAATACTTAGAATAATTGTTCCCATATCCCAAATGGTAAATATATGGAACAATGGTAAATATCTGGAACAATGTCACTTAATGACTTTCTGACAAAGGGAGGAAGAGAGCTACAACTAGATAAACCTTCCTGAAAGGATTCTGACATTTAGATGTGGGTTGGAAGACTCTCCTCCAAATGGTATCATTTATCCAAATGATTTGCGAAGCTGTTATCAAGATGGTCAAATCCTCCCAGAGTGACAATACTGCTAACTCTGTACATTCCTATCATGTGTTCTTTTATTCCAATAAATATCAAAGTTTGAGTGATTTTTGCTCTCTTTCTCCCAATCTGTGGTAGGTATGAGATTGAATAGTGTCAACTCTTCAACATGGAGTCAGAGGCTGAAAATCCCAGTCTGCTCCCTGTTCCCTGTGTGACCTGCATCCTTGAGGCTCTCATTCTTCTTCAGAGAGAAAAATAACTGTATCAAAGGTTTGTGGTGGCTCTGCTGTTGACATTTTTTTCCTCTGAAACTCTTCTAGCTGCAAACGCCCAAGAGAATACCTGGCCACTTGAAAATTTACAATCTCATGGAAGCAAACAAAGGCCACATTAGCTCAGCCCCCAAGACTCCAACTACTTTAACGGATTTGAAAAAGGGGCTGTGATAAAGTTGAGGTCATATAATTATTCATAATCTTATCATCAAATTCCAAGCAGATGGTTCTTACAGTTTAAGCTAATGAAGGTACTGAAGTCAAAGAATATAGCATACTCTTACCGATGATAATCCCTAAAGACAAACTTTCTATTCTATCCGGCCATGGGAAAACTTCAATTTACAAATAGAAAAGCACAGTCCATTGATCACCTTCATTTACAGCTTTTAAAACCTTATTAGTGAGAAACCACTTATAATAATGACTGTGAAATGTCACAAAAGCTAAGATATTTTATGGGACTGGGAAGCATTTGCTTGTTAGGAACTAGAAGGAGTTTGTACTCCCGAGGGTAATTAATGGTGAGAAGAAGCAGTAGTTCAGGGACTCTGGAGCCACAATTACCAAGGCTTGGAACAGCAGCTCCCCCACTTACTAGTTAGGTGGCCTTGGTTAAGTCCTCCCTGCTCCTCAGTTCCTTCATCGGCAAAGTGGAAATAATAATGCTACCTACCTCATTGGATTATTATGAGGGTTAAGATACATTGAAAGCACAGATAGTCCTTAGCATTTGATGGCTTTTAATAAATGTTAACCATATTCCACTGCAAGTGATGTTTGGAGTCTAGTTATCTTTTGTTCATTTTGTAACTTATCAGAAATGAGTTTCCTGCCACCACAGTTTTTTATTCTGTCAGGGCCAGACGGAATGGAGCAGGAAAGATTCAAGAGTCACCCACTAATGATTATGAGTGTCATAGTGTCTGTGAACCAATAGCATCCTTGTTTTTTTAATCTTCTGGTAATCTTGTTATTTTCCATGTGTGTCATGAGCAAATATGAAGGGCTTGTATTATTTTGTAATTCATTTACAATTATAAGCGGTAATCACAAGGACTATTTGTTTTGTTACTAAAATGTTTACAGGCTATCAGATATAAATCAACATGGAGAGTTCTGCAATACAACCAACTCATTATGCTGAGAGCTAAAATTTTGCTTTCATTGAACCCTAAGTTTGGGAAAGCTGACCGTTTGAGTGACCTGGTGTCACCCTAAGATTATATGATCTCCTCTAACGAGACAGATTTGAATAATATTATCTAATCTATGAGGTCAATTTTGTCCCCAAAATAACTTTCATGAGCACTGGCAAGAAATAGTGTATTAATTAATAAAGGATTTCTGAAAAATACTACTGTTTCCAAAAGAATATAATTATTTCTTTTTTAAAAAATATTTTATTTATTTTTAGAGAGAGGGGAAAGGAGAAAGAGAGGGAAAAAAAAATCAATGTTCAAGAGCTACATCGATAGGCTGCATCTGGCACACCCCCAGCTGGGGACCCAGGCCACAACCCAGGCATGAGCCCTGACTGGAAATTGAACTGTCAACCCCTCGGTTTGGAGGCTGGCACTCAGTCCACTGAGCCACACTAGCCAGGGCCAAAAGAATATGATTATTTCTAAGTAGAACCAATGGTGACTGCTTTTCCCCAATGCTTTTTTGATTTCTAAAATCAATCACCTTCATTCAATTGACAGATGACTTATAGGGAGACTTTCAATGTAGTGGCCCAAAGGATTCTTTTTCTCAGAAATAGATGGAATACACTGTCCTTACGCCACTCATGGAGTAATCCCAGAAGAAAATCCCTTCTACCAGTACTTCCATTTGATATTATCTTCTTGGAGTTTCTATGCCAAGACTAAATATTATCTTCAATAATATTTAAAAATATTCTTCACATGGGGCAGCTAGAATTGCCAATCCAACAGTCATTTTTCTTCTTTTTCTTAGCTAACAGAATCTAGTTTTATTCAGGATAGCAATGTGTTTAGCCCAAGGCTGAGTATCTTTTAAGATTCCTTTGCGCCTGGCCAATAAGATGCAAGGGGGTGTCTACTGAGTAGCAAGAGATGGGTTTACATCCCTCATGATGGAAAACCTCTTCCCTGCCCCCCACTCTCCTCCTTTTCCACTTGGGATGCTGTTGTGAAAATGTAACTATGAAACAGCAAACACATGAACCCAAAGCCAACATCCTGAGGACGGCAGTGCAGAGAAGGAAAGAAGTGATTCCTTGATAATGTCACTGAGAAGCTATACTAATCTCCCCGATATCATGAGCTCCAAACTTCTTATAATGTAAATCAGTTAAGTCTTTACTGCTTTATTACTGTAGGTTAGTATAACATCAAAATCCATTCTCTCTTCTTCCATTGTAGCTGAGCAAGTGGCTTACTCAATCACCTATAATTAGCAGCCTCCCTTTTAGGTAAATGTGGCCCTGTGAGTAAGTTCTCTCCAATGGAATGTGAATGAAGGCTCATATAATAATGGTATTGTATATTATATAGGAAAAGGTTTCTATTTTCTAGAGATGCATACTGAAGTCTCTAGGGCTTAATAGTCACAATGTCTAAAGTTTACTTTTAAAAACTTCACCAATAGAGTGATGAAAAAGTCAGCAATATAGCGGTAATGATTTCACAACATATGAATATAATTAATGCCAGTGAATTGTACATTTAAAATGGCAAATTTTATGTGACGTTTCACATAATAAAAAAAAGTAAAAATATCATCAAAAAAGAAGTACCATTAGGATGTCTATTATCAAAAACAAAAACAACAATATCCAGAAAATAACAAGTGCTGGTGAGCATGTAGAGACATTGAAACTCTTGGGCTCTGTGGCTGGGAATGTAAAACGATGTAGTTGCTCTGGAAAAAAGTATGATGTTTCCTGAAAAAATTAAACACAGAATTATGTTATGATCGAGTAATTCTGTTTCTGGCTATGTACCCATAAAGATTGACAGCAGAGACTCATAGCAGCATTTTTCACAATAGCCAAAATGTGGAAGCAACCCAAGTGTCCACTGATGGATGAATAGATAAACAAAATGTAGTCTATGCATGCATGGATATTATTCAGTCTTAAAAAGAAAGGAAATTCTGATACATGACCCAACAGGATGACCATTGAGGACATTATGATAAATGAAGTAAGCCAGTCATAAACGACAAATACTGTATGGTTCCACTTATATGGGGTACTCAGAGAAGTCAAATTTATAGATAGAAGATAGAATGGTGGTTGCCAGGGGTTGGGGGTAGAGAAACACGGAGTTATTATTTAATGGGTACAGAGTGTCAGTTTTGCAAGATGAAAGGAGTTCTATAAATGGCTGGTTGTGATGGTTGGAAAACAATGTGAATGTACTTAATAGCACTGAATCACATATACACTTAAAATAATTAAAATGGTAAAATTTATGTTATAATATTTTAGCACAATTTTAAAAATAAGTAAAAAAATTGTCTTAGAAAAATCTGGTTTGTGCCAAGTCTCTTGATTCTTTAAAACAAACAAACAAACAAACGCCAAAACAGTCACCTCTCTTGGAAGACAGACCACATTCCTATTGAGCTTATAATTTTATTAATATGATTGAAAGAGTTTGTATATTAGTATGAATTGGCTGTTCTTTACTGTTTATCAAGGTATTATAAGAAAGAGACTAGCCCAGGTCAAAATAGAATAGACTGATTTGCAAAGAGATGCAAAAGAAGAGGAAGAGTTTAGAGACTTGAGGCCTTGGAGGGGTGGACAAGCCAATGGCTTCTACACGTCAGACAGCATGGAATTAGAGGTGAGAAAAAGTGTGTTGCTTTCCCTACGAAGTCTGCGGTTTCAGAGGCTCAGTACAGACAGCCTCTTTCCATTGAGAGGGAGGAGCATGGAGGGTGCAGAAGCCAAGGGAAAAACAAGGCTCAAGATCTGTGTCTTGGAAAGAATTTTGGGAAACTGCTGGCATGTGACCTGCTTGGAAGTTATAGATCAGAAGCCAGCTTAGTTTCTGAGGGAACTGTATTAGCAAAGCCACGCCAGTAAAACCTTGTGACTGCTGTCTCTCAGATTTCCAAATCTGCACTAGTAGGCAGTGGGCTGCAAAAGCTGTATAGCCACCAAGGAGGGAACTCACTTCAGATTTAGATAAAGAGGAAACTGAACAGGAAGAACCACCATCCCCCAAGGACAGGTCCAAGGGACACACAGAGGCCTGGACAAGAGTGTGCTCCTAAAGAGCAGAACCAGGGGCTAATCAGGGAACCTTCTTCTCTGCCAGGGCAGGTGGTCTTCCCATTCCCCTAGGATCCCAGCATTCCTATGGGCTGCTGTGTGCATTGCTATCTCCTTTTTTGAATGGGAGTTTTAAATGTGGTTTTCTACTTCCTGTTCCATCATTGTACATGCAGTGTGCATATAAGGATAGAAGGAGAGATAATTTGCTTTTTAGTTCACAGATTGCCAGACCATTAGGAACCACATCCAAGTCTGATGGAAAGGACTGGGCATCACCCAGAGACCATGGCCTTTCAGGTGGTGCATTTACTGCATGGGCTTTTTTGTCAGTTTCCCCTGGGATGAAGTGAGTGTGTTCTATGTGTTGGAAATAGGGTGTTCACTGACTCTTGGTAGCCAGAAGGACTGACTCTGGCAAGATCGTGAAAATCCATTCTCTCCTTCTTCCAATATGTTAGAAGTATAACAGGTAGGCATTTGGTTCCCCAGCTTCGTCTGCAGAGTGAGAAGTAGCCATAAGTTCCCGCCAATGGAATGTGAGCAGAAGAGATGTGTACCGCTCCCTGGCCTGGCACACACACCTCTCAAACACTCTTTTCCGATGGGCTGAGACAGCAATGACCAGAAGAAAGGAGACACGCTGAGCAGGGCCTCGCTGTCATGAACCCCTGCCCCCCACCCCCACTAAAATGGGACACCCACCCCGGACTATTACATGAGGAAAAAAATAACCATTTTAAAGCCACATTATTATTGGGTTTCTTGATACAGCAGCTGACTTTTACTCTACCTAATAGACTCGGATACTCTTAGCTGCAGCCAAAAAATCTTATCTAATACCTCACATTATTTCCTATAAAAATGACAAAGCCACTCTGTCCATGAGCTACTTGAGAGTTACACAGATTAACTTCTAAAGAACTTTTAATTATAGTTAACATTCAATATTATTTTATACAGTTTCAGGTGTATAGTATAGTAGTTAGACATTCATATAATTTATGAAGTGATTCCCGCCCCCCCCCCCCAAGTCTGGTACCCACCTGGCACTATACATAGTCATTACAATATTACTGACTATATTCCCATATGCTGTATTTTACATCCTCATGACCATTTTGTAAATACCAATTTGTACTTCTCAACCCCTTCATCTTTTTCACCCAGCCTCTCAAACCCCCTCCCATCTGGCAACCATCAGTTTGTTCTCTGTATCTATAGATGATAATAATTTACACAGTCTTGCTCTGGTGAATCAGATGATACCCGAGAGCACCAAGTGACGAGGTGGTTTCTCCAAATGCATGGAAGAATTAAGATCAGGAAATGATTTCCTCACTTAACAGTGACCGATTTTTTACATATAATTTTTACAAAGGTTTTATAAATATGTACATATAACTTTTCCCTAAAAAGCTAGCTGTATTTTATAGATCTGAAATCAAATGAATACCCACAGGAAAAAAAAAATACAGCATCCTGGAAGGTATAAAAAAGCGAGGTAGCATGACTCATTTTATTTTGTAGATGACAATGACATGATTACTCCTAACATGCCTGATTGAGCAATTCTACAGAATCTAGACCCTTTGTTACAATAAGTATTTCATGTGCTTTCTTATCCCTAAGGCAAAAAACAAACATAAAAAACCCACAAAGCAGTCTGACCACAAGGTCACTGAAAATGAAATCCTTCTGCCTGGAAGTCCCTTGTCCACAGCTTTGAAGCCACATCACAACAACCTTTTCTAGCCCACAGTCCTAGTTCTAAGTGCCAAAACACACAATGACTCATCAGGTTGCTGGCTGTCTCTTGCTAGACTCTGACACCAACACCTCAGGCCTGGCTTCATGAAGAGAAACAACCAAACATGAAACCAACCAGAGCAAACAAGAAATCCCTAAGGGGCAGCTACATCCAGTAAGTTCAAGAGACGGGGATCTAAGAAGGAAATTCAGGTAGAATCTTATGTGGCTATTGATAGGGCATTAAGGTTGAGCGATGCTAGACTAATGCACAGACCATCAAACATCAAACCTTGAACTTGGATCTTCTCATCCAACAAACTGGCAGCTGCTGAGTAACTGTGCTACACCAAAGGTAATGGACAAAATGGCAATTTTTTTTTTCTACTCTCATTATTGTAGGAACACAGAACAGAGCTGGAACCATGAGCACATGTCCTGGATCCAGAGTCTCTGGTTTCAAATCCAGGCACTGCCACTTTGTTGCTGGATGACACTGTGTAAATTGCTTAACCTCTCCAAGCCTCAATTTTTTCATCTATAATATGGGATCATAATAGTACCTACTTTATGGGGCTTTTATGAGGATTAAGGGAGTTAACACAAAAGGCTCTTTGATAAGCATATGGCAAGCACTCAATAATTGGAAGCCTATTATTATAAATGGCTTTTTTTTTTTAAACTTTCAGATAGTTATTAACCAGTGTAAGCCCCATCACACTGGGATGAGAAATATTTCCTGGTTAAGTGGAAAACTATGTGGATGGTTTCTGGAAGACATTAATTCTAAGCAGCTTTACAGTGAAACATTACATTTAGAAGTCTGGGCCTTCTTCCTTCAGGTTGCTGTAATCTACATTCCCCGAGTAGAACTTGTATTGATCATTGGGACCCAGTTTGCTCCAGGGTTCTGGGTTATTTGTTCTGTCCCAACAGACACCTGGAATGAACAATGCCAGGAGTTAAGATATACAGTGCTGCTCCAGTACCTCCGGCTCCAATAAATACAAAGAGGTGGTCGAGCATGGATGCTTCTGGGCCTGGCCGAGGATCTAGCAGAGCATGGCTGTGGTAGAGGGCTTCGGCCCGGAAGTAGAGAAAAATAAAACTGAAGGCTGGAAAGCAGGTAGCCTGTGCACCGAGCATAAATGGCTATCTTAATATCACTGATGCCCAACCCATCTGCAGTCCCAAAAAAGGAAGTAGAACTGGGGATTTATTCCAGCTTAATGATGACTGTTTAGGAATTCGGCAAAGAACTTGAAACAGAATGTAGGCTAGGCCTTTTTTTTTTTTTAACACAACTTTATTTATTGATTTTTAGAGCGAGAGGAAGGGAGGAAGAAAGAGAGGGAGAGAAACATCAATGTGAGAAACATCAATCAGTAGCCTCTCATACACACCCCAACCAGGGACTGAACCTGCAACCCTGGCATGTGCCCTAAATGGGAATCGAACCTGCAACCTTTTGCTTTGCTGGACAACCCCCAACCAACTGAACCACACTGGTCAGGACTAGGCTAGGCTTCTAATGTTCTCTCTGTGAAGTAGGATATGACCTTGTACAAAAATGCTTCAGTCTAAGGAAAAGAAATCAACAGAGACAAGGGGGGGGGGCAGGGAAAAGGAAGGGAAGGGGAAAGTCAAGGAACATATAGCAAGGACTCATGGACAAAACCAAAGGGGAAGAGCTGAGGGAGGGAGGGAGGAAGGGGGCAAGGGAAAGTGGTGGGGGGTAGGCAGAGACAAATGTATTTGAAAAAATAAATTAAAATAAAATAAAAAAAAAAAACAAACAGAACCTTTTCCACATGAGAAGTTTAGCATAATTAACTTCCCACACAGGAAAGAAAAATAATTTTATTTTTTACGGTTATGTTTACACTATCATTATCAATTATGTTATCATTTGATTTGTAAAAATTGAAGTAAATTTTTTTTTGTAATAAAAAAATGCTTCAGTCTCTTAAGAATTATGCTGATGACTTCTTTGGAAGGACAGACAAACAAACAAACAAATAAAACACATGAAATATACCAGACCAGAGGTTGCTTTGTGTAGTCCAGACTGGCGGTGAAGAAGGTTGTATATCACCCTGTGTTTTTCCCATGGCCGGGAAAACTAATCAACACCTGAGAGCCCAAAGTCCCTTTAAACTAAGAACCACTACATTACTGAAATGAAAACCACCCAAACCAGGGACTCGTAAATGTAGTTAACGGCCTTCCACACACCTGGTGAAAGGTGGTCTAATGCATTTCTCATTTCACACAGTACCCTGTAGAAAAATCCACCTGGGAGAGACCTAATAAATTATCAACCTTCTCTATCTTCCTCAGTCCCTCATCCCCAGAGGTAATGTCACTAGGCGTCCATTTTAAGCACTTAGAAGGCTACAGGGTATAAGCAAGGGTGTGCTTGCAAAGTTAAATTAGGAATGAAATTAGGAAAATCAATAAAGGTAGCTCTAATCAACAATAAAATTAAGTGCATGGTGCAGGTCTGTAATGCATCTTTTTACAAGTGTGCTACTAAGAGGACTGGCATGTTTTGCAAGTCTCAGAAGGCAGTGACTGGTGTGAAACTGGAACTCTAAACTGATCAGTGCACGGGCCCCCTGATGGCCCGTACGTGGCTCCCGAAAGGCTCCGGTGTCTTTCACCAGCCCAAAGAGGCACTGGCTTTGGTGGCCTCTTCAGGGCTCTGCTCTCCCCACTGTCCCTTTCAGAGCTCAGATGCCAGCTCCCTTATGTGGCCCATGCCTACTTGCCTGTGAAGATGGATCAGATGTTGACGCCCAGTTCCCGAGGGTGGGAGGAAGGGCAGGGTGTAGGTGGGGGCATTGCCCCTGTGACACACATACAGTCTCTCCCAAGTTCCTCCCTTTCATTCCTGTTACCATACCTAGATCGACAGTCTCCTCCTCAGTGGACAACCTGGTTTCTGCACAATAAGCACCTTTCCACCTTTCAGGACCTGCCATCTGCCTGTGTTCCTTCTCCTCCCTTTCAGCTCTGGTACCTATAATTCCCTTTTCATAGCTCTAAATACTTCGTCCCTTTACAAAGAGTGAACTGAGAAATGGTTCTACTTTAGAAATAGCTCATCAGAAAATAGGTAACCTGTCTTCTTTCTGCAGATAACAAACTTATGGCCTATTAGTCAAAGTCTCAAATCAGTTACACTTCCCCTACTATATTGAATTTTTCCTTTCCTGGTATGAATTAAGGGCAGATTCCTTGACTGAGGAAGTTGAACCATTAGAATTCTTAGTGTGTCTAAACAGTGCTAGACAAGGGAAAAGTTGCTTCAATTCCAACGCTGTCAGTTTTCTGGAAAAAACCCCAGCTCAACAGTAAAGAATAGCAATTCACCAAATTAATTTTGCTTGATAGAAAGATCCTCTCTTCTATTGTTCTAAATCTATATTTACCAAATCATTTTTGGCCTATAATATGGTTTTCTGAATGAAGTTATTTGCAAGAAAGAATTTTCCTAAGTAAACAATGTTATTTTAATTCCATTGTGAATGCACTTCTATTTTGGTTTAGAAATGTCTTACGAATTTGTTATCGTGAGTTGGCCTCAGCGTTTGAGCACCTCCTGGTGAATGATGAAAGAAACCCTTCAAAGCTGAGAGTTTAGATTTCTGACCTGGCTCTACTCACCGGGTATGATCACCCTCCCTTAACCATGCCTGCTCTTTACCGCCTTCTTCTTTGATTGATTGATTGACTGATTTGAGAGAGAGAGAGAGAGAGAGAGAGAGAATGGTGGAGGGTGGGAGGGGGGAAGAGAAAGAGAGAGAGAGAGGGAGGGAAACATCTATTTGTTTTTCCACTTATTTATGCATTCATTGGTTGCTTCTTGTATGTGCCCTGACCAGGGATCAAACAAACCCATGACCTTGGCATTAGAGCAGGATGGTGCTCTAACCAACTGAGCTACCTAGCCAGGGCCTGCAGCCTTCTTCGTACACACACTGAGGCTGGGCCCAGTCTTAGACATCTTTGTTCCCCTCATGTCACTTGGACTTGTGAATTCTATACACATGGAATTAAAAACTGGAAAGTGGAAAAGTCAATGTTCCCACTAATGTCACACAGTTAACTGTTAACAGTTAAACGTATATCCTCCCAGTTTTCCTCCATAATATATAAGTGTGACGTTTTTTACTTAACAATATGTGGACACTGATGTCTTTTTGATCTTGTTTCCCCAAACCTGCAGTCTCTACTTCTCCATTGATGGTGGCTCCATCCTTCCCGTTTCTCAGGCCAAAAGCCTCAGGGTCACCTTAGACATCCCAATTTCTCACATATTCCATGTTCAATGTGCCAGGAAATGCTGATCCAAAAGTGATCCTAAGCCGAGCCATTTCTCACCATGGTGGCCAGGGAGCACATTTTAAAACCTGGATCAGATCATGGCATCCTTTAGCTCCACCCCCTGCTAAGGGTAACCCCAGGTCCCTACTTCAGAGTGCCCTCTCCTCTCTGACTTCCTCCGCCACTTTCACCTGACTCTGGCCTCTCTGGTCTCCATGTGGACCTTGGGTGCACCTGACCCTTCCTTTTGCTTAGTGCCCCTCCCTCCCCAGAAATGCACATGACTCCTCTCTCACCACTGCAAATCTTTTCCAAAATGGTACCTTCTTGGTGAGGCCTTCCCTGAAAACCCATTTTAAATCATCCTCATCCCTTATCATCTCCAGAATTCCCTGCACCACCCTGCTATATTTTTCTTCCTGACACTTAGTACTTGGTATATTTTATCTATTTATTTTATTAACAGACTTTGTTCTTTCAGGGCATGATGGCAGAGATTTTTATCTTTGTTTCTGTTTTATCCCCACAATATAGAACAAGGCCTGGCCCATAGCACGGCGCCCAATGAGCATTTGGTGAAAACGAGTGAAAGGCACTGTGCTAGGAAATGGGAGACACCCAAGTTCAAAAAGGCAAGACCAAAGCCGGAAACTTCGCTCGAGGTAACATAAATGTGGACACAAATAACTATAGTGTAAGAAATAACCCGATAATTGCTATACGTAATATGAAAATAAAGTCTTATGTCCATTCCACAGTAAGAGTGGTTAATTCTGACCACAGGGATTAGGACAGGGTTCATGGAGAGGGTGGCACTGGAGCTGGGCCTTGAGTGATGAATAGAATTGCAAGATGCTGAGAAGGAAAGGAAGGCTGTCGAGAAAGAGAAACGGCCTAAAAAGGGAAGAGAAAATATGCATGGAGAAGAGTTTGTGAGGCAGTGGGGCCGATGCATGGGGCACTTATTTGGCTGAAGAGATGTGAGTGGGGAGGTGTGGCTGGGGAGGGGTCGGCAGCCAGGCTGCGCGGAGCCTGGACCGCATGCTCAGGAAAGGGCCTGGAGGGAACAACATTCCTGGGGAATGGGCGAGCACTGAGGGTTCCTTTATTTGTGATAAGGTATGGGCGGCACTTTAGGAAGATTAAATTTGCTATTTGTTTACAGTATTCTGCAGAAACAGAGACATGGGAGGACGGGAAACAGGCAAGGTAGCACAGGAAGGACTGCCATCCCCATGTTCCAAACACATGTCTCTTCCAGAGGAGTTTTGTGGTTGGGAATGCTAAGCTAGCCTGACGTGTCCCGTTCTTGTTTTGTCATCAAACCCACAACTGGCCAAGGCCAAGCAGTGTGGAGAGGCCACAGTATCAGAGATCCTTGAAATGGTTCACATGATGGGATTAGCTCCAGGAAAGCATCACTGAACATATTCCGGAAATTGGCTATGCGACAGCAGTACTCATAATTTTATTTCCTGAGGAACAAAAAAAGTTTGGCATCTTAATACATGAAAGCAAAGCACGTACTGTCCTGAGAGGCATCAGATAGCCAAATGTATGATCCTGAGCATTCTACATAATGATACAAGAATGAGAGGAAAGAGTGGGTTGGGTCAAAATCACCTACCTTATTAAAACACAACTAAACCATAATCCTAATTCAAAATTAGTCTGCAAAAGCTAAAGTTATCTCAGAAGTAACATTTTATTCTTTTGTGTTTTTTACACACAAAAAAATCTGTTTTTTTTTTCTTCAAACACATTCATTGTACATTTAGGTAGACACTATACATTTCTCAAAAGAGAGAAGTGTGTTTTGGAAGACCCATATTTCACCTGTTAGTTGTGAATGAATAGCCCATTTCTTTTAAATTGCACATAAGTTACTTGCAGCTTTCTCTAGTTTCTTCAGAAAATTATCCAAGTAATTTTCTTCATTATTATGTCTTTTCCTATTTATACACCCACTAAAAACTGTATGTACATTCACTGAGCAAGTATTTACCAAGTGCCTTCCCTGGACAGATATTGTACCGGGTAGTGGGGAAGGTGCAGTTATGAAGAAGGCAAGGATTCTGCCTTCAGGTGTCTCTAGGAGACAGACATTGTGAAATAATTACAAATGCCAATGGAATAACTTTCATAATACAAACAAGCTCTATCCTGGCCAAAGTAAGGCATGTATAATGTCACCCGAGGAAACTGGGAAGAGACTACTAGAGGAGCTGACATTTAACATGGTCTTGAAGGAATTCACCAGGCAGACGAAGATAAACGGGCATTCAGAGCAGAGGGACGGCTTGAACAAAGCCACAGAAACATGATTCGATGATGAACCTATTCACCAGTGAAGAGGATTTCAGTGTGGCGGTGGCACTGGGGGGAGCAGGGAGCTATGCAATGTCCCTGGAGAGAGACACTGGTATCCTGAGCCACAGCAGGGGCAGTTGGGGCTTCATAAAACAGAGGAACTCAAGAAATATTATGGGGGTGGGGGCAAAAGCAGAAAGAATTCTTGATACATTTCATTCTTGAAAACATGGCTGAGGTGGGGCTTGCAGTATGCATCTTCAGCGAATAGAAACCCTTCAACTTACTCTGATGAGGGAATTTTTGTATTTGGAGTAATGTCAGTTTGGGCTTGGTAAAGGAGGAAAAAATATTGCATCAATAAGATACATAGCTTTTGTTTTAAAAGAGAGATTATGTCAATGAAAGTACATTCTGGGGATTCAATCAATACCAAAATTGACTAATAAAATCAGAAGGGACTATATTATTTCCAAATTCTACTTGATGATTTTTCTTCAATTAAAGTGGCCACAAACCAGAAAACCTAATTACAGACAGGGAGAAAAAGAGACTTAAGATTTACAGAAGATAAAGATTCCTGAAAGCTCAATGATAGTCAGGATAAAGAAAGAGACTAGAATGGCTCTTTAATGAAAGGATGACATTCCATTCTTTGTTTCTTATTGTCTGGCAAAGATAAAGAGATATCCAGTCCTTTCTCTCAGCCAGTAAAATGCTTAACAGTTTGCGATTACGGTTATAAAATGACACCCATGACTGTGGGTGGGCGTCAGTCTGCTTTTTCATGGCTGCGTAAGACAAGTCCTTAAACTCTGCTACAGGAAAGCCCCGTGTCCACTTTAACCTCATCCCATTCCTTCCTGCTAGGGCCTGAGAGCAGGGCGGGAGGGTGCCTTGCAAATGGCAAGGTGGCTGGGGCTCTAGCCATTGCACTCTGGGTTTCAAAACCATCTTTGCTCAAGGCCTGGAAGAGCAGGTAGTGGCAAAAAGCTGCAGAGCCCATTTCTTAGATAAATGAATGAGAACTTTTACAGGAAAGTGCAGGAATGCATTTGGGGAAGGGGCTGAGGAGACAAGGGCAACTACATCTTAATCCAAAGAAAGCATAAAAATAAGTAGAGCAAAGTTCTTCTGACAACTGATGCTGGATCCTATATGACGGATTGGCCTGAGACTTATTGGGAGTGGGCAAAAGTATTATGGAGCCTTGGGAATCCATCTGACTGGGACATCCCAGGGAAGACAAGATCGTGATTCTCAGCAGAAGACCCTCAGTCACCAGTGAGAGGCATAATTATGCTGACTGTATTGTCTTTACTGAAGTAAGATAGATTTTAGAAAGATTATTTGTAAGAACGAAGAGCGAAGCCAACTATATTTAATTAGAACATCACCCATGCGTTATAATTAATTGAGGGTTCTTTTTGGTAAGTAGTGAGTGTAATAAAGAAAAAGGGAGTTTAGTAGAATGTAGATGGGAAGTACTTCCCATCTGAAAGTACTTCCTCGGGAAAAAAGAATAACAGTAACAACAATAACGATGATAAGATATTGGCAGCAGTTTTACACACACACACACACACACACACACACACACACACACACCCACCCACCCACCCACACCCCCATGTGTCTAATATTCTGCCAAGTACTTTACATGAATTCTCTTATTAAGTCCTTATAACGACTCTATGAGACAAAGACTATTACTAATTGCCAACTTGTAAATGAGAATACAAAGGCTTAGAGAGGTTCAATATCTTGCTCAGGGTCACACAGCTAGAAAGTGGTTGAGTCCAAGCTCTTGCCCTCTACATTCTACTAAACTCCCTTTTTGTTTATTACACTCATTACTTACCAAAAAGAACCCTCAATTAATTATAACGCATGGGTGATGTTCTAATTAAATATAGTTGGCTTCGCTCTTCGTTCTTACAAATAATCTTTCTAAAATCTATCTTACTTCAGTAAAGACAATATAGTCAGCATAAGTATGCCTCTCACTGGTGACTGAGGGTCTTCTGCTGAGAATCACGATCTTGTCTTCCCTGGGGTGTCCCAGTCTCCCCCATGTAATTCTTACCTTTCTGAACCAGCTCCATTGCTAGCCAATCCAGGAAGGGTTTTCCTTTATGTTTTGTAGCTCCCACATGTGGTTGTCTATCTGCTGGCTCCCTCCTCAGTGCAGGGCAGCCACGGGACCTACAGCTGCTTCCCCTTCCCCGGATCCCTCCTTCCACTGCCCTGCCTGCTGGGTCAGGATGGAAGCACCTGCTTCTCTGGTGCTTCCATTTGTCTCATCAAGGCTGGAGACAGGAGAACTGACTCAGTTCTAGTTTGTCCCTGTAGGTTCCAGCTCACACTCATGAGATCCACTCGGTGCCTGTGGATCCAGTTTTCCCTTGCTCGTCCTCCATGCCCCCTATTCCTCTATTGTTCCCTTCTCAAATGTCTGTCCACTGGAGTTCAAGCTCCAGCATAAAAGTGAAGACAACAGCTTTTCACAGACAGTTTACCCAGCTCTACAACAGCCTACATTCAAATCCCTGTAACCAATCATTTATCTGTATACCCATACATCTCCATTTATGGTTCTACTTCTTGCTTTGAACCCTTGAGTGATAGATATGAAGAGGCTGAAAGCTTGAATCCAATGAAAACACCATTTTTAGATGGTAGGATCTCATTCTGATTATTTATTCATACCCAGAAGACAGGGTCAAGGAAGAAGAAGAAAGGACAGAGAGTGAAAAAGGGGTCATGTTACATTATCACAAAAGTAATTTGCGATAATGTAACATGTCTACTTCATGCCAGGCACTGAAAATAAAAAGATCAATAATAACCCTAGACTTTATAATCTATGGGAGAGGAAGGCCTCTTAAAGAGCTAACTATAGCAGAATAAGTGCTATATAATTGGCATGAATAAAGCATTATGGGAAAACAGAAGAGGAAGTCATTCATTTTGTCTGAGGGGATGGGGGAGAGATCCTCCAATGAGCTAACACTGACACTGGGCCATGAAAGGTGAATAGGGAATTCCCTAGTGCAGGCATTCTCAAACTTCAGCAGACATGGATCATCTGGAGGGCTTATTAAAATACAGCTTGCAGGGCCCCACCTCTGAGCTTCTGGTTCAGTAGGCCTGAGTATTTGTATCCCTAAGGAGTTCCCAGGTGATGCTGATGCTACTGGCCTGGGGATCACACTCTGAGAACCATAGCTCTAGTGAAGAAAAGTGGGGATGGGGGTGGCGAATGTCCAAGACACAGGTGGGACAAAGCAAGAGAGGCATAAGAATTCAATTACTGTTTTTTTCCCCCTTTCCACAGCTCTCCCTCTTGTTCTTCTTTCTCTCTTACTATTCCTACTTTCTTTGCCCTCTTTGCTCACTACCTTGAATGAATCGAGTTTTATGGTGTCTTTGATGGAGGCACCAAAGGTGTGATGTTCAGCAGACAGGAGACTATCTGGCTGGAGCTCAGGAAAACAGTTGGGCTGGGCATACTGATTTGGGAGTCTAGGCCAACTGGTGATAGAGGGAGCCGTGGAAGTGCAAGGGAGACATCACTTAAGGAGAATGCACTAAGGAAGGAGATGAGCAAATAGGAGGGAAGGGGAAGAGAGCAGAACAGGAGAGAGCTCAGCAGTACAGAGGACAAGGAACACTGGGGGTGGGAGGACAGAGGGAATGCTGCAAAGGAGAGTGAGCAGAAAGAATCATCCAGATAGGAGAAGAACAAGACAGTCTTGTTATGGAAGCCAGGGAAGGGTTTCGAGATAAAGGAAGTGGTAAACCATCTCAAAAGCTGCAGGGAGGTCAAGCTGAAGGTGGACGAGAGGCTGAGGGATTTTCCAATTAGTAGATCAGTGGTGGCCTTAACAGAGCTGTTTCAGTGGACCTGTGGGGAGAGAGGTCTCACTGCGGTGATGTAGAATGAAAGGGTGGAGAAGAAGTAGATAAAGTGAATGTGGACCGTTTTCAAGAAGCTTGGCTATGAAAGAAAGGAAAGACATGCAGCCATGCATAAAGGGAGATCTAGATAAAGGTCAAGAGAGAAGTTTGTTTTTTAAAAAGAAACAGAGATTCAAGCAAATGGGAAAGAGTTTAGAGGTTGAAAATATGGATAGAGGGAGGGAGTACACATGATTCCAGATCCTGAAGGAGGCAGGGGGGAAGTGGCTCCCAAGTGCAGTGAGGGTTATCCGCCACCGGAGGGAAGAGGCAGAGTCAGGAGAGTGAGGATTTCAGTTCCTACTTGATAATCTCCACTTATTATGTGAAAGTAATCAAGGTAGGAAGGAGGGAGAGGGAGGGGGAAAGGGAAAGGAAGAGGGAGAGAAAGAGTGTGTACCTAGAACACTCATGTTTAGGGGGCAAAGGAGGGAGGAAGGCTGAAAAAGTGGCCATGGGGACCAAGTAATGGAGGAAAGAATATCATCACTAAAGCTGAGGAGAAAAAGTTTAAGGATGAAAGAGATGGTCAACAACATCAAATGTTCTGAGAGCTCAGTAAAGACCAGAAACAAGATGAGGTCATTGGATCTGGTTATTCGGAGGTCATTATCGACAGCGGTAGGAACATTGTTTTTCATAGAGTCCTGGATCAGAAGCCAGAGTTCAACTGGGTTGAGGAAGGAACGGGAGACAATCTTCAAGAGCTGTGACTGTAAACAGACTGATGTAGCAATGTTCGAAGAGTCAGAATGAAAGAAAGACCTCTTTGGCTACAAAACGACAACGAAACTGAGTATCATAGTTTGTTACAGCTGATGATAAGAAGCCAGCAGAGAATCTTTAAAAGAGTGTGAATAAAACAACACATGTTTGCTTATTAAGTCAGCAAAAATTTTACTAAAAATGACAATGCTCAGTGCAGGTGATAATGCATATTGGCATAATATTTTGAGATTTGTCAAATATGTAAGAAGGTGCAATTTACCTATAAATTGGTGGTCTTAAAAATTTTCATTATAATAAATAAAGGAAGGAAGGAAGAAAAAAAAGAATCATTCTCTTCATGAATTTAGGGGGAAAAGACAAATATAGGGAAATTAAAAGGGAAGAAATAATAAAGATAAAAGTAACAGTCAATGAATTTTTAAAAAGAGCAAATTAATGTAAAGAAATTTGAGAGCTGGTTCTCAAATCACTTCCACTATGGAAAATTTGACAAATCAAATATTTTAAAAATAAAAATATGCAAAAATACTGTTAGAAATACCTATAATAGAAATACCTATATTATAATATAAATACCTAACATACCTACAACACCTAAAAATAAGTGGAAAATACCATTCCAGTATTTACACTGATTGGTGTGGATATAGAGACACACACACAAAACAATATATATGAGTATATGCACATTTATAACTAAAACAAGTACTAGTTACTTGTTGGGAGATGTACGAATTAGGCAGATGAGGAAAAGATGGGAAATACATATATGTCACTAAATAACTTTAAATAATTTTTGATATTTGAATCATAAAAATTGAAAACTAAAGCAAAAGAAAGTTCTAAAAAATACAGTTTTTAAAAAAAATCAAAAGAATATTATAAGCAACTGAATGCTAATACACTTGAAAATCTCCAGGAAATAGACTATATTCTAGAAAAATCTGAATATCCAAAATTGATTCTAAATGTAGGCAGTATGAATGGATCAAACTCAGGAAGAAATGGAAAGTTAGTTGGCACTGAACAGAAAGTCAAACTTTCATTGAATGAATTAATTATTTTTTAGCTTTATTAAGGTGTCATTTTTGTAGGAAAAATTGTGTTCAGTGGAAAGCTCTGTGTCCTCTAGAGAACAGCCCTCCAGGTTATCCGATTCTCAGGGAGCTGTTTTACAACTGTAAATTATAGGTAACTGAGAGCAATGAAAAATAATTCTTGTCTATAGACATGAAAATTCTGTTCTGTCTGGTAGAAGTTCAACTGATTTTCCCCCTGTGAAAAAACCACTTTGCTTCCATTTCCCCACTTATTCATTCATTTCAATATTGCCTAAGAATAATTCAATATTGTTGGTCTACAAATGTGTCCATTAATAAAACTCTCTTTGAACTGGTTATAACATCTCCTGGTGCTCTCACTGATTAATGAAATACAATCAAGTCTACAACACATGTTCACTTTTATATCTGTATGAGTCACCGAATTTATCTTTTTCTGAATATTATCTTTTAACACTTGCAAACTTTTAAGGAAAAACAAATTTTAAAGATAAATATATTACACTAGAACATGGAAAAATATAGGAGCGCCAAAACTTTTTGAAAGTGGAATATTTCTGCTACCAAAACTGATAAGCATATCTCCAGAAAAAGAAAACTATAGGCGAATTATTTTTTGAATAAAAATAAAAGATACCAAATCTCACAGTTTTGAATTGATGAAGTTTTATAATTCCTTACCAAAAATTATAAATTATTTTTTTTAAAAAACATATCTGCAGTTTATGCCCTTACACAGAAAAACAAGACAACAATGACTTCTGTCCTTACATCTTGAGGGAAAGCCCACTGAGCAGTTCAGAAAGATCTCTTTCATCTCCATGTTTTCAGTACATGGACTAATCATCAGGCAACCTCCCAAAACATGTCAGTAAGTACTTTAATAATGTTCTTAAATGGCCATAGTTTAAGGAGTAGTAAGCCAAGTCTACTTGGCTTACTTGTAAAACACAAACAAGGTAAGTTTGGAATCCCAAGGGAAGTTTCCAGTCCAAAGCACATTCAGTCTCTCAATGAATTATAAAACCACAGAAATGTTTTCTGATCAATTAAAGAATGTGAATCAGGAAAAAGTTACCTATTAGCACAGGTTTTAACATCGACAGATCCAGTTTGTTTTGGAAGAGGTTAGAGCCACCTAGAACGCCGCCTTTACTGAATTTAGTTACATATGCAAAACTGAAGCCGGTATCTTATCCTAACCTCTTTAAAACCTTGGTTTTGACACCTGTTAGTTTTGCCAGGTAAGCTACGTTTTAGAACTAAACCTTTCACAGGTGGTGAGAGATTCCTATCCTATGGAATAAAATTCACAATACATGAAAAGAATAAGCCACAACTAGGTATATAAGAGTCATTTCAGAAGGGTGAGACTGCGTTAGGAACTTTATTCATATACATTTTTATTTTAAAGTAAGAAAATATTATCACTTCAATAGACACTAAAAAGGCATTAAGATTGGAAGGTATAAGGATATGCCACCCTGAAATATGCCTCTTTGACATAAGAATTATTTTGAGATGAAGGCATTGGAGTTCCAGAAATCCCTTATCTGCTTGAAAGAAGAGCCTCCCAAAAGAACTCAACTGTCGTAAATCCCCTCCCCAGGTGCAACTTGAATTAAACTTTTCTCAAAGAAAAGTCAACACCACTCTGACAGACATTGTCATACACTAGCATACCTCCCCTCTACCTTCCCAGAGGCCTATTCATCTTTCCAAAAAGTCATATGCTTTCCATTAATGCCCCTGCCCCCTTTCCCCTAGGAAGTTAGGTATATAGACCACAAATTATTTCTTTTAAAAAGTGAAGAGAATTTCCTCCCTACAGATCCCATATACATTCCTTTTTTTTTTTCCTCCTTAAGACAGCTTTAACACTAGGAATAGAAAACTAGTTTTTTAACATAATTTTTAAAATGTCTACCTAAAATCAATAACCACAACCATTCTTAACCATGAAAGCTTCATAAAGGCATTTCTTTAATATTAGGAACAAATGAAGGATGGATCCTAAGAGTATTTATTTAGCAATGTCCTGGGAGGTTTGGACAATGCAGTGACACATACACTAGGTATTAATATAAAAGCATAAAAGGTATAATGTTGTCAAGGAGGAGGCAAAAATCAAGTGCCCCCATTGCTGGGCTGGTTCTCACTTCACCTTTGCAAAACATTTAACTGAAAAACTATTAAATTTAACAAGGGAACACAGTGAAGTTGCTGGCACAAAACAAACATCTAAAATCAATAGCTTTTCTGTGTACTAGCAATAACAATTACAATAGGAAATAGGGGCCATGGACCCTCCCTCCCTGGCCTGTAAATAGGGAAGAAAAAAAAAAAAGCATTCACAATGTGCAAGATGTAACATTTGGAGGGAAAACTCTCCTAAAAGATAAAAAGAAGGCCTAAGTAAATGGGGAGACAGTAACAAATTGTCAGTTCCTGCAAATTACTCACAGCATGACTCTCTAAATGAAGCCTGGGGATTACCACCTTAAAATCCTTTGGATACTGGGCTGAGCCCAGACTTGACAGCATCACAGGAGGGGTAGGGTAAGTTTTCAAGAAAATTGTCTTCTTACCAAGCTCTCCAGGTGATTCAATTACATACACAATAAAGTTTAGCAACCACAGCTTTATGTAGGTTTCATAGAACTTCAGTAAGTTTCCAAGTTCATCTGGAATGAGAGCCAAGAAGGTGGCTGCCCTGACATATGTTAAAGAATATCATAAACTTAAAGTATACGCATAAAGTATATCATAAACTTCAGTGATAAAAATAGTGTAGCATTTTGCAAAAATCAACAAACTAATCAACTGAACGGAACAGCCCCAAGACAAATTCCCACATGAATTTATGGAAGTAAAATTGTTTCTGTATCCATTACTGCAACACCAGAAAACTGCTGCATCTTTCTTTATCTGATTTGGAGGGTTTGTCTGGAAAGATCTGATGCTACATGCAATCAAAGCAGTTTGGCTGGGGAGGTCACAGTTACATGTGTTGTAAGGAATAATTCTGTTACATGTGTATATTTTTGGGCGATCAGTCTGGTGAGAACATGGACTAATACCACAGAGAAGCAAATGAAAGTGAGAGACTGATCTTACTCCCAGGTCCTAGAAGAGGGAGGCATGGCATACCACTCAGGGGCTCACGGGGAAGGATGCCCAGCTGGTGGGCTCAACCAAGCAGGTGGGGAGGAGACAGGGTGCGAGGGAGGGAGGAGGAGGAGGAGCAGGAGAGGGAAAAGGAGAGAGAACCCATAGGCAAGTGCCTTTATTGGGGGACGGCGGTGGGGAGGGTACAAGCAAAAGGTGCGAGGGGATTACAGGGTGCTCACAGCCTTCTTGTGGGGATATTGAGGCAGCAGAAAAATAAGACGTTTTTAAAATTTCTAATGCAATCAACCTTGTGATGCCTCAACATCAGTAACAATACTAATTGGCACTTGCCGCCTGGGTTGTGGAGATGTTAAAGGCAAGTGGGACAGCTTGATTTGGTCACTGGAAGGCAAACTTAGATAAAGCTGATAGCTGAGAAGAGCCCTAGTAGGATTATGACAGGAATAGGTGCAACCAGGCATTCTACTTTGTGGGCAATAAACAAGAGAATAGATCAGGCATCTCTGATTTTAAGGGAATCTGTTGGCTATGTTACGAGATAACCTTACCTCTTGGCCCATTCCTCATAGTTTGGCCTGGACCTGTCCAGAGCTAATAATTTCATACAGCAAGAGGGACCCTGCATGGGCTTGTAAGGAGCCATGGACCCTCCCTCCCTGGCTTGTAAGTAGTCAAAAGACAGTCTGTTATCTATTATGATTTGAGCTAGAGACTCAGGTTTATTGCATAAGAGACAGTGTTTTCTGTAGCTTCCGAATGATCTCTAAGGGCCATGAATAGGTGCTGGTTGGCAGTTATGATTTGCTTTGTTGGAAAAAGGACACTACATTGGCACCAACACTGGCTGCTCCTGTGGTTATGGCAAGTTCTATCATGAAAGGAATAAATATTGTCTGTTTTGCCTGGCATCCTTGTTATTGAACAGCAGCTGGGGCCCTGCTGCCCTCCGCCACTAGGCAAAATTCCAGAGGCAAGGGTTTGGCGATAAAGGAAAGGAGTCTTTATTCAAAAGTACACAATTTTAGAATAACATGTTTCTACAGGTATTAGTCACTTAAGCCTATCAATTAAGGCTAAACTCTTTAACACCTGTGTTCTATCAGGCCTCCTGTTAGTTTTTAATTATTTTATTTCTATAGGGTTAGTTTACAAACTAAAACAACATTAAGACACAAAAGCTATACAATTTTGGAAGAATGACAGGCTTCTGTCTCAGAGCCCGTCCCCTTTAGAACACTCAAAGAAGAACCCTGCCACCCTCTGCCAGCCAGCCTGATCCTAGGCTGTGCTCGGAGATCCTTCCCATCCAAAATACTGTCCATTGGGAAATGCAGGCAGCTGCAGCACAATCACCCAGGCAGCCTTACGAGGAGAGAGCCAGAGAGCCAGAGAGCCAGAGCCAGCCAGTCCGAGGGCCCAAGAGCCCTTCTTTTATTTCAAATCTTCTGGCCCATAATTCCATGCATTTTGGAGGCATTCAGCTTCTCAGCCAATCCCATCCTAGACTGTTTACCATTGCTTCGCCCAACTCCTCCTATGCCCCCTCCCTACTTCTCCTCTGATCTGATCAGATCTCTCTATGTCATCCTTGGGTTGATGGAAACAGGGAAGTACCCAGCGGATAAAGAACTATGGGAATCCCCAGTATAACTGTTGCACATTGGGTTATGGTTTCATTAGGGAAAAACCGTTGGGGTGTCAAGGTGCTGTGCCTATGAGTTTGGGCCACAATGGTACCTGAAGGTGCCACTATTTAAAGCATATTGAACCTGTGAGAAGGTGGTGTTTAGCCAAGGGGAAAGAGTGGTTGTGGTGGTCATAGTAATAGACACAAAGAAAGAGATGGTGGTGAAAAACTGGGGAGGGGAGTTTAGGAAAAGGCACCAGAGAGTGGGCGGTCCTCTCCAGGGAGTGAAGCGTTGACTGATAGAAGGCAGATGCCCCCAGGGGAAAGCAATAATCTCCATTAATATTAGTAACTTCTATCAGATATCCCTTTAGGCATGGAAGTGTAGGGTATACGTTTCACAGAGAACAAGGAGTAAACTGGAATCATGGACTAAGCAGATAGCAAACTCAAGAATAAACACAAAAAATATCCTGTGTCCACTTTGTGCCACAGAAGAGGCGGTCCATGGGTGTCCCTGGGGTGGAAACTTTAGGGTAAGAGGTAGAGTCAACCCAATGACAAGGTCTTGGGTTGAAGTGACATCATCTGGGACAATGTCAACTCCAGTCATGAGATTTTGGGTCAGGACAATGTTGTCTGGGATGTGGGACTGGAGTATTCTTTCCAAAGGGGTGCTTATCTAGTTGCTATGCGCTTCCAGACTGTAAACCAATGAAAGCACCCAGACCAGTAGTAATAACAGCAACAGTTAACAGAATGGGGTGCAGTTTTTGTCTTAGGTTTTGGTGGAAGTCGAGGTTCAAATGGGTCCCTTATCAGATGAGCAATTGCCTGGCCTATGGGACAAGCTATGTTGAATGAGTTTTAAGGGAGTAGAGTATGTGCCCTTGATCTGACCTCCAGCCCTATGGCTTGGGGTGGGGGGGATATTGAAAGTTTATAAAACTAAATTAAGACCTGGGGCAAGTAGAGAATTTTAGTTTGTTATACTAGAAAAGGAGCTGTTTGAGAAGACCATATGTGTCTCTATGTGGGACTTATCAGGGATATGAAAGTTCTATTGAGTACCTCTTCCAAAAGCCTAGCATTGTGTGTACTGAAAAGTGAAACTGTGTGTATTGAAGAGTGAAACTGTGTGTCTTGGTTACTATCCATGATGTGTATAACTCTGAAGGGAATAAGAAATGTCCCAGCAAAGCCTTGAGTTGTGTCCTTAGTATATGCAGAGGCACATGTAATTTTGATTTTTGTTTTGGGATCTGTGAGGAAAGAGATTTCTAAAATATTTTACCCTGAAGGGGATACTTTTTAGGAAATGGCTCAACATTTTATAATAAATGTGAAGATGGGGGCATTGTTGGCCAGGGCATCCAGGCACTGAGATGACTACCTGAAGTTTGGCTAAATATGGTGTTTCTTGGGTCCTGTCCTTTACCAGGGACATTCTGGCTAAGGGATGAAAAGCAGCAACATTCAACAGAGCTCCATCTCGTATGATGGTTAGCAGTGCCACGGCCATTGTTGTTCAGTTAATCCCACAAGAATCCCCAGGGAGGCAAGGGGTGTGAGGGAGAAGTGACTTTCTTTAGTACCTTGTTGGGCACCTGGCAAGGGACTGAGGACATGGAAAGTCACCCCCTCCTACAGATGGAATATGCCAGTAGGCCAAGTCCTGAGGAGGCCTTGTTAGGTGTGTTGCGCTTGCGGAGTATAGTTTTTACGATTCAAAGAATAAGGGGTAGTGGATAGAGGGTCACAGGCTGAGGGTCTATGAGAGCCTCTCTTTTGAGGACAGCCCAGTAGGTAGCTAGCCATTTGTTGTTTTAATGGAGAGATGAACAGGTGCAAGTCCTGTTCAGAAGCCCCAATGCAACCAATGGTCATCAGACGTGGTTCAGAGACTCCAGGAGACATGAGAAGAGGTTGCCAAAGGCTCTACAGTGAAGGAATTTTTAATGGTACTAAGAGGATTACCTGTTAATTTTAATTTGTAAGTAAAATTTTTAAATGAGGACTATGTTGTCACCAGAACCCAAAAAGAACCAAATGATGTTGGATTTATGTGTTATTAACAAATGTGTCACATGAATCTCCTTGGAGGAGGATGCTATCAATGTAATGTCACATGTGTGCTTCTGGAGAAAGAAGATTATTGGGAGAACTGCCCTAGTACTTACAAAAAAATGAAACTAAACCACCAACTTACACCATACATCAGAATAAACTCGTAATGGTTAAAAGACTTAAATATAAGTCATGATACCATAAAAATTCTAGAGGAAAACACAGGCAGTAAAATAACAGATATTTTGCATAGCAATATTTTTGCCAATATTGGAGAGTCTCTCCTATGGCAAGGGAAACAAAGGAAAAAAACAAACAAATGGGACTACATCAAATTAAAAAGCTTCTGAATAACTGAAAAAAAAAACAAAACAACAAACCATCATCAAAATGAAAAGACAACCCACTGTATGGGAGAACATATTTGCCAATGGTATATCGGACAAGAGTTTAATCTCCAAAATATATAAAGAACTCATAGACTCAACACCAGGAAGACAAACAGTCCAATTAAAAAATGGGCAAAGGAACTTAATAGACACTTTTCCAAGGAAGAAATACAGATGGCTGGTGACATATGACAAAAATGTTCAACATCACCAGCCATCAGAGAGATGCAAATTAAAATCACAATGACATTATCACCTCACACCTGCCAAAATAAATCAACAAACAACAAGTCCTGTCAAGGATGTGGAGAAAGGGGAATCCTTTTGCACTGTTTTTGGGAATGCAGACTGGTGCAACGACTCTGGAAAGCAATATGGAGTTTCCTCAAAAAATTAAAAATCAATCTGCCTTTTGACTCAGCGATTCCACTTCTGGGAATATATAGTAAGAATCCCGAAACACCAATTCCAAAGAATATATGCACCCCTGTATTCATAGCAGTGTTATTTACAATAGCCAAGATTTGGAAATAGCCTAAGTGCCCTTCAGGAGATGAGTAGATAAAAAAGCTGCGGTACATTTACACATTGGAATATTTACACAGCAGTAAAAAAGAAATTATTACCTTTTGTGACAGCATGAATGGAACTGGAGAATACTATGCTATGTGAAATAAGCCAGTCAATGAAAGACAAATACTATATTATCTCACTTTTAAGTGGAATGTAGTGAACAAAATAAACTAATGGCCAAAACTGAATCAGAGACATAGAAACATGGAACAGACTGACAGCTGTAGGAGGGGAAGAGGAAGGGTACTGGTTGAAAGAAGGTAAGAGATTAGACAAAGAACATGTATGGAAGGACCCATGGACATGGGCAACAGTGTGGGGATTGTCTGTGGGAATGGGCTGGGTGGGGGGGGCAATGGAGAAAATCGGTACAACTGTAATAGCATAATCAATAAAATATTTAAAGGGAAAACAATGCTCCTTCCCTCACACTCCCCACACCGCACTTCCCCCCCCCATTAAGGCACCAGTCTGCATGAATGGGATCCAGGATACCCCCCATGCAGTTGGGGGCCAAAAAAGGGACAGCAGCAAGTGATGTGGCCTATTTGTGGGTATACAGAGGAATGAAGATTTAAACTATTACAATATAGTATACCCCCAGAGGTACCATGAAAATGAGAATAAGGTGAGGCCATGCTATTCCAAGTCAGGAGACATTCCAGATGTAAAAAGATGTAATAAAATATCAAAAAGGGCCTCCAACTTGGAGCAAAATAAAGGAAGGCCCAAGGAAATGTAGGCACTGGCCTGTGCTGTTTCTCACAGGAACAACTCTAGGTAGTTGATTCTAGAGTGAGTACCAGCAGTGGCTTACATATTTAACAACATCTAATATCTAATATGGGGAAGGTCAGCTACTCTAAGATAAATTTTAAAATAGGGTTTCTCCACAGTGGCGCTAGTGACATTTTTGAGCTAAACAATTCTTTGTCGTGGGGCCTGACCCATGCATTTGTAAGATGTTTAGCATCATCCCTGCCTCTACCCATTGGATATCCATTAGATGCCAATGGCATTCCTGTCCCTGTTAAGACAACCAAAAAGTTATCCCAACATTGTCAAATGTCCCCAGGTGACAAAAATCACCTTCAGTTAAGACCACTGCTTTAAATGAATCAGTGAGGAATATAGAAATTATTTAATAAGTCTGCTGGGAAAATCAAATTTAAAATGGGGGGAAACCATCTATTTAGATCCTTATCTCATCACATACATAAATAAATTTCAGGTTATTAAAGAGTAAAATGTGAAGCTTGAAAGCTTAGGAAGTTTAGGTAAATATGTAGCTAATGTCTGTAGAGGGAAGCATTTTCTGAAGTTTAGAAACAAAGGAAGAAACCACAAAGGGACTGTTGATAGCTTTGACCACATAAGGCTAAAGTTCTGTAAAATTAAAAGATAAGTGACAAATTGGGAAAATATTTACAACCAAAATGACAAAGAATTAATATCCTTCCTATATAATGACAATATCAATAAGGAAATGGCTAATGCATCAAAAGAAAAATGGACAGAAGATGTGAACAAAGATTTTACAGTAGAATAATTACAAATGTCCATATTAAGTACATAACATTTTTGTTAACTTCACCAACAATTAATCAAATGAAAATTTTAAAATAATGAGTTTCCATTTTTCCCTTATTTAAGAAGCAAAGATTTATTTTAAATGGTTAATCCTCAATGCACATGAAGATGTGGATAATGGGTGCTCTCCACACCACCAGTGATAAAGGAGCCAGGCCCTATGACACATTTTGGAAAACAATTTAGTATTACGTATCAAGAGGCTTAAGAAAGCTCCTATCCTTTGACTTTGTATTTTTAGTCACAGAACATGTAGTGAGTTGAATTGTGTCCCCTTCAAAAAAGATATGTTCAAGTCCTAATCCTTGTTACCTGTGAATGCGGCCTTATTTGGAAACAGGCATTTGCAGATATAATTAGTTAAGTATTTTGGGAAGATATCATCATGGATAATGATTGGTACCGTAAGATGTACATAGAGAAGAAGGCCATGTGAAGACAGAGGTAGAGATTAGAATTAAGCTGCCTCCAGCCATGGAATGCCAGGAGCCACCAAAATCTGGAAAAGGCAAGGAAAGATCCTCCTTCTAGAACCTTCAAAGGGAGCATGGCCCTGCTGATACTGTGTTTTTGGATTTCTGACCTCCTGAACAGTGAGAGAATAAATTTCTGCTGTGTTAAACCATCAAGGTTGTGGTGGCCCTTGGAAACTAATACACCATGGAAACAATCAGAGGTATGAATAAAAAACATATAAAGATATTCACCTTTGCATTATTTGTGACAGCAAAAAATTAAGGAAAACTTGAAATAAATGAAAACTAGAAGAGTTGTTATAATGTATACATAATATATTGTGCAGCATTAAAATATGTTTTGAAGATAATGCCATAGGAAAATGCCCACAGTACAGAAAATAGAAACTTCAGGATACAAATACATATATGTACAATGTGACCCCCAAAGGCATCTGTATACAATGCATATACTTACTACTCTGATGAATAATATGAGTAAAAAGTCCCAAATAGAAAACAGCACATAAAGTCAACAGTACACTAAAAGAAAAAATAAACCATGAATAGGAGGGTGTATCCCAGGGAATATACAATTATTATTATAAACAGAATGCAACACATTAATAATTAAAATAAGAGAAACTCTAAGAGGATGTTGAAAGGACATTTGATAAAATTCAGTGCTCATACCTTACAAAATATCTAGGAAAACTAGGAATAGAAGGCTTCCATCAGGAGTGACTTCTGCAACCCACAAGCTAATATCATTTTTTAGTGTGAAAAGACAGTTTCCCTATTAACTAATACTAGGATGAAAGAATAAATACTATTACCATGATTAATACTGTTCTGGCAGTTTTTACCAATTCAATAAGACAAGAAACAGAAATAAGGTGTCTAGTTATAAGGAATACAGAAACAGACTACCTCTGGCCAAAGTGTACGCATAGGTAGATATGCTTTGCTTCCTCACACAAACAGAAGAGGACAAAAACCAATTTAAAAACAAAAAACAACCAGAATTGCCAGAAAATCAAACTGTATGGAAGTCCAACAGCCAAGGAGTTAAAGAAACATTCATCATTCATCCAGACTGGTAGGAGGGGTGGAGACAGGCAGCTGGGGCAGAGAGGATGCAAGGCAAAGAAGACTGCCACTGGAGGATTGGGTGGGCGAGATAGCTGGTGGTCCACATCTGTATGCAGATAAACCGGGAGGAACAACTGGGGAGCGAGATAGTCATATAACACAGGGTTCCCATGAGGGGATATAAAACCTCAAAACCACTGGCTGTAAAAACCTCTGGGGGTTGCTGTGGTGAGAGAAACACCCAGTCTCACGGGAGAGTCCATTGGAGAGGCCCACTGGGTCCTGGAATGTACACAAACCCACCCACCTGGGAGTCAGCAGCAGAAGGGCCCAATTCACTTGTAGGTAGCGGGGTAAGTGACTGAAAGCAGGATGAGAGCCAAGCAAGTGGCATTTTTCCCCTCTCTGACCCCTCCCCCACAGATAGTGCCAAAACGCAGCAAAGTGGGTTGCCCTACCCCCCTAGGCCAACAGGTGTGCCAAGATAAAGAAATATGGCCCAAATAAAAGAACAGATGAAAACTCCAGAAAAAGAATTAAGTGACAAAGAGATAGCCAACCTATCAGATGCAGAGTTCAAAACTGGTAATCAGGATGCTCACAGAAATGATTATGGCCACAAAATAAAGGAAGAAGTGAAGGCTATACAAAGCGAAGTAGAGCAAACTATACAGGGCACCAACAGTGAAGGGAAGGAAACCAGGACTCAAATCAACAATTTGGAACAGAAGGAAGATAAACATTCAACCAGAACAGAATGAAGAAAGATTTCAAAAACATGAGGAGAGGCTTAGGAACTTCTGGGACAACTTTAAGCGCTCCAACAGGCGAATCATAGGGGTGCCAGAAGGAGAAGAGAAAGAGCAAGTAATTGAAAACTTATTTGAACAAATAATGAAGGAGAACTTCCCCAACCTGACAAAGGAAATAGACTTCCAGGAGATTCAGGAAGCTCACAGAGTCACAAACAAGTTGGACCCATGGAAGCACACACCAAGGCACATCATAATTACATTACCCAAGATTAAAGATAAGGAGAGAATCTTAAAAGCAGCAAGAGAAAAGAAGACAGTTACTTACAAAGCAGTTCCCATAAGACTACCAGCTGATTTCTAAAAAAAAAAAACCTTGCAGGCAAGAAGGGGCCGGAGAGAAGTATTCAAAGTCCTGAAAGATGAGGACCTACATCCAAGATTACTCTATCCAGCAAAGCTGTCATTATTCTAAATGTGCAGATAAAGTGCTTCCCAGATAAGGTAAAGCTAAATGAGTTCATCATTACCAAGCCCTTACTATATATAAAATGCTAAAGGGACTTATCTATGAAAAAGAAGATGACCAAAACTATGAACAGGAAAATGACAACAAACTCAAAACTATCAATAACTGAACCAAAAAACAAACAAACAAAATAAAAAACAAACTAAGCAAACAACTTGAACAGGAACAGAATCACAGACATGGAAATCACATGGAGGATTATAAGCAGGGAACGGGAGAATAGGGGAAAAGGTACAGGGAATATGAAGCATAAATGGTAGGTGGAAAATGGACAGGGGGAGGTTAAGAATAGTGTAGGAAATGGAGAAGCCAAAGAACTCTTATGTACAACCCATGGATGTGAACTAATGCTGGATGGAGCGGGGGTGCAGGGTGGAGGGGGATAAAGGGAGAAAGAAAATGGGACAACAGTAAGAGCATAATCAATGAAATATAATTTAAAAAATTAAAAAAAGAAATACAGAAACAGAATTATTATCTACAACAATAAGACAAGAGGATTGATTAAACTATTATTGAAATAAATGAGCATTCATATAAAGCATTGGGTAAAAGATGAAAATTCAGTTTTTAATTGTACAGAAAATGGAAACATAAGAGATTTACAATAGCAACAAAAACCATAAAATATCTAGGACTACCTGTTATATGAAATGTACATTTAAAAAAACCCACAAAGCTCTGAGAGACACAAAAACTTGAATCTATATTCCTGGAGGGTTAATTAGAATGCTGTGAAGAAAGCCACTCTTGCCAAATTAATTTAGAAATATCAAAGAATTCAATTAAAAAACATTAAGGGAATTAACTTAGAACTTGACAGTTTTTCCAACATTCATCTGAAATAACTGATGAAAACACATAACTACATACAAAAATTTGTGCCTCAGTCCCTTTTTACAATTTACTTAATAATTCTGGAGAAAGTTTTTTTTTGGAAATTTACAAAATAAGACATTCAATGTCTCTACTTGCTCTTTTAACAATTAATAAGAGATTAGCATTTATCACTTGGAAGTCTTCAAAACTGATGGGTATTTTCTTAAAAAGTACTTTTCCCCTGTGCATTATTTCTTTTGTACTTAATTACTTCTTATCCTGACTAATTTCCTCTAGGGATATGTGAACCCCTGCAAATCTGTGGTTACTTAAATGTACCCACTGTTAACCTTTTATTTACATACTGAACTTTATTTTTATACTGGCATAAAGACAGACTGGTATAATAAAAGAGTGGTCAAGAGTTGACTCCAGCTCTGCCTCTTTTTTTGAAAAGTAGATTAGATTACTATACCTACCTCAAATATTTATTGTGAGAATACAGTCACACGATTATTAGCTAGTACAAAGTGTGATACATATTAGAAACTCAGTATGATTTATTGTGTTACATATTTTGCAAGTATATCCTTCTTTCTCTTTATTCTCCCAGTTTACTTATGTAACTATTTACCCTATTTTAATTCACTCTTGAATTATGGCTAGAGCACAGTTGTTCATATGGGTGTCTCCTGTGCTAGGCTGCGATTTCTTATGGAAGGAAATCTTTTACTCATCTACAAGTCCACACAGCTCTTAGTCCAATGCTTTCCACACTTTGGGTGCCCCTCAAGGTGAAAGAAAAGAAGAAAAATAAGGAAGAGAAGGAAGGAGAAAGGAAAAGAAAATGATGTTGATTCTAATGATGCATGTAATATATTTGTACATTTGCAATAAAATTGTATTGGGTTAGCCAAAAAATCCATATAATTTTTTCCATAAAATAGGACACGTTTTTCATTTTCATTCAATAACTTTACTGGTTTGGATATCTTGAATACGTCAGCTATCTCCCACGTGGTATGTGTTGATCGCTCTCAATGAATGTCTCCATTTGATCACTATCAACTCAACTGGTCTACCCGATCATGGAGCATCATCCAGTGAGAAATCTCCAGCATAAAACTTGGCAAACTACTTCTGACATGTTTGATCAGTCACAGCACCGTCTCCATACACTAGAGAACTCTTTTTTTGCATTTCAGTTGTTTTTACTTTCTTGAAATGATAAAACATGCTGAAAATGTTGCATATTTTCTTTCATCTTCAATATAAAAAGGATACACAAAAATTCACCAACTTTGACAAGTTTTTTTTAAATGCAAGCTGATATTACAGCTGTCACCATACAATCTAATAAAATTGTTTTGAATAAAGTAAAGGACAACTAAAAGCTACCAGAGCCATCTTTATGGGGGGAAACACTTCTTAAAAAATTCATGTTATTGATTATGCCATTACAGTTGTCCCAATTTTTCACTTTGACTCCCCCTGCCCAGTATTCCCTTCCCTCCATCAATCTGTCCCCTTAGTTCATGTCTATGGGTCATGCATATAAGTTCTTTGACTTCTCCATTTCCAATATTCTTCTTCTATCCCTGACTATTCTGTACCTACTATTATGCTTCTTAGTTGCTACACCTTGTCCCCTATTCTTCCCCTTCCCCCTCCCAGCTTCTAACACTCCAAATGATCTATCTATGATTCTGTTCCTGTTCTGGTTGTATGCTCAGTTGTGTGTGTGTGTGTGTGTGTGTGTGTGTGTGTGTGTTTGGGTTTGTTTTAGATTCAGTTGTTGATAGTTGTGAATACGTTGGCATTTTACTGTTCATAGTTTTGATCTTCTCCTTTTTTCTTAAATGAGTCCCTTTAACATTTCATGTAATAATGGCTTGGTGATGATGGACTCCTTTAGCTTTACCTTGTCTGGGAAGCACTTTATCTAGTCTTCCATTCTAAATGATAGCTTTGCTGCATACAGTAATCTTGGTTGTAGGTCCTTGCTTTTTATCACTTTGAAAACTTGCCAGTCCTTTCCTGCCTGCAAAGTTTCTTTTGAGAAATCAGCTTGTAGTCTTACGGGAACTCCTTTGTAGGTAACCCTCTGCCTTTCTCCTGCTGCTTTTAAGATTTTCTCTTTATCTTTAACCTTTGGCATTTCATTTTTATTTTTTAAATAAGAGGTATCTTTTTAGAAATCTGCCTTTAAATTTCTTCTTTTTTAAGGTTTTATTTATTTATTTTTAGAGAGAGGAAGAGAGGGAGAGAAACATCAATGTGTGGTTGCATTTCATGTGCCCCCTGCTCAAGACATGGGCCACAACCCAAGGCAGGTGCCCTACATTGGGAATCAAACTGGCAACCCTTTGGTTTGCAGGCTGGTGCTCAATCCACTGAGCCACACCAACTAGGCCACCTTGGACATTTTTATTATGATGTACCTTGGTGTGTTCCTCTTTGGGTCCAATTGTTTAGGATTCTCTGTGCTTCCTGGACTTGTATGCCTATTTCCTTTGCCAAACTAGGGAAGTTTTCTTTCATTATTTTTTCAAATAAGTTTTCAATTTCTTGCTCTTCCTCTTCTCCTTCTGGTATCCCTATGATTCAGATTTTGGTACATTTGGACGTGCCTCAGAGGCTCCTTATACTCTTCCTGTTTTTTTAAATTCTTTTTTCTTCTTGCTGTGCTGGTTCAATGATTATATCTTCCTTATATTCCAAATCGTTGATTTGAATCCTGGCTTCCTCTCATCCACTGCTGGTTCCCTGTACATTTTCATTTATTTCACTTAGTGTAACCTTCATTTCTTCCTTTACATTGTGTCATACTGAACTGAGTTCTTTGAGCACCCTGATCATCAGTGTTTTGAACTCTGCATCTGATAGGTTGGTTATCTCCATTTCATTTAGTTATTTTTCTAGGGTTTTGTCCTGTTTTTTCATTTGGGCCATATTTCTTTGTCTCCTCATTTTGGCAGCCTCCCTGTGTTTGTTTGTGTGTATTAGGTAAAGCTGCTTTGACTCCCTGTCTTAGTAACATGGCCTATTGTCAGAAAGGCACCTGCAAATTGTGTGGGGCAGAGTCTTAGATAATTGCCATGGTGGGGCAACCTGCTTCACTGCTTTGTGGCTCTGTGTGGGGGTAGGGCTCAGACAGGGGCAATACTGCTGCCTGATTTCTGGAGGTTTGCCCCACACTTGCCCCATTTCCAGTCAACTCACTCACTCCCTGTATGTGACTGGCACCCTTCCAGCTTATGCCCTGGTGTTGAATTCCAGAGTCGGTGGGTTTGCCTATGTTTTAAGACTGTGCGGGCTCTTTAAGTGGAGTTTTCTGAAAATCTGGCAGTTTCTTCCCCTGCCCCAATCCTCACTGGTTTTCACAGCCAGAAGTTATGGGGATTTACCTTCCCAGCACTGGAACCCTGGCTGTACAGTATGACTGAACAGTCTGGATGAGGCTGGGATCACTTACTCCCAAGGTATCCTTCCTGATTTTTATCCACCACATGTGAGTGGGGGACTGCCTGTTCTGCTGTTATTTCTCCATGTCACACTGAATCTTTGCTCCTTCTACGTGTCTGGATGAATGGGGCTTCTTTAAATCCTTGGTTGTAGGATTTCGACAGAGCTTGACTTTCTAATAGTTCTGGGTTTTATTTGTTTTGAGGTCTAGTTGTAACTCTTTCTGTGGTTGCACGAGGACACAAAGCATGTCTACCTACATCTCCATCTTCACCGGAAGTCCCGAATGAACTTTTTGGCCAATCCTATATTTCATTATATCTTAATTTAATAAAATCTTAGCATTTTAGGCGAGTACTAAATTAGTGCAGAGAGGTGAATTGACAGATACAAATCTGACTATATCAGTGAGAAGATAAAAATATACTAGAAACCAATCTGTCCACAACATTTATTTAATTCCCACTATGTACTTACATAATTTCAGGGTCTGGCTTTTAATTCTGCAATCTATCCATGGTTTAATGGTGAATAAATGAAGCAGTCAAGGTCCCATGTATTATACAAGTAAAAAAATAAAGACTTATGAGTCCCATAACAGCAATAGCAGCCCTGCCTTGCTCTACAATATTGTTTTGTTTTACCACATATGGTATGGATGCCAGGGCTTTATTTGCATACAGTGGGGTAGAATTACAGCTGCCAAGAGGACAATATTATTATTATTTTTACTTAATCATATAAAACCAGTAAAACTGACTTCTGTCTAAGATGCAGACGTAGGTAGAACACTTTGCCTCCTCGCACAACCAAAAAAAGGACAACAACAAACTTAAAAACAAAAAAACCACCAGAACTGCCAGGAAAATCAAACTGCATGGAAGTCTGACAACCAAGGAGTTAAAGAGGAAACATTCATCCACACTGGTAGGAGGGGTGGAGATGGGCAGCTGGGGTGGAGAGGATGCATGGCAAGGCAGTGGCTGAAAGACTGGGCAGTCCCACATTTGTGTGTGAATAAAACAGGAGGAACAGCTGGGGAATGAGCCAGACCTCGAAATCCAGGGTCCAGGTGAGGGGAAAGTCTTGGAACCTCTGGCTTTAAAAAAATGGTGGGGGCTGCATTGGTGGGAGAAACTCCCAGACTCACAGGAGAGTTCACTGGAGAGACCCAAAGGGTTGTAGAATGTCCACAAAGCCACCCACCTGGGAATCAGTACTGGAAGGGCCCAATTTGCTTGTGAGTAGCGGGGGAGGTAACTGAAAGCCAGCCGAGAGCCAAGCAAGGGGCATTGTTTTTTCTCAGACCCCTCCCCAACAGACAGTGTCACAATGCAGCCATGTGGGTTGCCCCACCCTGGTGAGTACCTAAGGCTCCATTCCTTCCAACCTAACAGGCACGCTGAGACAAAGAAATATGGCCCCAAAGAAAGAACAGATCAAAACTCCAGAAAAAGAACTAGGTGATGAAGAGATAGCCAACCTATCAGATGCAGAGTTTAAAACACTGGTAATCAGGTTGCTCACAGAAATGATTAAGTATGGATGCAAAGTGGAGGAAAAAGTGAAGGTTATGCAAAGTGAAATAAAGAAAAATATACAGGGAACCAAAAGTAAAGGGAAGGAAACTGGGACTCAAATCAATGATCTTAAGTAGAAGGAAGAGATAAACATTCAACCAAAACAGATGAAGGAAGATTTTTAAACAATGAGGAGAGGCTTAGGAGCCTCTAGGACAACTATAAACATTCCAACATCTGAATCATAGGGGTGCCAGAAGGAGAAGAGGAAGAGCAAGAAATTGAAAATTTATTTGAACAAATAATGAAGGAGAACTTCCCAACCTGAAAAAGGAAATAGACTTCCAGGAGATCCAGGAAGCTCTGAGTCCCAAAGAATTTGGATGCAAGGAAGCATACACCATGACACATCATAATTACATTACCCAAGATTAAAGATAAGGAGAAAGTCTTAAAAGCAGCAAGAAAAAAGAAGACAGTTACCTACAAAGGAGTTCCCATAAGACTACCAGCTGATTTCTCAAAAGGAAACTTGCAGGCAAGAAGGGGCTGGAAAGAAGTATTCAAAGTCATGAAAGGCAAAGACCTACATCCAAGATTACTCTATCAAGCAAAGCTGTCCTTTAAAATGGAAGGGTAGATAAAGTGCTTCCCAGATAAGGTAATGTTAAAGGAGTTCATCATCACCAAGCCCTTATTATATGAAATGTTAAAGGGACTTAACTAAGAAAAGAATATCAAAAGCTATGAACAGGAAAATGACAACCAACCCACAAGTATCAACAACTGAACAAAAAAAAAAACCACCAAAACAACAAAAAACCTTAGGAAACAACTAGAACAGGAACATAATCACAGAAATGGAGATCAGAGGGAAGAGGGAAGGGGGAAAGGGGGGCAAATTGTACAGGGAATAAGAAGCATAAATAGTATGTACAAAATAGATGGAGGGATGTTAAGAATAGTATAGGAAATGGAGAAGCCAAAACACATCTATGTACCACTCATGGACATGAACTAAGGGAGTAGGAAATGCTGATGGTGTGGTGCATGCCCAAAGGTAATAATGGGGAGAAAAAAATGGGGCAACTGTAATAGCGTAATCAATAAAATATATTAAAAAAATAAAACCAGTAAAATTTTCCTGAATGCCTAACTCGTAAGCCTATAATAATACTAATATTACCAAGTTAACAATGTGAGTCATTCATGGGAAGATATTAATTTTTAAAATGGTACCTCATACAGCTCTAAATTAAATATAATCTCATGCAAAAATATAGAAGGAAGCCAATCAATGTTCATGAAAAGGTAAAGTTTGTGGAAAATGGTGGGCAAACGTTAATAAAGAGAATGGACCAGGGAGGGCATTTCAGTATGGGAACCATGATAACAAAAGTAAGAAGACAAGATTACACCCAGGTAAGTGGGCAGTGAAAGTCTACATTAGAGAGAAAATGGAAGAAATACATGGGTAGATATACTGGGTCTAGATTAAGCACTGCCTTCAATGCCAAGACCAGTGGCTTGTATTTGGTCCTATAAATAAGATACTATTTCAGGAGTGTTCCCGGGTAGGGGAGACCTTATACTGAATAAAAGCAAAAGGCTAGGGAGATGAGCAGACAGTACTGTGCACTCAAATGGCCAAGAGACAAGAGGCAGGGAAACCAATGTGAAAACTACTGAAATCATTATTATTGAACAATATTAAAAATCTGTGTAGCCTGGGAATTGACCAGAGTTATTTCTACACAGCAAACAGTGGAGAAGGACAGCAGTTACAGTTACAGGCCAGGCAGCCCAAGGTCAGCTTTTCCTTGAATTTATACTTCGCATCACGGTGGTCATTGGTATCATTAAAAGGGTGAAAGACACCCTAATTGCGCTTAGAAAACGTGGAACAGAACAGAATTACCACTAGTTAAGATAGGGAAAAACACAGTACTGAACAGATTTCAGAGTGTGTCCGGTACATGGCAAGACCTCAACAAAGAAACATCACCTTTATGTGACTAGCACTGTGCAAAGACCTTTCACGTGTTCTATTAATAATTGGTATGTATACAGCACTTACTGTGTGCCAGGCAGATCTAATACTCACAACCCTAGGAGGCAGGGACAGTCATCCACTTCCACAGATGCACAACGGTTAGTAACCTGCTCAATGTCATGTTGCTGGGAATGCTGGAGCCAGGATTAGGACCTAGGGGGCTGACTCCAGGGCCTGTACTCTGAACACCACACTCTATGGATGCTTTTCAAAACAACCTATGAAGTAGTAAGATGAGTCCGATTTGTTCAACAAATATTTACAGAGTTCTTACCTGCCCAGACCCATCCCATGTATTGAGTTTTCAGTGATGGATGAGTTACAAACCCTACTCTGAAGAAGCTGATAGTCTAGTGAGCAAGAGAGAGAAATAAACCCACATTTTACTGATGAACAACAGAAACTCTAAGCTTCCGTATATTAAATAACTTATTGAAGCACACAACCAATATAGAGGGTGATTAGGCCAGGACTTAAACGTGGATGTTACACCTCCAGGTCTAATGTTTATTCCAAGTGATTTTGTTACTTTTCTTTGTGGCCTACAGGGCAAAACCACAAGAAAACAAAATAATATCATAATTAGGACTATCTAATCTAGCCAAACTTCTACAAAAAGATCCTGACCAAAGACAGGAACCAGAGCTCAAAAGCATCGTTAAGATAGAAATGTAGTGTTTTCAATAATTTTAATATCTAAATTATTTTCAGTATAATGTAAGGTGTTTACATTATAATGTAACACAGACCATACTCGTAAACCATTATAATGTAATGAACCATAATGTTTATATGGTTCATGCAAGGGGCAGCAGGGTACAATGGAATAAATGGCATGGGACAAGTCTTCCACCTACTCTTGCAGCCTCTTTTCTGGACATCCAGTGATCCAACCTCCCTGAATGACCAGTGGCTCCCCAAGCTGCCCAGATTGTATGCTGGGTGCTGCAAATACAAAGATGAAAACACAATCCCTATCCCTAAGCAGCTCATAGATAACGAGGAGACAAGTGCCACAGCAGTGATGGGTACAGGGAATTGGGAGCTCCAAAGGGAGGAAACTGAGCCAGCACTGAGGGCAGCAGGGTTCCCAGGGAGGAAATGACCCTGGACTGAGTCTTCAGGGACATGGAGGCTTGCCGTGCAGCTATGGATGTGGCATGGTCAGGGCTTCCCCAGCATCCAGCCACTGTTTGTTCAAGAACCAGAATTTTGTGGTGCCCAGAGCACAAAGGGTAAGGAATGGGGTGGAGAAGGATGAGCAAGAGGGCAGGTGCCTGATTATGGGGCTGACTAGACTGCAGCTGAGGAGAAGCCATTGAAGGTTTGCCTCCTTCAGCTTTTACAAGAGGGAAATATGCTCCTTGTAAATACTCCAGAAGGTACAGAGTAGGAAAAAGATGAAAAGCATTCAAAATTCCAGAATTTAGAGATAACCACTGTTACCATTTTGATGTATAACCTTTTATACACGGGTGGGCAAAAGTAGGTTCACAGTTGAGTATGCAAAACAGAGTTTATTCTTGTATTATTATTTATTCATTATTGTATTTTCCATAGGAACAACTGCAAACCTACTTTTGCTCACCCCAGTATATATGTTTATAAATTATATCTATGTTTACATATACTAACAAATATATTTTTCTTCAAAAATGAAATCATTCAAAATATGGTATATGCATACAATGGAATATTATTCAACCTTACAAAAAAAAAAGGAAATTCTGAAACACATCACAACATGGATAAACCTTCAGGGTATTGTGCTAACTTAAATGAGCTCTTCAGAAAAAGACAAATACTATATGATTCTACTTACACGAAGTACGTAGAGTAGTTAAATTCATAGAGAAAGTAGAATGGTGGTTGGGGGAGAGGGGAGAAATGCGGAGCTCTTGTTTAAAGGATACAGAGTTTCAGTTTTGCAAGATGACAAGCGTTTCGGAGATTGGATGCACAATGTCAATATATTTAACCCCACTGATCTATATACTTAAAAATGGTTAAGATGGTATATTTTATATGTATTTTACCAAATTAAAAACAAAAATATAAGCAAATAAATAAAACTGTTTTAATACTCTTTTCACTTATTTTTGTGGTATCTTTCCATGTAAGACATATACACCTCCATTGATATTTCAGATGGCTGGATACTATTCTATTGTAGAGATTCACTTTTATTTATTTAACCTATGAGGATTCTTTTTTTAGGATGGAGGAAAATTATGAATGCTTGATTTGTGAGGAGGAATCTGTAATGAACATAGAGAGATCTAAGAACACAGGAGAGAGAGGAATATTAATAAGAGGGATGGTTCTGAAGGAGGCACAAGAAGATGGCATTTGGGGTTTAAGTAATGGGCTAGCCTTAAACATGGGGAAATATGGATACCACATCCTTTGTCGAAAGGAGATGAAGATGGATATGAATATATTTGCAAGTGAAAGGGAGAGGTTAGGTAGTTGAAGGAAGTCGGGAGACTGGACATCCCAGTGAAGTCAGAGGTAGAGGGAGTGGAGGAACTTTTAAAAATGAAAGAGTTGGAAGGATACACAATTTTGTTCAAAGAATGGATACTGGGATTAAGATTTATGAGGTGAAAAAATACCAGCTGGACAAGAATTTGGGTAGAGTGTTGGGATTGAGTAGCTGTGGCTTAGTGAAGGTGAACTCATTAATTAAGAAGATCCAATGGAATTTGAGGCCAGGTTCATAGTCAGACCATCTAGGATGGTGCCACCACCAAGGTTACAACAGGAGTTGGGGAGGAAAGGGAGGTATGAGAAGACATAGAGCCAGGTCTTCAGTTCCTCAAGAAATGAATGGAAATGATTTGGGGTTGGAAGGAGAGTAGTGATGGGAAAGGGTGAAGGCACTTTACCACATTTAGCTTCAATGTTGGGGGGTGATGAGCTTTTCATGCAGTGACTCAAAAAGGTTGAGAGAGCAATCAGCAAAAAAAGCTGAGAACTTTAACCTGCATTCCCTAGGGTGAAGAGGAAAAGAGTTGGGGGGGGCATTAAAGAGGACGATAAGTGAAGAAGTTAAGAGGGAGTGAAAACACGAGATGTTATATGTGAGAGTAGGGAGGTGGGTATGAGATGTTGTACAGTAGGAGGCAGAAGGACATGGGATTATGGACATAGGTGGATGGCCAGCCTTGAACAAAGAAAAGAACATGACTGTAGAACCCATGTCTAGTCTCAGAAAAGTGGTAAGAATCACTAAGTTTGCAAGAGACAGCAATGAGACTTCTAGTTCTCAGAGCACATTTTCTAGTAATTCCAAATTCTTTACCATGATTGATTTTTCTCCACAGTACATTAGCCATATACTATACTAGTTCCTTGTTTATTTCTGATCAATTTCCCCCACTAGAATATAAAACCTGCTGAAGGCAGGAACACCATCTGTTTTGTTCATTGCTGTATCACCAGCACCTAGACCATGTCTCCACATAGTAATGCCTCAATAATGCACATTTGCTGAATGAATAAATGAGTGAATGAGCAAATGTTAAAGGCCAGTTAGGATAGGGATATCCCATGAGGCTTGCTAAAATATAAGGTAGGGTCTTCCCCAAAGGGAGCTATCTTAAGGTGTTTGTCTTAAAGGGACAGAAAATGTCAGCTTCCTCCCAGATTCTATCTGCTCTTCATGTGACTATTCCTTCTGATCCTGGAGGACTCAGCTTAAGTGTCACCACTTCTGGGAGGCCCTCTTCAAGTCTCTCCCCCTATCCGGGACAGCTCCCTTTTTGGGTGCTCTTAAGGTATCCGCTGATTCTTCTGTTATTATACTTACCCTACAGGGTGATCTGATGATAAAGTTCTAACTGGGAAGGTCATGGTGGGTAGTCACACCCCAGGCATGTAACTTTTTAGTAAAAGGTTTATCTTTACCTTAAACAAGCCCTGTCCATTGTTTCTGTGCATCTAGGTTAACAGACCTTTGAAATAAGCACCCTCAAGAAAGCACATAATAATGTTAACTGTCCGGTAATCCAGTACCCCCTTTGCTTCTCCCCCTCATTCAGTCTTCCTTATGTTCCCTCCTTAATTTCAAATACATAAAAGAAGCTGCAAAACTGTTATTCTCTGGGACATTTGAGATCTTGCTCCCCAGTAATATGTAGTCAGTTTGACTCAAATAAATTTATAAGAATTCTCTACAGGTTTGTACATTCTAAAGTCAACAGTATAACTGTTTACATGTTGGTCTCCCCGACTAGACTGAGCAAGAATAGCATATCTGGAACACACAGTAGGGACTCCATAAATGTCTGCTGAAGATATAAATGGAAATCACTTAGTAGAAAGTGTGATGGTCACGTGAGACGGTCAATAAGAGCCTGTATTTTCCCTCAAACCTGCCATGCAGAAATTCACACTTTTGGCCCCACTGAGCATGTGGGCCCTTGTTGCCAAGGCTTCTGAGTGAGAAATCAGCTAACCTCCCAGCACCGAAGATAAGTTGGAATCTTTCTGTTTAAGATATGGGAGCGGTCCACTGTCTTTCATGTACCAATTCCCCCAACTCCCCTGCCCATCTGTGATGTCATGATGGAGCAGTGAAGGACATGAGCTGCCCTGCTCACCTGTGATGCTGACCAACTTACAGAGCATGATAGAAGCACCTAGGAACTTTTAAAAATGTCAGATTTTATTGGTCTGAAGTGCAGCTTGGATTTTTACAGCTCTTCAGATGATTATGTTGCACAGCCAGGGTTGAGAACTTCTGCCCCTTGGCTCCTTGCCATTTCCTCCTGGCTGTGGCATCGTCTAAGGCAGCATCTTGTCAAGCACTTTAACACCCCAAAGCCAGACCTGGGCAAGGGTCTAACGTTGTTTGAACAGCCCCATGGAAGACGCTGCTCCTTAGAACAGTACCAGAAGCGAAACCGTACAGTTACTTGTACTGGAGGAAACCACGTCTTTGTGTTCAATCTAAAACTGTGCTGTCCACAAAGAGTATTTAAGTTTATATTAATCCAAATTTAAAATTTTTCTACATTAAAAATTCAGTCCCTCAGTTATATATTCACATGCTGAACAGTTGCTAGTGGCTACTGCATTGGACAGTGCAGAAACGGTACTTTCCCATCCCCATAGAAAGTTCTGAGGAACAGTGCTAATATTAAAAAAAAATAACTTTCTTGAGAAAAATAACCTGATTATATTCATTTTCTGCTGATCATGGACAAAATGACTCATGAGGTATGCAGAGGGTAAACTGAATCTCTGATCATTTCTTCTCAGCATCCACACCTAGATGAGTGAGAGCAGCTCTTTATACCCTTTTGTGGGAATTAGGAACAAAAGTTTTTCTGAACAGTTCGATATATGTATTAGGGCAGCAGTAGCTTTCCAGCTTTTTTGGCCAAGACCAACAATAAAAAATATATCACAATCCAGTATACAGATATATATGTATAACTCGTACACTAAAACTCAATGTTGTTGTTTTGTTTTTTTTATCCTCATCCAAGGACATTTTATTCACTGCTTTTCTTAGAGGGAGGAAGGGAAACACTGATGTGAGAGAGAAGCATCGACTTGTTGCCTTCCATTCACACCTGGACTGGGGAATGAACCCAAAACTCAGACATGTGTTCTGACCAGGAACTGAACCTGCAATCCTTTGGTTACAGGACAACGCTCCAACCAACTGAGCCATACCAGCCAGGGATGAGACTGAAAGTTTTATAAATCAATATTTATCCTTATTACATATTTTTAAAGTACATTTTATTGATTATGCTATTAGACTGTCCCACTTTTTTCTCCCCTTTATTCCCCTCCGCCCTGCATCCCACCTCCCACCATCATTCCCCGTCCCTTAGCTCATGTCCATGGGTCGTACATAGAAGTTCTTCGGTTTCTCCATTTCCTATACTATTCTTAACCTTCCCCTGTCCATTTTCTACCTACCATTTATGCTTCTTATTCCATGTACCTTTTCCCTCACTCTACCCTCTCACTCTCCCCTTTAATAACTCTCCATGTGATCTCCATTTCTGTGATTCTGTTCCTGTTCCAGTTCTTTCCTTAATTTGTTTTTGTTTTTTGTTTTTTAGGTTCCGTTATTGATAGTTGTGAGTTTGTTGTCATCTTACTGTTCATAGCTTTGGTCATCTTCCATTTCTTAGATAAGTCCATTTAACATTTCATAAAGTAAGGGCGTGGTGATGATGAACTCCCTTAACTTCACCTTAGCTGGGAAGCACTTTATCTACCCTTCCATTCTAAATGACAGCTTTGCTGGATAGAGTAACCTTGGATGTAGGTCCTTGCCTTTCATGACTTTGAATACTGCTTTCCAGCCCCTTCTTGCCTGCAAGGTTTCTTTTGAGAAATCAGCTCATAGTCTTATGGGAACTGCTTTGTAAGTAACTGTCCCCTTTTCTCTTGCTGCTTTTAAGATTCTCTCCTTATCTTTAATCTTGGGTAATGTAATTATGATATGCCTTAGTGTGTGCCTTGGTGTGTGCTTCTTTGGGACCCTTAGAGCTTCCTGGACTTCCTGGAAATCTATTTCTTTTGTCAGGTTCGGGAAGTTCTCCTTCATTATTTGTTCAAATAAGTTTTCATTTAATTGCTCTTCCTCTTCTCCTTCTGGCACCCCTCAGATTCGACTGTTGGAGGACTTAAAGTTGTCCCAGAGGCTCCTAAGCCTCTTCTCATTTCTTTGAAATCTTGTTTCTTCATTCTGTTCTGGATGAATGTTTATTTCTTCCTTCTGCTTCAAATCATTGATTTGAGTCCCAGTTTCCTTCCCTTCACTTTTGGTTCCTTGTATGTTTTTCTTTATTTCACTTTGCATAGCTTTCTCTTGTCTCTCTCTTTTGCGACCATACTCAAGCATTCTGTGACCATCCTGATTACCAGTGTTTTGAACTCTGCATTTGATAGGTTGGCTATTTCATCACTTAGTTGTATTTTTTCTGGAGTTTTTATCTGTTCTTCCATTTGAGCCATATTCTTTCTTGTCTTGGCACAACTGTTACATTGTAAGGGGCCAAGCCTTAGGTATTCACCAGGGCAGGCAACCCACATGGATGTATTGTGGAACTATATGTGGGGGAGGGGTCTGAGAAGGAATAATGCCGCTTGCTCAGCTCTTGGCTGATTTTCATTCACTCTCCCCACCACCCACAAGCAAATTGGGCCCGTAGGGTACTGATTCCTGGGTGGGTGAGCTTGTGTACATTCTGGGACCCTGTGAGTCTCTCCAATGAACTCTCCTGTGAGGCTGGGTGTTTCTCCCGCTGCAACCCCTACAGGTTTTACAGCCAGAGGTTTTGAGGCTTTATTTCCCCATGCTGGAACCCTGGGTTATACGGTCTGTCTCAGTCCCCAGTTGCTCTTCCCTTTTTATCTGCATGCAAATGTGGGACCACCCGTTCCAACACTCCACGCCTTGCTCCACGCCCTTTCCACCCTGGCTGCCCATCTCTGCCCTTCCTACTGGTCTGGATGAATGTTTCTTTTTTAACTTCTTGGTTGTCAAACTTCCATACAGTTTGAGTTTTTGGCATCTCTGGTGTTTTGTTTTGTTTTTTTAATTTGTTGTCTTTCTTTTGTTTGTGCGAGGAGGCAAAGTATATCTACCTATGCCTCCATCTGGGCTGGAAGTCTAATCACAACTACCACTTAAGCTTTGTTTATACTTGCCTAAAAGTATTACACGTTTTCATGTTTTTTCAAAGACACTTCATGTCACTCCTTTGTATTCTACAGATAGTCTGCATCACTGTCCCTAGAGACAGACAATTCTGCAACTTTGAACAAAAATTTGAGTATCTAGAGGATTTTTAGTGTATTAGACACATGCTATGTACTTTTTAAAGAAGAAAAGTAACCACGATGATAAGCTGTTGCCTCTTCTATTCTACCTTGCAAAGTCTATGGACAAGTGATAACTTGTATTTATTGTAATTTGTCCTTTAAGAAAAACTGAAATCTACTTCCAAAATGAAATTAGTTATACTTACCTGGTGGGGGAGATACCATGACCACAAAATGAAATTAGTTTTACTTTCTAAATTGTACTGGGGGAAAATAAAGATTTTCAGCTCAATTTAAAGATAACTTTTACATGAAATTCTTAAAACACTGTTTTCCATGTATTACATTAAAATTAAATCAAAAGGTATAAACTTCCTGTTATAAAATAAGTAAGTCCTGGGGATATAATGTACAGCATGGTGACTATAGTTAACAATACTGTCCTGTATATTTTAAAGCTGCTAAGAGAGTAGATCTTAAAATTTATCACAAGAAAAAAAATTGTAACTGTGTGGTGAGGGATGTTAATAACTTATCATGGTGATTATTTTATAATATACTCAAATATAAAATCATTATGTTGTATACCTGAAACTAATATAATGCTAAATTGTCAAATATACATATAAAATGAAGCACTTCCAGGCAAGCAGTGATTTTGAAAAAAATTAGAATGTAGTAAACAAGTGCGGAATTTACGGATGGGATCGACACACTCATTTAGACCATTTGTTGTTATTTAGAAGTGGTTAGGAGGGAAACACTGAGCTCTGGACACATAATCTGTTGGGAAACTGTCATTTCTTTAGGCACCAGGCTGCCCAAAGAAATGTGTTCAGAGGCCACAGGCTGGCAGTAGTTAGGTTACTTCCAGCCTAAATATGCAATGACGCCCCCCTCACCCATCAAGCCTCATCTTACACAGAAAACAACTGTTTTCAGTTCATTTCTGCTTTTGTGCAATGCTGTACAACATCTGAGTCTCACAGGTCCATCTATGTATCAACGTTGCATTGCAATATGGGAGGTGAGGTGGTTGAACTCATGGGCTCTGCCGCCTGACTGTCCAGGGTTCAGATTCTGCCTCTGTGACTTACTGGGATGTAGGTACTGTGGGATTATAGCAGTGCCAACATCAAAGGACTGCTGTGAGAAACAAAGTAATACATGTAAAGCATTCAGCATGGAGCCTTTGGTAAGAACTCAATGATGTCCATGTCGCTATCATCTATTACATATGTATTAAAACAGTACTTCCTAAAGTGGGTCCCAAGCTTAGTTTCAGGGGTAGTATTTAACATCATGATCTATATATACACATGCATTTAATAATAATAATATAAATAATTACCCTGCTTATATAGTGCTTACTATAAGGACACTTCAGTTGTTTCCACATCTTGGTCAGTGTGAACAATGCTATTATGAACATAAGGGTGCATATATCTTTGCAAAAAAATGTTTTCATATTTTTCAGGTAGACACCCAGAAGAGGGGTTGCTGGGTCATATAGTAACTATTCTTAATTTTTTGAGGAGCCTCCATACACTTTTCCTTAGTGGCTGTACCAGTTTACATTCCCACCAGCAGTGAATGAGGGTTCCTTGTTCTCCACAACCTCTCCAACACTTGTTGTTACTTGTCTTGCTGATAACAACCATCCTAACCGGTGTGACGTGGTATCTTTTTGTAATTTTGATTTGCATATCCCTAATAGCTAGTGAAGTTGAGCATCTTTTAATATATAAATTAATAAAATAGAATATTACTTAGCTGTGTGAAAAGATGAAATACTGCCATTTTGTGACAACATGGATGAACCTTGAGATTATCATACTAAGTGAAATAAGTCAGACAGAAAAAGTCAAGAACTGTATGATTTCATTCATATGTGGGATGTAAAACTGAAAGCAACAAATGAACAAACACCTCAAAGATACAGACAACAGTATGGTGGTTACCAGAGGGAAAGGGGATAATGAGTAGTAAAGAGTAAAAGGGGCCAAATATATGGTAACTGAAGACAATCTGACTGTGGGTGGTGGGCACAAAATGCAATATACAGATGATATGCCATAGAAATGTGCACTAGAAACCTATATAATCTTATTAAACATGTCACCCCAATAAATTTAATTTTAAAAATGCTGATCCTAACCTGTTAAATTGATTTCATGACCCAAGACATGGTTTGAAAAATATTCTAAATATTGTATAAAAATTTTTTAAAAAACATTTAACAATAAAAAAGTTAAGTCTACGTATCTCTTCTTACCATGCTATCATGCATTGTAAATCTACACGCACACACACACACACACACACACACACACAAGTGGGGTGTAGATTTTTTTTGGCTTTTTTTTTTTTTTTTTTTTTTGTAACAACAGGATTACAAATTTTCCTCATTCCTGGTTCTATCAATGTCAAGTTCCACTTTCTTCTAAGGAGTATTGTCATCAAGTGTTACCTCTGCAGGGGATGGTGGAGAGAATTTAAAGCTGCATTGTTCAGAACGGGGTTAGCCACTAACCCCAGTGTCTACTTAAGTTAATTAAAATTAAATTAAAAAATGAAAATTCAGTTCTTTAATTGCACTAGACATTTTCAAGTGCTTAATGGCCAGCGATATGTGACTCTTGGCTACCACACTGGGATGATTAGAACATTTCCAGAAAGTTTATTAGAGAGCACTGACCTAGAGAAAGGCCATTTAAAGATGATAAAAACAAAATTTTTCATTTCTCATTTGGTAAAAGAGTTCCAAGCCCTATCCAGCAGAACTGGCTTGACTTTGGATACTGTTTAGTTGAATTTAAAAGCTACTGCCAAAGATTCCATTTTTATCTCAAAATATCATTCCAACCAACCTGTCTAAAATCTCTTTGCATTGACTTTCCATTGCCACAAGTTGTCTTCCAAAATCCAAGCATGCCAGGAGATGATTATTAGATGATGACAATAACTTGCTAAAGTTCTACTAACTTAGTTTAAAAGTGCTTACAGCAATTTATTAAAAAACATAAAAATACATGGTATCATCAGCTTCAGGAATAAAAGTTTAGAGTTAAAATAAATAGGGACCCACTTCTGTTACCATTAGGATAAAGAAAATACTTATTACACACCTGAGTCTGTCCCTAGCCTTTTCATAAACTTAGACTCAGATTCAACAATATCTGGTCTTTTTTTCACATTTTGAGAACTTTAGCACATATCTCACTTGAGCCGCACAGCCTAATCACCACTGTAGTGTGGATTCTGAGTGCCGTAGATCCTTCTTGTGAAGGGGAAGACTGAGAGGGAATTATTATCTTGTCTATGTATGTCTTGCTTCATTGGTTACTGAACTGATCACAATTGGCCAGACTACAGAGAAAACAAGTAGCTAAGACTACGGGACCAGTTAGTTTTTCCTCTGTTATGATTCTAGGTGCCCTGCTAATCTGGCCACTGTACTGCAGCGGTGGGCCTAGGTCACAGGGGAAACAAAGCAGGAGGACAGACAAGAGTGTACAAACCCCTTGCAGAGTTTTTGTAAGAATGACTGTGATAGTTCTACAACAGCGATTTTTCAAGCTTTTTCATCTCATGGCACACATAAACTAAGTACTAAAATTCTGCAACGCACCAAAAATTATATTTTTTGCCAATCTGATAAAGAAAATAGGTATAGTTTTGATTCATTTACACTGGACGGCTATTGTTGTGTTGGGTGTTGTCATTTAAAAAAAATGTTTTTAGACAGAGAGGGAGGGAAAGAGAGATCTGAGGGAAAGAAACAGCAATGTGTGGTGGCCTCTTGCACACCCCTACTGGGGACCTGGCCCGCAACCTAGGCATATGCGCTGACTAGGAATTGAACTGGCAACCCTTTGGTTTGTAGGCCTGCACTCAATCCACTGAGCCACACCAGACAGGGTGTTGTCATTTTTTAATTTGATAGTCTATGGGGAAAAAGGTCAGTGCCCCTGACCAAATAGTCAGCTACTGGATGTTTTAGAAATTCTTGCAGCACACAGGTTGAAAATTGCTGTTCTGCAACAAAGCCTAACATCAGGCCATCAAGCATTATTATGTTCATGCCAAAATAATTATGTCACAGAGCAAATCTCCTCTGCAAAGCAACCTGTGAAAAACATTTGATATGAAATATTGGAATTAACCAATTGTTATAAAGACACTTCAATGTTGATGTAAATAATCCAAGCAGATTGCCTTCAGCTAATGGCACATTATAATAAACATGCATTTTCCAAGTCTTTTATTTTTGTTCAGTGTCATAACATCTGCCATCTAGTCATTACTGTTAGCAAAACTTATTCATTTTTTAAATTCCCATGTCCAGCTTTTTAGCTTCCAACTTGGGGAGCTTGCAAGACATTTATTAAATGTGTGTAAGCAAAGGACACACCACTAAAATTCCTATGCTTATATGCCTTGAAGATCACATTTCTAGTTTATGAAGAGATGTCAGCTATAGTTAATCTTGGAAACATGGTGTCTTTAGGGCACATGGAAGAAAAAGTTTGGGACTTAATGCACAAGAGCTGAGACTCCAAGAGTCTTTGATCTGCAAATATCACATAAATGAATCTAACAATTTTTCTTTGAAAATTTTAAGTAGGTCAACTTATTAACTGCTACCATAGAGTTTATATATCCATATTCACCTAGCCTTCTGATGAACTACAGCGCAGAATGGAGTTACAGCCCTGCATTATTAAAAATATGCTTTTGATTCAAGTAGAGAAATGAAGAAGCAGAAACTAGCATTACCGTTTAGGTTTTGTTATTGTAACAGGTCCAGTAACTTGTTTTTGAAGCATTTATAGTAATTTATTATCAACTGAGTAATAAGCAGCCATATAAAGAGTTAGGAAACTCTTTAAGCATTAACATGAAAAATCTCTCCAAATATATTTAAAGTGAAAAGCGAGGTGTAAGATAGATCCAAGAACTTTAAAAGAAACAAAGCAAAACATATCAGTTATTATATTTGGTTCCCTAATACGACCTCGCATGTCAGAATGAGTTCACTCAAGAAGGGAGGCTTCCATTCCAATTGCGCTATATTCTCTTATTCATAGTCACAATTCTGGCTCATCCATGAAAGAAGGTCTGGTCAGAATAAACCTGACCAAAAAAAAAAAAAAAAATCAATGAAGTGTTTGGCGATATAATAAAGTGCGGTGGAGGTAGGGGTGGATGGAAAAGAGGGGTGAGTAGAGAGAAAAGGAATATGAATTAAAAATGGGAAAACCCTCTCATCCTCTATTGATTTATTTAAGGAGGTGAAAACCACTAAACAAGGGCTCTCTCCATAACCCAAGCTAATCACTTATTTTTATTGTAACGGATGCCCCAAAACAGCCTCGGTAACCCCCCACCGCCGTCTTCCCAGAGAAACCGAAAATCCAATTTCTTCCCCAGTGTGCGCCCAGGAAAAGAAAGCAAGACTGTGCCTTTAGAGTGGAGGGCGGTGCATAGGGCAAGGCAAGTTGGTGCCTGCTTCCTGGGATCCCTGATCCTTGAGCCAGCCTGACTTGGCTAACGGAAGAGCGAACCGCGAATGGTAGTGACGCTGGGAGGCCAAACTTGGGGTCGCTTCCGACCAGAGTCCACGCGACAACAAAAGGCCTGAGTATCTGGCTGGAGCGGCGGGTGAGGGCACCTGCCAAAGGACGGGACCTGAACCACTGATAGCGGGCGACGCAGGAGACCAGCGACCGGTACTGCGGCGGCGCCCGCTCGGCGCTTAGTCCGCTGGGGAGCGTCCGCAGAGACTCCCGGACGCCGACCGGTACCTGCGCCTCGGTCGGGGCGTGTGCGAGCAGGAGCTTAGGCGGGCGGGTCCGCGCCCGGGGCGCTTCAGGGAGGAAACCGGAGACAAGCAGGGCCCCGGTGCCGAGAGGATCCCGCCTCCCGAACCCCGCTGCCGCACCCGTCGCCCCCGGTCTCCGCCTCCGGGGTGGACGCGGAACCGGGCCTGACGCCCCCTGGCTGCCCGGCTGGCCCGGGCGGAGGACGGGACGCCGCGGACGCTGCGCCTACCTGTTCCGGTGCGGCGGGGCCGCGGTCGCCTCGCGGGGCCGTGACCTGCGGCAGTGGCGCCTGCAGTCGTGGCGCGCAGGGCGCTCCTTTCAGGAAGGGGTGGGATCTGCTCGCCCGCTGAGCCGCGGCCCGCCCCCGACTTATTCTGGGGTCCTTGCTGCGAGGTCTCTTGGAGAGAGCTGAGCCCCCCGGGCCTCCGCTTCTACCACCCCTTGGGGTCCCTAATAGTTACCGGGGCTGGAGCCGAGTGTGCAAAGTCGAACCGTTTCTTTCCACAGCCTTTGTGGACGCGCTTGCCTGGCGCTCCTCACCCAACAAAAGGAACGACGGAATCTGAGGGATCCTCCGCCTGGTGGTTATTTATTCCCGACCTGTGGTAACCTTCTGGCTGGCTCCGTCTGTCCACACACCTAGGGGTTTTGCACATGGCAACTAAGATTCATTTTATGCCCACCGGCTGATTGTAGCTCTCCGCCGCTCAGCACTCTCCCTTGGTTTTTCATCGACAAGAACAAACACAGGGCCAACTTCTGACCCTGGCACGGAAGAGCAGACTCCAAGCCACCCTCTCCCTCCCTCCCCTCTTCCCCAGCAACAGCTTGCTCTCTTCCTCCCAGAGTCTCCTTCGGGTTTGCTTCAAAATTATATTCATCAGCATTTTAATAGCTTCCCTACCCAAGACCCCAACCTACCAGTGGCACCATGTCAATGACATCTAGCAGCAGCTGGATCAGTGCCATTTCTGTCACAGGCTCAACATTAACTTCTATTCCAAACGTAGCCTTAGGGGGCTCCCACACACGGTAGGTTCTCCTTTAGCAACCTGCCTTAGTCAGACTGACCTCCATTCTTTTGAGGGCCTCCGCACCACACCTGCCTCATTAAATTGTTGCCTCTAGAAGCACACGATTCAAATTCTCCATTTGAGAACTCTCCCTTCCCCGACACTCCTGAGATTAGTGTGTGTGTGTGTGTGTGTGTGTGTGTGTGTATTTGTTGTTACTGTTTTCTCCTGGCTTCTAGACTGTGAGCTTCTTGAGATCAAATACTGGACTCTCGTGTTTTCTTTAGCTTAACAGATGGGACTGTTATCCATTCCCTTAAGATAGCAAAAAGAGAAACTTAATTCTAATATAGAATCCCCTAAAAGTATGTGCTAAATTTTGTGGGGGTTAGCCTATGTGTATTTTTCTGAGTGTAACTATAGCTTGCATCAGACTCTCAAAGTGATCTGTGACTTTGTCAAAGTTAAGACTTGCTTGAGGCCTATCTGTGAATGACCCCCAGCTCTGACATGACACCTCTCCCGCCCCTACCACTCCCTTTCCTCTATGCATTAATTTCTCTCTGTGCAGAATGAAGAAACCCTCCAGCCATACCTTCCAATCCATTCTGTTAAAACTTGTGGATCCATCCAAACAATTACGGTCCCTCTCAATTGTCTGCACAGCAGAATCACCGGAGGGGGCGCTTTAAAACAATGCAAATGCATGGGTCCACCTCAGACCCTGAGTCAGAACCTGGAGTGTGTGTGTTTGGGGAAGGAGGGAGGCATTGCGAGGCGGTAGGGGTATTTTCCCCGGGTATTTTTACAAATAGCCGCAGGTAGTTCTGACACGCCGATGACTAAAACACTGCTTTTCATGGGATGCCGGTACTGTTCCTTTTCACTATGGAAGGACTGAGAATCCTTGTACTATGTTTAATTTATTTGAAAATTTTCATTTTCACTTAGAACCAAGTTCACTTTTGCTTAAGAAACCACCTTGAATTTGTGAGGATAGCAAGTTCAGCGCCATTTGTCAGTAGCACTAAATCACTGCCACCTCCATCTCCAATGTTTATCTAAATAAACCGAAAGAGTGAAATAAATTACATTCCTGACAGTGATATTGACAGCTGAAATATTACATTAAAGTGCTGGCCTGAAGGAGAGTTGGTTGCTATAAGCAGATTCTGTTAATGTCATGAGAATTTTAGTGAAGTTTCAAGAGAACTGAAGACAAAATATAAATTTAACTGTGCTTTTTATCTTTCTTTTATTGGTTTTGGTATCCCACCCATTAAAATTTGTTCATCATATATTCAATATGACCTTAGATATTTTAGATCATGTATAGGTGTAAAATTAAAGTACTATCCCAGCGCTGAATGTCCTTTTAAAAAATGTATATAAATATTCCTCAATGATCTGTTGACAGTGCTCCAAAATGCTTCAGGATGTGAGGAAAGGACCAACTACAGAACAAACAGGATTTAAGGGCTGAAGATAGAGGCCAGCCATAAACTATCTGGAGCAGGATGGACATCAATATGCAGGGACATAATCAGGCCACAGGACCCCAGTGAGGCACCATGATGCTGACACCATGTTGCTCTACCAACTGTGCTGACCTAACTCTGGTGAACAGCACAGGCATCCATCCATCTGAGGAGGGGTGACTGTCTTTTTGGTATAAGTGAAGTAACTGAAACAACTACAGAGCATTTAGAATTATAAGGAAATTGTATGTTCTCACTCATTTCGTTTCTTTTGGGCAGCCAGTTTGCTGTTGATGATTCAAATCCCTCTCTTATTCAGTTGGAAAACCAGAGTTGAGAAGCACAACTCCTAAATGACACTCCCAGGATTCTGGGAGTCCCTGCCACTGCTCAAACTGCAACGACTCTAGTTATAATAAAAATCTCTAGAGAGCACAGTTATTGCCAACCCTTCTGTAACCAGCAAAAATTCAAATCTTCTCTGATAAACAACAGCGTTCATTGAAATTGCATTTGATCTTGACCAACATCTACCTATTAAAGAAAACCTTGTAGAGGTAATTGGAAAGAGAACAAGAGAGAATATATTTGGTAACAGGATGTCCAATGGGAGCTATTATTTTGTTTTCATTTTATCAGAGGCTCCACATAATAGTTGTCCACCACTCCTATAAGATGTAGGTCTTGCAAAGTAGTGTTCCCTTAACCTCTCACTTACCTTGAAGGTATAAGAGGTTTGCAGCGGAGGCTGAGCAGACTGCTGTGGATTAGAGAATGGTTTCTATAGAGGAGATGTAGGTATTCTAAGAGGCCCCTCTCCTGCATCCTCCACCTTATCCAAGGGGTAGGGGTGGAGGGCAAAGGGCCCTTTACTCTCACCTTAAGTTTGGTGAAAGGCTCTTGGGGCAGACCTTTCAGAGAGCTCAGGATGTGTCCCATGCAATTTGGAGAACACCATGAACTGGTGTCTACCTCATGCCTGAGAAATCTAAAGGGCCAGAGTTGGCAAAAGTGGCCTGAACACAGGACAGGAACTATAATGAGGAAGCAATTTACTCCCACAGAAGTCAAGCCTAAGAGAATGAGACAGACAGTGTGGGCTTGACTTTGATCCTACCCAAGAGGACTCGTTGGAAAGTAAAGAGACCTCAGCAGAAAGGAACCAGAGGTTTGCCTTCAGATGCCCAGGCCCCATGGTCGGGCAGGGGAGAATCTAAGGCAACCAGTGAAAGGCTAAATGAATTTGCTTGCCTGTGCCCAGGAAATGGGTGGTGAGAGATTCCCCAGCAGTGGTTCTGACAAACCCATAAAAGTGTCAGTGAGAGAAAGTGTCAACTGGAAACATCTGTCATGGCCATAAGAAGCCATGCCAACTAGAGCTGCCCAGGGCCTTTCAGCCTCCTCTTTCACACCTTAATCCTGGATGAGCTGGGTGGCCTAGTGAGTGTGAAAGAAGGGGAGGGGCTTCAGGCTCGGAGAAATACAGAGGAAACCTGTCATTACACCCCTTTGCCACTGAAGTATGGAGTTTTTTATTGTTACACCACTCCAGACATATTAATTACTGATATAAGAAGGTAATCAAAAGCCTTTGTATTATTTTTAAGAGTGACCCAAAAAGTTATGGGGCCTATGCAATTAATTCATCCAAGGAGCAGGAAAATAACTAGCCCCACAGAGCAGGTTTGAACAGACGAGAATAAATCTGTGTTCTGATTATACCATGAGTCCCACTGAGTCAGCTATACATTCAGATATAATGCATTCCATATTATATCTTAAAACTTCTGAGAATGCCTCATTCTGTCATCTTACCTGATTTACAAATAAGTGATATGTATCAAGAAATCTTTTTCATGTATATATAAACTATAACTTATGCTTTCTAGTAAGAAAGTTGGGTAAGTGTTCTGGATTAAAGGATCCAAATGGATCCTGTAATGAAGATGATAATATTATCCTTATCTTACAGATGATGTAACTGGAGACAGAAAACAACTTTGTAGAGTGCTTGAGAGCATTAACTATGATAATATTTGGAACGTTTATCACAGAGCCTGATATTTACAAATACTAAATAAAGATTACTATTAATATGAAAAAAGGAAAAGAAAATAGAAGATCTAAATGGGTCTAAATGTTGGCTTACCCTTCTATTAAATAGCTGCCACAGCTTCCTCATCTCTAAAGGGCTAGAGTTAGATAAAAGGTCTCTTTTCATCACAAAATTCTGTTTTGAAAAGGCTACAGCCACAGATATCATGTTCCAATCAAGGACCTATTAATCTTTCAAAGCCTGCTCCACCGGGCCAGCAGCCCTCAGACCTCAGTGTATCTGGTGCTAGAGTACTACAGTGCATTGGAGTGATGAGGGAGAAATACATATTTCCAAAATGCGGACTGACAAGTACAGGGGTGCCCTCCTTTGGAGGCCGACGTTTCTGAGGTCGATACAAGCACCTTGGTGACAGTTTCCATATTATGCACTTGGCAGTTATGATCTGGGCATCCCCAAGCACTTTCCTGTATTCTCTTGAGTGTCGGTGTGATCAGCTCTCCCTCCTCCAGTGGGAGAACAGAGTTGCAAAGAGGTCTATGACTGGTGCGCATAGGAAGAACGTCATGTAAACACTAGATTCTGTTTTCTGAAATACACTGGAACCCAATTTTTCCTGTTTGAACTATGAGACTGTTTTTTGTTTGTTTGTTTGTTTGTTTGTTTGCAAGAGAATCAGCCAAGAGTGTGAACAGTTTTGATTTCAATCAGTTCCCCCTCTTAGGACCTTTTGCCAACACACATTAAGTGTATGGAAGGCATCCATTATTTATATCATAAAAACATACCTTCTAAATCAGGGAGTTAATATGAATCATTTTATAGTATCATATTCTTTTTGTCATAAATGATAGTTTTTGAGGAATTTAGGTCATTATTATTCAGATTTTTAAAGTTCTAGCTAAGAGATGTTGCTTCGGCCCCTATAATTTTGTTACCCTGTTCTTCTGTGTGCCCTCTCAGCTGCCCCAGCCTCTACCCGAGATCTTGTTAAATAGTTCAAATATCACCCCTAGACAGAAGGTCAACTTCTCTCCACCAAAAAATTGTTTATAATTCATATCCAATTTATATCCACCTTTCTTTCTCTCTCTTCCTCTCTTCCAACCCCGCTCTTACAAGAGAAAGGTCTTCATTTTATTTCTAAGTCTCCTAAATCTACCAGTTGTCATTCTTCTTGCTGTTCTCTCCTAAGACTCTCAAGTGGCTCTCCCCATTAGCCTATAAACATGGCCATATTTCCTCCATGCTAAAAAATACCTTTCACAGATCCTGCTTTCTCAGAAAGGCTACTATTTCATTACTTCTCTTTCCTATGATGAGAAATTTTTCAAAAACATAGTTTTCACTTGCTACCTTCTCTTTCTTCTGGCCTTTGATTTACTCTCAGCTCCAGCGATCTGTATTCCACAACTACACTGTGGACTATGCTCCCTTGGAGATGCACAAGGAATGACCTTCCAGGCACTAAGTTCCACTGAATGCTATATAGTCCCCTACTCCACCCCCTGTCCTCCTTGAAACTTGACGACCCTTACCTTCTTGGGAATGCATTAGCTCCTGCATTTCCTTCTTCCTCTCTGACTACTTCCTCATATATTTCTTCACAGGAATGCCCGATACAAGGATGTGGTCCTATAATTCTTGCTCTTGGTTCCCTCTCTTCTAACACTGGTCTCTCCTTCTGTGTAATGTTACTCTTTCCAGACAACTCCCCAGACCACTCATCCATCGTGAGTCTATCTCATGAGCCAGCCAGTACCCCCAACTCAAAGCCAAATTCTAGGTACATCTTAATTGTATTGTATATAAGCCTGAAATCTTGCTTAAAAATAAGCAACAACTTCTCTCTTCGAGTAATCTCATACTCACTCAGTAAATAAGTTCTATTTCTTCCTTTTACTTTTACAGTGTTTTAGGAATCTGCCCCCTTTATATTTCTGCTGCTTTAAGACAAGTCCTCATCACCTCCAGCAAGCTCAATTATCTTATTTTTTTTCCTCTGCCTCCATTCTCTCCCCTATTCCAATTCTCTTTCTCACTGTTCCCCAGCCTCTTTTTAAATGATTTTCTTTTATTTTTTTATTTTCTGATTTTTCCTTAGATACATGGTCATATATGTGCAATTAAAACATGAAAAAAGAGATCTGGCAAAGATGGAGGTGTAGATAGAGACACTTCACTTCCTTGCACAACCAAAAGAAGGATAACAACAAATTTAAAAACAAAACACACCCAGAACTTGCAGAAAATCAAACTGCATGGAAGTCCAACAACCAAGGAGTTAAAGAAACATTCATCCAGACTAGTAAAAGGGGCAGAGATGGGAGCAGAGAAGACACATGGCTACGCAGCAGCTGCCAGATGGGTGGGAGGGGGCAATACCACATTCGCGCCTGGATAAGCTGGGAAGAACAACAGGTGAGCAAGTCAGACTGCCAAACCCAGGGTTTCAGCATGGGAAACTAAAGACTCAAAACTCCTGGCTGTAAAAATCTGGGGGTTACGTGAGCATAAGAAACTCTCAGCCTCATAGGAGATTTTGTCGGAGAGGCCCACAGGGTCCTAGAATGTACACAAATCCACCCACCTGGGAATCAACAACTGAAAGGGCACAATCCACTTGTAAGTAGCTAAGGAAGTGATGGAAAGTGGGGCAAGAGGCAAGAAAACAGTATTGTCCCCTTTCTAACCCCTCCCCCACACATAGCACCACAAGGCAATGAAGGGTGTTACCCTGCCCTGGTGAATGCCTAAGGCTTCGCCCCTTATAATGTAACAGGTATGCTGACACAAAGAAATATGGTTCAAAGGAAAGAACAAATCAAAACTCCAGAAAAAGAACAAAGCAATGAAGAAATAGACAACCTATCTGATGCAGAGTCCAAAACACTGGTAATCTGGATGCTCACAAAAAATGGTTGAGCTTGGTCACAAAATGAAGGAAGAAATGAAGGCTATACAAAGTGAAACAGAGCAAACTATACAGGGAACCAAAAGTGAAGGGAAGGAAACTGGGACTCAAATCAATGATTTGAAGCAGAAGGAAGAAATAAACATTTAACCAGAACAGAATGAAAAAACAAGATTTCAAAGAAATGAGGAGAGGCTTAGGAGCCTCTGGGATAACTTTAAGTGCTCCAACAGCCAAATCTGAGGGGTACCAGAAGGAGAAGAGGAAGAACAAGTAATTGAAAATTTAGTTGAACAAATAATGAAGGAGAACTTCCCCAACCTGACAAAGGAAATAGATTTCCAGGAAGTCCAGGAAGCTCTAAGAGTCCCAAAGAAGCACACACCAAGGCACACACCAAGGCACATCATAATTACATTACCCAAGATTAAAGATAAGGAGAGAATCTTAAAAGCAGCAAGAGAAAAGGGGACAGTTACTTACAAAGCAGTTCCCATAAGACTATGAGCTGATTTCTCAAAAGAAACCTTGCAGGCAAGAAGGGGCTGGAAAGCAGTATTCAAAGTCATGAAAGGCAAGGACCTACGTCCATGATTACTCTATCCAGCAAAGCTGTCATTTAGAATGGAAGGGTAGACAAAGTGCTTCCTAGCTGAGGTGAAGTTAAAGGAGTTCATCATCACCACACCCTTACTTTATGAAATGTTAAATGGACTTATCTAACAAAGAGAAGAAGAGCAAAAACTATGAACAGAAAATGACAACAAACTCACAACTATCAACAACTGAACCTAAAAAACATAAACAGAAACTAAGGAAACAACTGGAACAGGAACAGAATCACAGAAATGGAGATCACATGGAGGGTTATCAATGGGGAGGGGGAAGGGGAGGGGCATAATGGGGAGGAAGTACAGGGAATAAGAAGCATAATAGGTAGGCACAAAATTGGCAGGAGAAGGTAAAGAATAGTATAGGAAATGGAGAAGCCAAAGAACTAATATGTACAACCCATGAACATGAACTAGGAGGTGGGGGATACTAGAAAGTAGGTGGGTACAGGGAGGAAGGAGGAGAGGGGAGAAAAAATTGGGACAACTATAATAGCAAATTCAATAAAATGTACTTTTAAAAAAAAGTGAAAAAAGAAAAGCCCTGGCTGGTGTGGTTCAGTGGATTGAGCACCAGCCTGTGTACTGAAAGGTCACTGGTTCGATTCCTAGTCAGGGCACATGCCTGGGTAGTGGTCCAGGTCCCCAGTGGGAGGAATACAAGAGGCAACCCATCAATGTTTCCCTCACACATTGATGTTTCTTTCCCTCTCTTTCTCTCCCTTCCCCCTCCCTAAAAATAAATACATAAAATCTTTTTAAAAATGTGTTAGAAAATCCAAATAGGTATAAATAAAATTTACTCTCCCACTATCTCTAACCCCTTCTTTCCAACCTCCCAATGTTAACAGCCTGGTATACATCCTTTGGAAGTTGTTTTCATGCTCAAATGAACATATGTTCACACTTTTTGACTTCCAGTCAAGGTGGAAGCATAGGTAGACATGCTTCATCTCCTTGCACAACCACAAAAAGAATTACAACTAAATCTCAAAAAAACAACACCCCAAAACTGTCAGATTATCAAACTTCATGGAAGTCTGACAACCAAATACTAATAGAAGCCACATTCATCCAGACAGGTAAGAGGGGTAGAGATGCAGATACAGGAAGAAAGGTGAGGAGATACAGTGTGATGTGGAGAGGTGGTGGAAGTAGTGGAACAGGCATGGGCAGTTCCACATTCACATGAGGTGGATAAAAATTGGGAGGGATACATTGGGAGTGAGTGATCCAAGCCCCAGGCCAGACCTCACAGCGAAGGGTTCCGGTGCCAGGAAGATAAATCCCCATAACTTCTGGCTGTAAAAACTAGTAGGGGTTGGGGTGGGGGAAGAAACTGCTGTATTTTCTGGAAACTCCACCTAAAGGGCCCGCACAGTCTTAAACATAGGCAAACACATCCACTCTGGGATTCAACGCCAGGGAAACAGCTGGAAGGATGCCGGCCACATACAGGGAGTGAGTGAAGTGACTGGAAATGGTGTGAGTGCAGGGAAAACCTCCAGAAACCAGGCAAAAACACAGTTCCTTCTTGGAGCCCTGTCCCCGCACAGAGCCAAAGCAGTGAAACAAGTTGCCCTGCCCTGGCGATTACCTAAGGCTCCACCCCACACAATTTACAGGTGCTTTTGTTACATAGGCCATGCTGCTAAGACAGGGGGTTGAAGCAGCTTTACCTAATACACAGAAACAAACACAGGGAGGCTGCCAAACTGAGGAGACAAAGAAATATGGCTCAAATGAAAGAATAGAACAAACCCAGAAAAAGAACTAAATGAAACAGAGATAGCCAACCTATCAGATGCAGAGTTCAAAACACTGGTGATCGTGATTCTCAAAGAACTCACTGAATATGACAACAACGCAAAGGAAGAAATGAAGGTCACACTAAGTGAAATAAAGGAAAATCTATAGGGAACCAAAAGTGAAAGGAAGGAAGACTGTATTCAAATCAACGATTTGGAACATAAGGAAGAACTAAACTTTCAACCAGAACAGGAAAAAGAAACAAGAATTTTTAAAATAACCAAAGATAATATAAGAAGATTCTGGGACAACTTCAAGAGGTCCAACATTTGCATCATAGGGCTTCCAGAAGGAGAAGAAGAAGAGCAAGAAATTGAAAACTTATTTGAAAAAATAATGAAAGAAAACTTCCCTAGTTTGGCAAAGGAAATAGGCATACAAATCCAGGAAGCACAGAGAGTCCCAAATGAATTGGACCCAAAGAGGATCACACCAAGACACATCATAATTAAAATGCCAAAGGTTAAAGAGAGAGAATCTTAAAAGCAGCAAGAGAAAAGCAGGGAGTTACCTACAAAGGAGTATCCATAAAACTGTCATCTGATTTTTCAAAAGAAGGCTTACAGGCCAGAAGGGGCTGGCAAGAAGTATTCAAAGTGATGAAAAGCAAGAACCTACAACCTAGATTACTCTATCTAGTAAAGCTATCATTTAGGATGGAAGGGCAGATAAAGTGCTTCCCAGACAAGGGACAGCTAAAGGAGTTCATCATCGCCAAGCCATTATTACATGAAATGTTAAAAGGACTTTAAAAAAAGATCAAAACTATGAACATTAAAATGTCAACATATTCACAACTATCAACAACTGAATTTAACAAAGAAACCCAAAAAACAAAAAAACAAAGCAAACAACCAGAACAAGAACAGAATCATAGAGATGGAGATCATTTGGAGGGTTATCAGCTGGGATGGGAAAGGGGGCAAATGGGAGAAAAGGTGCAGGGATTAAGAAGCATAATTAGTAGGTACAAAATAAACAGGGAAATATAAGAATGGTATAAGAAATGGAGAAACCAAAGAACTTAACGCATTTGACCTGTGGACAAGAACTAAGGGAGAGGATTGCCAGAGGGAAGGGGGGTACCTGGTGGAGGGGGACAATGGGTGAAAATTTGGGACAACTGTAATAAGGCAGTCAATAAAATATACTTAAAAACATATATTCACACTTTAAACATAAAAATGGAATCATAATACATATATTATAATTTAGAGCTCTCTCTTCCCACTTAAAAGTATATATCATGGACATCTTTCAAAGTCAATAGATATAAAGCTAACTCATTTTTTAAAAAATCACAGCTTTATTCAAATAAATCATGTACCATAGAATTTATCCATTTAAAGTGTACAATTTAATGATTTTTAGTATATTCACAAAGTAGTGCAACTATCACCATATTCAATTTTAGAATATTTTCATCACCTCAGAAAGAAATCTCATACCTATTATCAGTCAATCCCACTTCCAACACCTACCCTAACCCCATGGAAATATTAATCTACTTTCTGTATATGGATTTATCCATTCTCGATATTTTATAAAAATTGGAATGTTATAATACATGGTTTCTTGTGTCTGTATTCTTTCACTTAGCATGTTTTCAATACTTAATCATGTTGTAGCATGATTAATCAATACTTAATTCTTTTTTTGCTAAATAATATTCCATTGAATGGATGCATCATATTTTATTTACCTATTTATCTGTTGATAGACATTTGGATTGTTTTCATCTTTTGGCTATTATGAATAATGCTGCTATAAACATTTGTGTACAAGTTTTTGTACAGACCTAAGTATTTTAATTTCTCTTGGATATATACCTAGGAGCGAAATTTGTGAGTCATGATAACTCTATGTTTAACCTTTTGAGGAACTGCCAGACTGTTTTCCAAAGTGACTGTACATTACCAGAAACAACATGTGAGGGTTTCAATTTCTCTACATCCTGGGCAGTGCTGTTAGTATATAGTGTTTTTTTTAAGTGCTTTTAAAATTATAGCAATCCTAGTGAGTGAAGTGGAGTGTTATCTCACGGTTTTGATGTGTATTTTCCTGATCGCTAATGATGATCAACATCTTTTCATGTGCTTATTGGTTATTTGTATATTTTCTTTAAAGAAATGTCTATTCATCTCTTTTGCCCATTTTTATTTTTATTTTTTATTTTCTTTAAATTTAATTAATTAATTTTTTTCAAATACTTTATCTCTGCCTTCACCCAAGCTTTCCCTTCTCCCTCCCCCCCTCCCTCCCTCAATCCTTCCCCTTTGGTTTTGTCCAGGACTCCTTGCTATATGTTTCTTGACTTTCCCCTTCCCTTCCACTTCCCCCGCCCACCTCTCCCTCCTTCCCTCTTGTCTCTGTTGGTTTCTTTTCCTTTCAGTGTTGCTGGACTTACTTACCTTGCATCTTTGTATTGTTGGTTAGGTCCCACTTATAGGTGAGATGATATGGTATTTGTCTTTCGCTCCCTGGCTTATTTTGCTTAGCATAATGCTCTCTAGTTCCATCCATGCTGTCGCGAAGTTTAGTAGTTGTTTTTTTCTTTCTGCTGCATAGTATTCCATTGTGTAAATGTACCATATTTTTTCATCCAGTCATCTACTGATGGGCATTTAGGTTGCTTCCAACACTTGGCTATTGTAAATTGTGCTGCTGTGAACATTGGGGTGCATAGGTTCTTTTGAATTGGCGTTTTGGGATTCTTAGGGTATAGTCCGAGCAGGGGAATCACTGGATCAAAAGGCAGTTCCATTTTCAGCTTTTTGAGGAAATTCCACACTGCTTTCCACAATGGCTGCACCAGTCTGCATTCCCAACAGTGCACTAGGGTTCCCTTTTCTCCACAGCCTCGCCAGCACCTGTTGTTTGTTGATCTGTTTATAATGGCCATTCTGACCAGAGTGATGTTGTATCTCATTGTGGTTTTAATCTGCATGTCTCTGATGGCTAGTGATGCCGAGCATCCTTTCATATGCCTCTGGGCCCTCTGTATCTCTTCCTTGGAAAAGCGTCTGCCCAGGTCCTTTGCCCATTTTTTGATTGGATCATTTGTCTTCTTGGAGTGGGGTCGAGTGAGTTCTTTATGTATTTTGGAGATCAAACCCCTATCTGACGTATCATTGGCAAACATATTTTCCCATACGGATCATTCCCTTTTCATTTTGCTGATGTTTTCTTGAGCCGTGCAGAAGCTTCTTATTTCGATGAGGTCCCACTTGTTTATTCTTTCCTTTATGTCCCTTGCTTTAGGAGACATATCGGTGAAAATATTGCTGCGTGGGATATCTGAGAGTTTCCTGCCAATGTTCTCCTCTAGGACTTTGATGGTGTTGCGACTTATATTTAAGTCTTTTATCCATCTTGAGTTTATTTTTGTGTATGGTGTCAGTTGGTGGTCAAATTTCAATTTTTTGCACATAGCTGTCCAGCTCTCCCAACACCATTTGTTGAAGAGGCTATTTTTACTCCAATTTAGGCATCTGCCCCCGTTGTCAAATATTAATTGACCATAGAGACATGGCTTTATTTCTGGGCTTCCTATTCTGTTCCACTGATCTATGTGTCTGTTCTTGTGCCAATACCAGACTGTTTTGATTACGGTGGCCTTGTACTACAGTTTTATGTCTGGTATTGTGATCCCTCCTGCTTTGTTTTTCTTCCTCAAAATTGCTGTGGCTATTCAGGGTCATTTATGGTTCCATATACATTTTTGAAATGTCTGTTCTATGTCTGTGAAATACGTCATTGGTATCTTAATAGGGATTGTGTTGAATCTATAAATTGCTTTGGGTAGTATGGACATTTTGATGATATTAATTCTTCCAATCCATGAACACGGTATATGCTTCCATTTATTTGTGTCTTCCTTAGTTTCTTTCTTCAGCGTTGTATAGTTCTCTGTGTACAGGTCTTTTACCTCTTTGTTTAAATTTATTCCTAGGTACTTTATTTTACTTGTTGCTATATCGAATGGTATTTTTTCACTGATTTCTTCTTCTTCTATTGCATTGCTGGTGTACAAAAATGTCTTTGATTTCTGAATATTGACTTTGTATCCTGCTGTTCTGCCATATTCACTTATTAGGTTGAGGAGTTTTTTGGTGGAGTCTACAGGGTTTTCTACGTACACTATCATGTCATCTGCAAACAATGATACTTTTACTTACTTCTTTCCTATTTGGATGCCTTTTATTTCTTTTTATTGTCTGACTGCTGTGGCTAGAACTTCCAATACCATGTTGAAGAGAAGCGGTGAAAGCGGACCTCCTTGTCATGTTCCCGATCTTAGTGGGAAAGCTTTTAGTTTTTGCCCGTTGAGTATGATGTTGGATGTAGGTTTTTCATATATGGCCTTTATTATGTTGAGGAATGCCCCCATTTATTCCCATTTTTCTGAGTGTTTTCATCATAAACAGGTGCTGAACCTTATCGAATGCTTTCTCTGCGTCTGTTGAGATGATCATGTGGTTTTTGTCTTGTCTTTTATTTATCTGATGGATTACGTTTATTGACTTGCGTATACTGAACCATCCCTGCATCCCTGGGATGAAATCCACTTGGTCTTGGTGTATAATCTTTTTAAGGTGTTGCTGGGTACGGTTTCTCAATATTTTGTTGAGGATTTTAGCATCTATGTTCATCAGCGAAATTGGCCTGTAGTTTTCTTTCTTTGTAGTGTCTTTATCTGGTTTTGGAATTCGGGTGATGCTGGCCTCATAAAAAGAGTCTGGGAGTCTTCCCTCCCTCTTGGGTTTTTTGGAATAGTCTGAGAAGGACAGGGGTTAGCTCTTTCTTAAATGTTTTGTAAAATTCTCCTGTGAAACCATCCAGCCCAGGGCTTTTGTGTGCTGGGAGTTTCTTGATTACTGCTTCAATTTCCCTAGTTGTTATCGGTCTGTTCAAGCTTTCTGTTCCTTCGTCCTTCAGTGTTGGAAGATTATATTTTTCTAGAAATTTGTCCATTTCATGAAGGTTTTCAAATTTCTTGGCATATAATTGTTCATAGTAGTTTCTGAAAATCCTTTGTATTTCTGTGGTGTCAGTTGTTATTTCTCCTCTTTCATTTCTGATATTATTTATTTGGGTCCTCTCCCTTTTTTTCCTCATGAGTGTGCTTAAAGGCTTGTCGATTTTATTTATCTTTTCAAAGAACCAGCTCCAGGATTGACTGACCTTTGAATTGTTCTTTCCGTCTCTATGTCATTCAGTTCTGCTCTAATCTTGACTATTTTCTTCCTTCTTCTTGCTCTGGGATTTATTTGTTGTTGTTTCTCCAGTTCTTGAAGTTGTAGTGTTAGGTCTTTTATTTGAAATGTTTCTATCTTTTTTAGGTAAGCCTGTATTGCTATGACTTCCTTCTCAGGACTGCCTTTGCTGTGTCCCATAGGTTTTGGACTGTTGTCTGTTCATTTTCCTTTGTTTCCAGAAATGTTTTGATTTCTTCTCTTATCTCATTATGACCCATTCATTGTTTAATAGTCTGCTGTTCAGTCTCCATGAGTTTGCAAGTTTTTGAGGTTTCTCTTTGAGGTTGATTTCGAGTTTCAAGGCCTTGTGGTCTGAGAAAAAGTTTGGTATTATTTCAATTTTCCTGAATTTGCTGAGGCTTGCTTTGTTCCCTATCATGTGGTCTATCTTTGAAAAACTGCCATGAGCATTTGAAAAGTGTGTATTTTGCTTCTTTGGGATGTAAGGTTCTATATATGTCAGTTAAGTCTATTTGATTCAGTGCATCATTCAGCTCTACAATATCCTAATTGATGTTTTGTTTGGAAGATCTGTCCATTTTTGACAGTGGGGTGTTGAAATCCCCTCCTATCAGTGTGTTGCTGTCTATATCTTTTTTGAAGTCATCCAACAATTTCCTTATATACTTGGGAGCCCCTATGTTGGGTGCATATAAGTTTATAATGTTGATGTCTTCTTGATAGATTCTTCCTTTAAGTATTTATAAAGGGTCCCTCTGGGTCTCTTTTTATGGCCTTTGTTTTAAAATCTTATTGTCTGATATAAGTATTGCAACTCCTGCTTTCTTCTCTTGCCCCTTTGCTTGGAATTTTTTTTTTCTCCATCCCTTTGCTTTCAATCTGTGTAGGTGTTTTGCTCTGAGGTGGGTCTCTTGTAGGCAGCATATGTATGGGTCATGTTTTCTTATCCATTCAGCTACCCTGTGTCTTTTGATTGAGGCATTTAGTCCATTTACATTGAGAATTATTATTGATAGAAACTTATCCATTTTTTCCGTTTCTACCTGTGTTTTTCTCTCTCTCACTCTTTTTCTTCATCTTCTTATAGCAGTCCCTTTAGCATATTTTCCAATGCTGATTTGGTGGAGGTGTATTCTTTTAGCCTTCTTTTGTCTGGGAAACTCCTTATTTCACCTCTATTTTAATTGAGAGCCTTTCTGGATAGAACAGCCTTGGCTGTAGACCCTTGCTTTTCATGACTTGGAATATTTCTTGCCATTCCCTTCTGGCTTATAGTGTTTCTTTTGAGAAGTCAGCTCCTAGCCCTATCGGGGCCTCCTTGTATGTTACTTTCTCCTTCTCCCTTGCTGCCTTGAGGATTCTCTCTTTGTCTTTGATAGTTGCCATTTTAATGATGATGTGTCTTGGAGTGGACCTCCTTGGGTCCCTCTTGAATGGGGCCCTCTGTGCTTCCTCTACTTGTCTTACTTCTTCTCTCCTTCATCAAGGGAAGTTTTCCATCATTACTTTTTCAAACAGGTCCTCTATTCCTTCCTCATCCTCTTCTTCTCTTTCTAGTATCCCTGTTTTATGGATATTATTACGTTTCAGGTTGTCCTGCATTTCCCTCAATGTCTCTTCATTCTTTTTTAGTCTTCTTTCAATTTCTTGTTCTTTGTGGAAGCTTTTTTTGTACCTTGTCCTTTAGCTTGCTGATTCAATCCTCTGCTTCACCTAGCCTGCTTTTGATTCCTTCTATTGTGTTCTTCAATTCAGAAAGTGTATTCTTCATTTTCTCTTATCTCTTATTGATAGTTTCTATGTCCTTTTTCATGTTCATATAGTTTGCAGTAAGTTCCTCATAGTTTCCCTGTAGTTTCTTGTAATTCTCTCTGAGCTCACTAATGTCATTGCACTTCTTTAGAACAATTGTTTTTAATCTAATATCTGATAGTTTACTTGCCTCTATTTCATTCAGTTCTCTTTGTGGGGAGTCCTCCTTTCCCTTTTATTGGGGTGAGTTTCATTTTCTTCCCATTATTTGTCAGGCTCTTCTTTTTTGCTTCTGCTTCTTAAATTGATCTACTTTAATTTCCTGACATTTTTGGTGTGAACTTCTATGGTAGGAGAGTGCCATTTTTGCTTTCTGGGTCTCCCTCTGATGATGTCAGATATTGATCCCGTTTGACCTTAGGCAGTATGTTTGAGACTTCCTGGAATCTACTGTCTGTGTCTGTTTCCTGCACTTTTTATCCTAGTCACTCTGCCCTTAGCCATCAGGCTCAGGCACCACAGGGCAGGGCAGAGTCTCTTGAGGGTGTGGCTCCTTTCAGGCTGCTGCCACTCAAGGGAGTGGTCTGCCTGAGCAAGATGGACACTGAGGGGTGGAGGAGGAGTCAGCATCAGGATCCCCGCAGCTACTCCTTCAGTTCTCTCCCCTATGCCTCCATCTCCAGTCTCTCCTCAAGTGTCTCTAGAAGCTCTGTGCCTCCTTTAGCCAGGGATCTACTATCTGCTCCAGCAACTCTGTACTCAGCACCCAGGCCTGCATGCAACTATAACCTTATATTATTTTAAATAAAACCTCAAACATCATTTTAGTTCATCCATTAACGTTAAGTTTTAAAGTGCTATGATGAACCGAGGACAGGACAACTTTTAGAGGGAAAAACTGTTCATTTCAGGGTTTTTTGTTTAATCAACACCAAGTTGCTCAGCTCTTTGAAGCTGCCTTCCTTCCCAGAAGTCTGTACATATTTGAACAGCAAAGAACAGCCGCTTTCCTGTATACCTTCCAGGGAAACATAAAGTGGAGGAGATAGACGTCAGGAGACCTGGTTCTAGTATCCCAGCCACCAATCAGCTATGCAATAATAAGAATGGCGATAGCTAACTTTTACTATGTCCTCACTTGCCATTCCACATTCATCATTTCGATTCTATCATTATCTCCATTATACAGGTAGGGTTAGAAAAGTGAAGCCCAGGATCAAAGAATGGCAGAAGTGGGTTCTTTTCTTTAATTTTAAGATTTTATTTCACTAACTTCAGGTCAAATTTCCACAACTGTTTTCTGGTCAATTTACTGTCTTTGCTTGACTTCCCAAAATGGTAGTACCAAAAGATTTGTGGGGTAGGGAGAAGAGATCATCTTAAGAAGCACTGCATTTACTCATCTTCACAAGGCAACAGAGTTGGGCATCTGACTGTTCATAAAAACAAGCTTAACAGCATCCAGGAGGGCAGGCAGGCAAACCAGGCTGTACACGCTCTTCCATTTGTCAAAATCAGACCACAGAAAACCTACTCCACACAGGTATGAAAGGTATTGCCATTCATCTTTTCTTTTTCTGTTGCCACAACGTTTTTCTTCTTTTAATTATCATATCATGTAGTTTCTCAAGTTCTTCCTTTAGTCCATCTCCTAGGAATGCATAGGTGGGCTGCAAATGCCAGGGAGTTGATGAGCTCAGTTCACCCATTGCTAACAATTTCTCTATTTCTGAGAGAAATGAGTTCCTTAGGTCTTGTTTGTGAACAACTATAAGTACAGGGAATCCTTGATTTTCTGATATCCTAGTTATTTTATGATGTTCAGTTTTCACTTCTTCCATCATTTCAACATCAACAGAGTCCACATCAAACACAATGCCATCTGTCCATCTGGTGTATGACTTCCACAGTGGTCTTAATTCCTCCTGGCCTACATCCCAGAAGTGAAAAGTGACTGTTTTAGAAATTCCCAAGGTTACCTTAATTTTTTTGGTGTTAAATCCTTTGGTAGGTATGGTACTTACAAATTTATTGAACCGCAGCCTGTATAATACAGTTGTCTTTCCAGCACAGTCTAAACCCAGAATAACAATGTGATAGGACTGAAATGAAGGCAGGCTGGACAGGATAGAAGTCTGGTCTGACAGTTCATTCCCCATTTCCAGTTGCAAAAAATATTGTTCCAAATTGAAATGCTTTCTTCTTACTGCTTTACAACTTCTCCTCCTAGGGGACCCATCTTCAAGACTGCTTCCAAACTGGAGTCTCCAAATGAGAAAGCATTGGTAAGCGTGTCCATGTGGAGAGGGTAAGCCCCGCACGTCGGCTCAGCTTAGCTGTCCCAGAGGTGGGTTCTTATCCACATCACTTTGAGGTTCTGTTTCCTCTTGTGTCCCATGGAGTCCATTGTCCTAGTTCAACCTAGTTCACTGGGGAATAATATATTAAAGGCTCGACAGTTTGAAAATATTTCAAGTTCTAATCATAAAGGCTTTTTCAATAGGTAATCTGTTTTTATGCCTCAAAAATCCAAACAATATAAAGTGGTAAAGAGTCTGGCTCCCACTCCTGTTCCCATTTATCTCACTCCCCTGCCCACTTTCTCTGTACAAGTAACCACCTAATTATCATTTACTTACGCAAATGCAACAAATGTGAATAAGTGCATTCCTTGTTCCCCCTTCTTAACAAAAAGCACCTTTATATATTCAATCTCTAGGAAGGCGCTCCTATGCCAGTGAATAGATAGCATCCTCGTCCTTTTGGTCAGCTGCCTAGTATTTCATTGATTAGATGCACCATCATTTATTTAACAAGTTCCCTATTGGTGGACATTTCATGCCCCCCAAATCTTTTGCTATTACAGACAGTTAAGCACAAACTTATTTTTGTGCATTATTATGAGAGGAATAGTCAGTAGCAGAACCTCTTAGTGCTCTGTTTTGTTCAGTGCTATCAATTCTTTACCTGCTTTTGATATTTACTACAAGAAGAAGTTCATCAGGCTTAACTTAAAGAACCTGTACTTTCTTTTGGACTCTTCTCATTAGGGACACAACAGGGACCTGAGAACATTAGAGCCCACAGATATGTCATTATCATTGTCGCTTTTTACTTGTCTGGGTTTGCTTATTTTAATTTTTTTAACCCTCACCTGAGATTATTCTTTTCACTGCTTTTTTAGAGATAAAAGAAGGGAGAGAAAGAGACAATGGTATGAGGGAGAAGCATTTATTGGCTGCCTACCGTACACTCCTGGGCCAGGGATTATAAGTCCACAGACCAGGGACCAAACCTGTAACCTAGTATGTACCCTGATGGAGAATCAAACCCGCAACCCTTCAGTCATGGGATGACACTCCAACCAGCTGAGCCATGCTGGCCAGGGCTGGATTTGTTTATTTTCACAACTCTGCCTATGCAACAAGAACCTTGCAAACAGATTGATCCAAAGTCTGATATCTTAGGAGTGCTTCTAGGAAAAGATACTCTGGAGTAGCTGTTTATTTTCTGTTTTTTATCTTTATTACAGTTTGTGCGATTATAAACCCATGTTGGATTCACTGAGGACATAGACCAGAGACATCCATGATTGGTGACATAAAAAGAGGGTGTAGGAGGCAAAAGGGAAGGTACCTCATGACTTCAGAAGAAAAATTTCCCCTTGCTTTCCTTTCTACTTCTCTCCCAGATGAGGAAGTGATTCTAGACTTGACTTTAAGTAGATTAAGTTCGTTGTGGACTAAGTGGGTAATATATCAAAGATGTTCCCAAATTTCTACTTCTCTCTTCTCTGTCACAGCCTGAAAATCTTCACTTTTTCTTCTCTTAGTTGCTGCCTAAAATCCCTAGAATTACAGATTCATTTGTGTTAGAAGCATCTCTTTTAAAGGTAAATATCTTCAGTCATCATGCCTTAAAGTAGATTGATTTACTCAATCACCCTATCCTAACACCCAGCACGGATGAGCCATGCTGAAAGAGAATGGGCTGTGGGTTGGGGATAGGAAGGGGAGAATGCTCATGACAATTTTGGAACAAGGGCTGGGAGAGAGAGCGTTGGGAAGGCTGCAACTCAGGAGAGGACTCTGAGTTGCTACAAGTGGGGAACTCTTATAATCTCATCAATGGAAGAAAGGAAACAGGGAATAGAGACATGCACAAGAGAATTGGGTGGGCACCAAAGGAGGCATTGTCCTCTTTGTAAATTTACCCATGAGTAGCTTTGTTTATTTGTACATGTTTGCCAAGAATGCATTGTTGCTTAACTCTGGATCTCACCTCTGTATTGTTCGTCCAGGTTTACTCTTCCCACTATAAAATAGGATCTGGAGATCGCAGGACAAGGTACAAGTAGAATGTAAACACTGGTATTCTATGTAGTTGTGTAGTTAGTGGTACCCTCAGTGACAGTATCCCATTGGCACTGTGGCTTAACCACAGAGTATTTCATTTCATGGTCTGAATTTCAAAATTCTCAAATATCATTATACCCACACCAAGAACATGAAGAAACAACTCAGAGTGGAGCAAAGATTTTAAATATAGTTTATTGATTATGCTATTACTGTTGTCCCAATTTTCCCTCTTTGCCTCCCTCAACCCAGTAGCCCCATTCCCTCCAACAATTTCCCCCACCCTCAGTTCATGTCCCTGGGGCATGCATATAAGTTCTTTGGCTTCTCCATTTCCTATACTATTCTTTTATTCATCTGTCTATTCTGTACCTACTAATTAAGCTTCTTAATCCCTGCACCTTTTTCCTCAATCTCCCCTTTCTTTCCCCCAGCTGATAATCCTCCAAATGATCTCTGTATCTATGATTCTGTTTCTATTCTGCTTGTTTGCTTGGTTTGTTATGTTTTTTAGATTCAGTTGATAGTTGTGAATTTGTTGTCTTTTTAATGTTCACAGTTTTGATCTTCTTCTTTTTCTTAAGTCCTTTAACATTTCATGTAATAATAGCTTGGTGATGATTAACTCCTTTAGCTTTACCTTGTCTGGCAAGCACTTTATCTGCCCTTCCATCCTAAATGATAACTTTGTTGGATAGAGTAATCTCAGTTGTAGGTCCTTGCTTTTCATCACTTTGAATACTTCATGCCAGTCTCTTCTTGCCTGCAAGCTTCTTTTGAGAAATCAGCTGATAGTCTTATGGGAACTCCTTTATAGGTAACTCTCTGCCTTTCTCTTGCTGCTTTTAAGATTCTCTCTTTATCTTTAACATTTGACATTTTAATTATGATGTGTCTGGGTGTGTTCTTTTTTGGATCCAACTTCTTTGGGACTCTCTGTGCTTCCTGGACTTGTATGTCTATTTCCTTTGCCAAATTAGGGAAGTCTTCTTTCATTATTTTTTTTTCAAATAAGTTTTCAATTTCTTGCTCTTCCTCTTTCCCTTCTGGCACCCCTATGATTCAGATGTTGGTATGTGTAGAGATGTCCTAGAAGCTCTTTATACTGTCTTCGGGGGTTCTTTTTTTTAATTCTTTTTTCTTCTTGCTGTTCTAGTTGAATGATTATTTCTTCCTTATATTCCAAATCATTGATTTGAATCCCAGCTTCATCCCCTCCACTGCTGGGTTCCCTATAGATTTTCCTTTATTTCACTTAGTGTAACCTTCATTTATTCCTGGGTCTTTTTTATCCTTTGGTTGTAGTCAATGAGTTCTTGGAGCATCCTGATCACCAGTGTTTTTAACTCTGCATCTGATAGGTTGGTTACCTCTGCTTCGTTTAGTTCTTTTTCTGGACTTATGTTCTGTTCTTTCATTTGGGCCATATTTCTTTGTCTCCTCATTTTGGCAGTCTCCTAGTATTTGCTTCTATTAGGTAGAACTGCTTTGACTCCCTGTATTAGTAACATGACCTATTGTTGAAGAGCACCTGTAAATTATTTGGGGTGGAGCCTTAAGTAATCACCAGGGCAGGGCAACCTGCTTCACCTCTTTGTGGCTCAGTGTCGGGGAGGACTTGGAGAGGGGACAACGCCACTGTTTGGCTTCTGGAGGTTTGCTCAGCACTAGCCCTGTTTCCAGTCACTTCACTTACTCCCTATATGTGACTGTTGTCCATCCAGCTGTTGCCCTGCGGTGGGTCTGTGTATATTCTAAGGGCATGTGGGCCCTTGAAACAGAATCTCCTGAAAATCTGGCATTTTCTTCCCCACCCCAATCCCCACTGTTTTTTACAGACAGAAGCAATGGGGATTTATCTTCCTGGCACTGGAACCCTGGGCTGTGCCGTCTTGCCTGGGGCTGGGATCGCTTGTTCCCAAGCAATCCCTCCCAATTTTTATCCAACACATGCGAATGTGGGACCACCACTGCTGCCTTCTCTCCATGCCACACGGCATCTCCACACCTCCTAACTGTCTAGATGAATGTGGCTTCTTGGTTGTCAGACTTCCATACAGCTCGGTTTTCTGATGGTTCTGGGTATTATTTGTTTTGAGGTCTAGTTGTAATTCTTTTTGTGGCTGCATGAGGAAGCAAAGCATGTTTACATGTGCATCCACTTTGACCAGAAATCTGGAGCAAAGATTTTTAGGAAGAGATGGGGTGGGGGAAAAGAAAAGCAATATCTACATTTTCAAAGAACCAAGTTAATTATTTCCAAAATGATTCAACAGAAAAGAATCTCAGTTTCATGCACATCTCAGTTTCCCATCCTCTCCTCTGCAAGGACTCCCCAAGTGGTTGAAGTCTTTAACATAAGTACCAAACTGCCCTATAAATGGCAAAGCAGCCAAATGCAAATTCTGTGTTTTGACAGATTAGCATCTAGGAATCAGGAAAAAAACACAAGTAGCAAATCGGTGTTTCTCTCTCTCTCCCTTCCTCTCTCTCTCTAAAATCAATAATAAATAAATAAATATTAAAAAAATAAAAACAGTACTTTGCATATCGCACTTTTGCATGCACTGTCTCATTTGATGCTCAAAACAATCCCATTAGCATGAGTATTTCTATCCACAAAACAATTTTATCTGCTTTGCTGGCAGTGTTCCTGATTTTGGGCACTGTTAGATGTTGCAGACACTGTTGGTCTGCACACTCTACTTTCTTACCAATAGAACTCTTGACATGCCAGGTATCCTACTGCTGGACAAGAAGCCCCTTGCCCAGCTCAGCCAATTATGGTGATTTTATTCTCTTTGCCAGTAATTGTTTTGGGGGTGAGCAAGTGACCCAATTCTGGCTAATGAAATAGGGGATAAGGTCTGCTGGAGGGCTGCTTTCAAGGTCTTCTTGATGTTAGAAAGGCACAGGGATGAGGCAGTCCTTCTGGACCTCGTGCCTGAATCTGGTGCCCAGAACTCTGGAAGTCATCTTGTGACTACGCAGGATCCAGTCTAGAAGAGAGCCAAGAAGATTGGATGACAGGCGGAAAGGACAGAAGGATGTTAAGACTTTGATATTGTTGTTAAGCAGCGAATTAACCAAGCCTAGATCCACCCTACCTTAGGCCTTCGCATTATATGAAGTGATAAACTCCTTATGGATTACCAGGGTTTTCTGCTTTCTGCAGCTGAAAACACCTAAATAATATGTCAAACTTTACATATTATGTTTGAGTCTTTTGGCTCCAAAGGGTCCACTTGGCTTTCACTCATATGAGTGTAGGTTCTCAGTTAAGGTCCCAAGGAGGGTTCTCAACCTTGCCTAGACATTAAAATCTCCTGGGGCGCTGAGGACATGCTCATGCCTGCCATTTACTCACAGAGATACTGACACATTCACCTAGGCTGGGGGCTGGGGCTTGATTTTTTTTTTTAAATCTCCCCAGGAAATTTTAACTTAAGAACCATTGGTCTGAAAGTTCCAAAGGACACATCAGATACATTTTTAGGACATTTTGTCCTTCTTAACCCTGTCCTGCCTCGTCCCTCATCTCCCCACCATGTTTTTGGCACCTCCCAACATAAACACAGTGTGACCATACATCCTAGTTTGCCTGGGACAGTCCCAGTTTGTAACTGGTTGCCATGATGTAATTCCAACAGCAAACCCCTTACCCTCAAAAATGTCCCAATTTAGATGATTGGTCACCTTACCTAGGAGGTTTCTTAGTGGAGCAAGTTTAATCAAGTCTCTTATCACCACCTCTCCCCTATTCCAGAGGAGTGTGTGTCTACTCCAGCGCTTCTTGGAGGCCCAGGTTTGCAGAGGACCCAGGCTTGCTGGAGTTTTTAACAAGTGCCTCAGTTCCCACACTGGAGGCTTTAGATTCAGGGTGGAAGATTGGAGGTTGCAAGAGAACCTCAGATGTCTGGTAGAAAGTTAAGTACTTCCTGAGTTATTTTTATGTCCTAAATTATTTGTTACCACTCTAGTGTGCTTGCAGTCCTGCCTGAAGGCAAGGGAATGATCTGAGTGATTCTCTCAGGTTGCCCCCACCCCAGGATTCCCTGGCAATGCACATCCTGCTGCAGATCTTTGGAATCAAAAGAGGAAATTACACCATGGGGGCTGCTGAGACAGACTAGAGCTTTGATGTAAGAGGCTGGACTGACATCCAAATCAGAGAGCTGAAGCATCAAACAGAAGAAACTGAAAGGTGGGGAAAGCCAATACCAGGGAAAAGCTTTTCAGTCATTTTACTATAAACTAATGAAGGTTTCGGAAGCTTGCTTGGGATTAGTGAGACACTTTGGATGACATCATGCATGTAACTAAGGTGTGGGCATCAGAGGGGGCCAGGGCCAACCAGGGTAGCCAAGTAGGATCCTAATTTCATAGAGATCTGATGACTCCTTGGAGGAAAAAAAAGGGTGGGGACTTGAAAGACTGCTAATTGGGCACCACAAAGCTACAGTGAAGACTTATAAACAAGAAAGGGGCCATTCAGGCTGCTCTCACTTTCTTGGGCAATGCCCTAGATGTTCAGAGAGATTCCTCTGTGGCGGGCAGGGCTGAAGGCCCTGAGGACTCTAGAAATACTGGTAAGTTGTTAAAGAAGGGCAGTTCTTCAGAACGAGACACTTGAAGGTGCCACTTAAACACCTGCTTGCTCTGGCCGATGTGGCTCAGTGGATTGAGCAGAAGCCTACAAACTGAGAAGTTGCCAGTTCAGTTCCCTATCAGGGCACAAGTTTGGGTCGCAGGCCAGATCACCCCAGTTGGGAGGACAGGATGGTGTGAGGGGAGACGCAACCAGTGCCCATTTGATGTTTTTCTCCCTCTTTTTCTCCCTCCCCTCCTCTCTCTCTAAAAATAAATACAAAAACAATTTTTTAAAAACTCATGAGTTCTCTGACACATTCAAGAAGGAAATTAGAAATTAGGAAAGCAAGTTTTGTGCTGTTGCCCAGAGGCAAGAGATCTCTCTTTTACCTCTGGTAGAGAAGCGGGATTAACTTTGGGGGTTGTTGCAGTTATACATTGTTAATTATCAAACTATCTCAAAGATTAATGGCTTAAAACAAGAACTATTTGTTTGCTGACAATTTTGATATTGGGTCAGGATTAAGCTGGTGCAATTCACTCCATGGTAGCCTCTGCTGGGACAACCTCACTGGGACTAAAGACCTGATTTTCAGTTGGCCCCTTCCATATCTGTCAGTTGGAGGCCAGCTGGCAGCCAGGGCCTTGATTCTTTTCCCTGGAGACCTCTCCAAGGGTCTTCTTAGGCTGCGTCACAGCACAGAGGCTACATTCCAGGAGGACAGAGAGGAAGCTGACAGCCCTAGTAAAGGCAAGCTCAGAACGGGGACAGCATCACTCTCTCTATAGTCTATTGCTCAATGCAGTTGCAGGCTCAGCCCACATGCAGAGGGGTGGAGAAATAGAAACCACCTCTCAGTGATGAAAGTGACAAAGAATTTGCTGTCGTCTTTAGTATGTTACTTGTACCATGGAGAAGGTCAGCCATAAAGTGTCAGAACAAATGGCTATGGAAGGAGAACTTCTGGGCTTCTGGGTTGCCAATGAGAAAGTTATCCTGGCCCTACAAGGAGAAAGGAAAGAAACTTGGGAAGCTCAATATTTCTGGTGATTTTCTGGGGATGAAAAAGAGACAAAGGCCACTTCTGTTATCATTGTTACTCTAGTTCACACTCCTGGTCTTACTCCTCAATTTGTACAGCCAGGAAAATAAAGCATATGTGTCTGTAGCTGAAAACTTCAAAATTTGAGACTGACACATGACAAATTATTTAATTCAAAAATATTAAGTGAAACTATTTACTATGTACAAGACAGCGTAATAAGTCTTACATTCATTATAAAGTTTTACAAAACATGGCTTCTGTCCTCAAAGAGCTTTTCAGCTGCTTTAGCAAGCATGAGTCCAAGCATGTGCCAAACACTGTGCTAGATGCTACCAGCTGCCTCTGCATTCACAGAGTTCAAGTCTACTAAGGGAGAGAGATATGAACATAACTATTAAAATGTCATGTGAAATGATGTATGTGTATAAAAGAAGAAAAATGAAAGTATACAATTCAAAACACTAATGATGGGATTACGGGTAGGCTTTTGTGTTCTTCCTTAAAATCTAGTATTTTAAAAAATGAATTACTTGTAAGATAGAAAAATAATGTATATTATTTTTAACTGTAATATAGTGTTTTAATAGAGAAATGTGTATAATGTTCTTAGAACTGGAAGGGACTCCCCAGCTCCATCTGGAAGGAGGAAAGAGAAGTTCACATCAGCTCTTAGAAGAGGTGACATCAAAATCCTGACTTGAAAGGCAAACAGATATTGTGGTTGGAAATTGTCTTGAGGGGCCATGTAAACCTACCGCATCAGGTTATCTGGGGGAAATTCTTTATTGTACGTGGTTCTGTTGGGCCTGAAGGGCTTTGTCCCCTCAAGGAAAGTCAGAAAAATGAAAGACTCCCATTTCTCTCTTCCTGGAAGCCAGGGAATAGCACAAGTTTTGAGTTTAGCCTGTCAGGCTCCCTTCCCAGAGACTGAACCAGAAGCTAGAGGAGCAAAGACAGGATGGGTAGAATTTATGTATAGCAGACGTGGAGGGCACACGTGGTGACAGGTGTAGCTAACAGCAGCAGTGCCCAGAAACAATGGGGGCAGGATCCTGTTAAAAACTGCTGTATTTCTTGGTCTCGACCCTCCTTGGTTCTCTGTTTCTGTCTGTATTCCAACCTTGGTTTTCTAACCTACTACTATTTTGTGAGTCCCCAAAGCACTTCCAACAATTTCCTTAAAGAAAATCAAGTTTGGGTTCTCTTGCTTGAAGTGACTGACTGATAGAGGAGTTGGCTGGGCAGAGGATGGGGTGGATGAAAGGATCACAGCACGTGCCCGAAACAGTTCATGTCATCTTTTTTAAAAGTATATTTTATTGATTATGCTATTACAGTTGTTCCACTTTTTTTCTCCCCTTTATTCCCCTCTGCCCTGTACCTCCCCTCCCACCAGCATTTCTACCCCCACTTAGTTCATGTCCATGGGTGGTACATATAAGTTCTTTGGCTTCTCCATTTCTTATGCTATTCTTAACTTCCCCCTGTCTATTTTGTACCTACAATTTATGCTTCTTATTCCATGTACCTTTTCCTCCAGTCTACCTGCTCCACCTCCCCACTGATAACCCTCCATGTGATCTCCATTTCTGTGATTCTGTTCCTGTTCCAGCTGTTTGCTTAGTTGTTTTTTTTTTTGTTTGTTTTTAGGTTCAATTGTTGATAGTTGTGAGATTGTTGTCAATTTACTGTTCCTAGTTTTGATCTTCTTTTTCTTAGATAAGTTCCTTTAATATTTCGTGTAGTAAGGGCTTGGTGATAATGAACTCATTTAGCTTTACCTTATCTGGGAAGCACTTTATCTGCCCTTCCATTCTAAATGAGAGCTTTGTTGGATAGAGTAATCGTGGATGTAGGTCCTTGCCTTTCATGACTTGGAATACTTCTTCACAGCCCCTTCTTGCCTATAAGGTTTCTTTTGAGAAATCAGTTGGTAGTCTTATGGGACCTCCTTTGTAGATAACTGTCTTCTTTTGTCCTGCTGCTTTTAAGATTCTCTCCTTATCTTTAATCTTGGGTAATGTAATTATGATGTGCCTTGGCGTGTGCTTCCATTGATCCAACTTCTTTGGGACTCTCTGGGCTTCCTGGATCTCCTGGAAGTCTATTTCCTTGGCCAGATTGGGGAAGTTCTCCTTCATTATTTGTTCAAATAAGTTTTCAATTTCTTTCTCTTCCTCTTCTCCTTCTGGCACCCTTATGATTTGGATATTGGAACATTTAAAGTTCCTAAGCCTCTCCTCATTTTTTTGATCTCTTATTTCTTCATTCTGTTCTGGTTGAATGCTTATTTCTTCCTTCTACCAAATCATTAGTTTGACTCCCAGATTTCTTCCCTTCGCTGTTGGTGCCCAGTATATTTTTCTTTATTTGACTTTGCGAAGCCTTCATGTTTTCCTCTATTTTGCAACCACACTCAACTATATCTGTGAGCATCCTGATTACCAGTATTTTGAACTCTGTATCTGCTAGGTTGACTATATCTTTGTCACTTAGTTCTTTTTCTGGAGTTTTGATCTGTTCTTTCATTTGGGCCACATTTCTTTGTCTCAGCACGCCTTCTACATTGGAAGGGGAGAAGCCTTAGGTGTTCGCTAGGGCGGGGCAACACACTTTGTTGTGTTGTGGTGCTATATGTGGGGGAGGGGTCAGAGAGGGAACAATGCCGCTTGCTTGGCTCTCTCTGGCTTTCAGTCACTTCCCCCGCTACCTACATGAAAATTGGGCCAGTCTAGGGCTGATTCCTGGATGTGTGGGTTTGTGTACATTCTAGGACTCTCAGGGTCTCTCTAATGAACACTCCTGGGAGGCAGGGAGTTTCTCCCGCTGCTGCAAAACCAACAGGTTTTTATAGCCAGAAGTTTTGAGGCTTTTATTTTCTCCTGCTGGAACCCTGGGTCGTGTCGTCTGTCTCATGCCCCTGTTGTTCCTCCTGTTTTATCCCCACACAAATGTGGGACTGCCAGCTGCCATCTCACCCATCTATTCTTCCAGCCACCAGATTACCTTAAGTCCTCTCCCTGCTGGCTGCCTGTCTCCGCCCCTCCTACCAGTCTGGATGAATATTTCTTCTTTAAGTCCTTGGTTGTCAGACTTCCATACAGTTTGATTTTCTGGCAGCTCTGGTTGTTTTTGTTTTTAAATTTGTTGTCCTTCTTTTGGTGAGGAGGCAAAGTGTATCTATCTACACCTCCGTCTTGGCTGGAAGTCAAGAGTTTTTTTATCAGTTCATGTAGTCTTATCTGGAAAAAGAGACAAGACATACTCAGATATTGTATATGGTAGAAAAAAAGTACATGCTAAACATTTTGGGGGTGCAGAGGAAAGTACAATCACTTTCTGCTGGGTTAACAAAAATACAGTGGAAGAAATGAAATCAGTTTAATCATTGTAGAAGAAGAAAGAAAAAGTGTACTTATTCCACACAGAAAGAAAAATATATACTGATTGAAAATATTTGGATTTGTTTAGGTAAAGTGTGGGGTAGGGTAGCAAAGGAGCTTGGTAGGTTGGTAAGTACTGAAAAATAAAAAAGATTAAAAAATAAATTCTACTGGTGTTTTAAGATAGGACATACACTTTGAACTTCTTTGGTAGGTAATAGGGAAACATAGGTTTGTGAACAGGGAGTTTCATCTTGCAAGTGATGCTTTGAGATGCTAACTCTGGTGGCTATGGACAGAATGGTCAATTAGGAGGTTGCTGCAATAATTTAGGATGAGCTATTAATGACCTGAATTAGACTGATGTCAGAAGGAATGGAAAAGACCAATATGCAAAACATAAATAAGGATTTGTAAACTGACAGCAACACTGTTAAAAAAAATTTAAATGCACATATGCACACAACCAATGAGTTGTATTTACATATATAAGGAGTATAACGCATCATGTATGCTGGCTGTAATTTTCTCCAACTAATAGAGTGGTGAATTTATTTCACACATTATGCAAAACAAGTAAAATAAACATAGCTAGGCAAAAATTCTTTGCATCATTCCTTGGAAGTGTGTGTGTGTGTGTGTGTGTGCGCGCACACACACACACACATGAATGTGTGGACTTGGAATGCGGAATGCAGAATGCAGCAAAAAACTTAGGCTATAGATGGAATTCTGAAATTCCCCTGAGGAGTCAGACTGTTTTCCATAACTCTGCTCTTACCGCAGTTACAGTTGTAGATGAATACGAGGGACTGTTGCTGAAGCAGGTGGAAGGTTATCTGGTGTGTCTATAGAAAAAACTCTGATAGATCCAAGGGCAGTGAAGTTTAAAAAGTTCCTTAATACCCCTGGCCAGTGTCGGTCAGTTGGTTGGAGCATTCTTTCATAACCAAAAGATTTTGGGTTCAATCCCCAGTCGGGGCACATACCTAGGTTGCAAGTTTCATCTCTGGTCTGGACATGTTCGATCCCTGATCTGGGCACTTTTGATCCTTGGTCCAGGCACATACAGGAGGAAACAGATCAATGTATCTCTCTCACATTGATGTTTCTTTCTCTCCCTTCCTCTCTCTCTGAAAGCAATGAAGAAAATGTCCTTGGGTAAAGATTAGTGATAATAATAATAATAATGATAATAATTCCTTAACTAAGAGGATGAGTTAAAGCAATTATGTGATAGACTGAGATTCAATTTACAATCCTCCTTCTATCATTCAATCAAGTCTATTAACTCTACCTCTTAATTATATTTGAAATCTACAACCTATTTTAGTCTAACACCTCACTATCACCCCAAAACTCAGCTCAAAACCACTCCCTGACCACAGTGCCCTTACTCAGAGACAGGTCTCTTGCTTTCCCACAAAGGGGATATGTCAGTCAATTTGTCTGTCTTCATGTTCCTCCTTCCCAGCAAGTGTGTCCCCACAACCCTTCCAGAGTACAGAGAAAGCAAGACTTGTGACCCTGCCTCCAAATGCCTTTGGACCTGACTCAAGATTCACCTATCAATTCTCTTTCTTGGGAATTTGGAATTGAGACCCAATCACTCTAATTAGTTTAAGTGTTGGATCTAAAGACTATGTTGACTCTGCTGGTTGGCACCATTAGAGGGAGGCCACAGTGGCACCGTTGGTCTCTATTTTCTGTAAATAGCAATGCCTGTGTTGTTCTTGAAGGCTTGAGGACCTGGTTTTAAGTCTATTCAAAGTATTCTTTCTCCTCTTCAACCTACATTAACAGGCCCTCTTCCCAACCCTCATGTCCACCTTTATGTCTTAAAGGTGTTGGTCTAGCATACAGTATTTGGATAAGCCTTTGGAAGCCCATCCTGATGCCCTCTGCTGTTACAGCACCTGCATAGCTGCTGTGGTGAAGCCTCTTATTTCAAATCTTCATAGAAGGTAACATTGTCTTTAACATTTCTATTTCCAGTCACTTCAGTGATTGCACACATAAATATATAAGTATATATAAACACACTTATATACAAATAAACATTCTCATGAATGCTTTTTAGGTAAGGAAGTATTAGCAATGAATTTGTATTTAAATCAGAAAAAGAAGTTGTCTTCGATTGGGCTACCAAGAAACAGTCCCTGAGACAGAGGTTTATGAGCTAGTGATTTATTAAGGAAATGCTCCCAGGAGAGGCAGGTGAGGAAGTGCAAAAAGTGGGAAGGGAGACAGAAGCATTTCAAGGGAGGTCTAAAGTGTTAATTACACCTCAGTTTGTCTTAATCAAAGCAAGGGAGTTGAACTTTGGTGCTCCTGCACAGTAAATCACTGGCTTTGGGCTACTTTATGGGGAAGCAAATGTTGTGTACTTTGGGCTCTCTGGCCTTGGGCAAGGCAGAGCCAGTAGCCCTCGGGAGTACTCTGAAGAAGATGACAATTGCGAGATGCTGGAACAGATGTTAAGAGTAGAAGCAGGCATGGGCACAAAGCACCTGTAAAAATCATCCTGCTCAGAACAGTGTCTGCCCAGTGGGTAAGGGCAGGGTCTCTAGAGGCATATCTGGCTTTGCATTCCAACTTCACTATGCTAGATATGTAACCTGTCCTCGCTAAGCCTTGGTTTTTCTTCATTGTATAATGGGAATGATACCTTCTGGGGAAGATGTAAAGATTTAAGATATTTCATAGGATTATCATGATGACTATCATAAGCAGGTACTCAATGAAGAGAATTTTAAAATGTATTCAGCCCATCTGGATCATATATATATAAAAAACCCTTTTTTGTATCATGAAATATGCATACGTTGTATAGAGGGATGACATATTTTTCCTATCACTATGTAGACAACTCTTACCCTAGAAAGAGCCATCAATCTGGAAATCAAAAATAAGCTTCTTTTAAGCACGCAAGAAGGAATAAACTTATTCTTGCTCACCAATGCATTTTATTTTTAACTTTTTATAAGAAAAATCTTTAAACATACACAGAAAGAGAAGAGAACCCCTGGAGAGTATGGTAAACCCAGTTGCAACAATTACCAATTCATGGCCAATCTTGTTTCATCTATACTTCACCATTTCCCTCCATTCTGCATTATTTTGAAGCAAATACTAGATGTTGTATCATTTCATTTTTTGAATATTGTATTTTGTATCTCTAAAAGGCAAGGACTCTAATTTTAATTTTTAAATTAATTTTCAGTAAAACTGCCTGTTTGCTGTGTGTATATTCCCATGAATTTTAACACAAAGATTTGTGTAACCGCCTTTGCAATCATGATACAGAATAGTCCCACCATCCCAGAGGGCTCTTTTTTAAAACCCATAGCCACAATGTCATTATCACCCCTTTAAAGAATTGACAGTAACAAATAGATTTTAAAGATAAATATGATCCTATTTCTCTACAATATTAGACAACGCACCCTAATTCAGAGCATCCCTTTTACAAAAGAAATGTTCATGTCAAGACATTCAGATATGCCATAAATAAAACATGTTCTAAGCATCCTTCACCCTTTTTCTGACAAAAAGGCCAAACACACATGACCCTTTTGTGACAATTATTCATTGTCTTCTGCATACAGTAATCAACCTGCTCAATACAGACCTCTTTCTTTGATAGACATTTTCATAACACCTTCAATGCACCCAACTAGTAGAATTATCTACCTTACCATGACTAACTGTTTAGATGTATAAAAGGGTGAAGTGGTCTAGAATCGTAGCTCTGAAAGGGAGTTTAAAAGCTATTCACTTGGACCCTCTCATCTTATGGATGAGAAAAATCAATTCAGAGGAGTTTAAAAATTTACTAAAAGCATGCAGCTGGTTAGGAGAAGAGCTGAGATCAGAACGGGGTCTCCTGGTCTTGCAGGTTCTTTCTACTACCCCGTGTTGTTGGTCATCCTTTCTCCTTCATTTTTCTGTTACCCAAGTGTGGGGTCCATTTCCAGTTGAGTATCCAAGTGCCACGAAAAGCAGTTAGGAATATGTTCAACTACCAAAAAAGTTGTGAAATGTCTAAAAATTACAAATCTGTACAAATAGAATGGGAATTGACTGCAGACTGGTACAAGGAATCTTTCTGAGGTGATGGAAGTGTTCTAAAACTAAGTTTTAGTAGTGATTGCACAACTCTGTAAATTTACTAAAATTGTATGCTTAACATGGGTGAATTTTAAGATGGCTGATTTAAATTTTACCACAGAAAAAGTTGTTTTCAAAAATGATTGCATACAGATATTTTATTATCTCATAACACAATGTCTGAAGTTGGTGATTCCAAATTTGGTCCAGCAGCTCCACAATATCTTCAGACACACATTGTCACCGTGTTTTTAGCCCATCATTCTGAGCATGGCGGCCATTTGTCCGCATGCTCATCCTCTCATGGTCTCAACATGGCTGTCGCAGCTCTAGGATCAGGTCCACATACACAATAAGAAGAAAAAATGGTGTACGTGAGTTCTTAGCTCCTGCCAGTCTCCTTTACAACAGAAAGTCCACCAGTTGACTTTTTCTGGTCTCTCATTGGGCAGAACCAGGTCACATACCACCCTTATATGCAAAAATAGGCTGAGAATATGAGCAAATAGCAAATGGGAGTGGAGTGATCAAGACTGGCTTAGTGCTAGGGCTAACCAAATTGCCTTCCGGAAACAAAGTGAGGTTCTGTTGGCCAGAAAAAGGGGATGGAAAGCAGAGATGGACATTGAGTGGGCAGCTAAAAGTGTCTTCCACACCAGGAAATTCAAAATGTGCTAAATGTGTTATTATTTGTTCATAACAGTTAAGAGAACGGACTGTGGAAAGAGACTGCTGGGATTCAATCTCAGCCCCAACCAGCTCACTGTGTGACCTTTGGGGAGTTAATTAACCACTCTGTGTCTCTGTTTCCTTCACTGTAAACTGGGGGATTTCACGTAACTCTGCTTCATAGAGTTATGTGAAAACTAAATGTGTTAACACATATAAAGTGCTTAGAATGATGTCTGGCATATGGTAAGCACTATGTGAGTGAAGTTATGATATATGTGTATGATTACATGTAAATGTGTTATCTTGGGACATCTTTTATTCATTATCATTATTTTAGTCAATAAATATTTATTGAATTCTTAATATGTGACAAGCAGAGAGCTAGACATTTGGATAAAACTATGAACAAGATAGATTGCCTCCGGACCTTGCTGAGCTTGAATTCCATTGGGAGAAACCAGCAATAAGCAAGTCAACAAATATATAAACTAGATAATTACAGATTGTGGTAAGTATTGTGAAGAAATTAACAGGATGATGAGAGAGAATAAAAGAAGCTGTCTTATTCTTTTAAATCCTCACCTGAAGCTATGTTTATTGATTTTAGAGAGAGAGGAAAAAAGAGAGAGAGAAACACCAATGTGAGAAACATTGGTTGGCTGCTTCCGGTGCGCTCCCTGACCAAGGATGGAACCCACAACCTAGATATGTGCCCTGACCAGGAATCATACCCACAACATTTTGGTGTACGAGGCAACGTTTCAACCAACTGAGCACCCTGGGCAGGACAATAGCAACTGTCTTAGAGGGGGCAGGAAGCAATTAAGCTGAGATCTGACCAATGTAAAAAAGAGTAGTCATATAAGCATCCAAGGAAAGAACTTTCCAAGCAGTGAGTGTACAGCCCTGGGGGAAGAAAGAGTCTGGCCTGTTCTGTACTGGAGTGTGCTGAAGGCCAATATCACTGAAACAAGGTGAACGAGGTAGGTGGAGCCTGGGTAAGGCTGAGGAGATGTCCAAGCCCCAGGCCACATAGCAACTTGTAGGCAATGGGAAGGTAGTTGGGTTTTATTTTTAGTGTAATGAGAAGCCACTGAAGACAGAAATGGTCTGCAAGGTGTATTTATTATAACTACTCTATCTGTTGTGTGGATTGAGGGAGACAAGATAGATGTAGGGAGACCAGCAATGATAGGTTGAATGACAGTAGTGCAAGGGAAATGGGTAGGAGTCCAGGGAACCCCACCATTAGTGCCCCACCATTAGGCTCGGTGAGGGATTTTAAACTGTTCCAGGTCTTCTCCCATTGGTCAGGGGCACAAGCTGCCATTTCATTCCACCATCACTCCTCGGAGTATCCAGAGACCCACCTTTAACTCTAGGTAGTTCTTCTAGGTGGCCCAAGGCTGCTGTCCACATGAGGAGGTTATAGAAGAGGCAGTCATCACCAGCTCAAGGATGGACAGGTATCCTTGGACAAAGATTGACAGTGCCAATCACTGTCAATTGATGGACTTCAGGTTCTGGGCACAGACTTGGAAGCCTCCTAGCGTTGATGAGAAATGAGGATTCCTCTGGAAGAAGCTTGACATTTGTCAAACTTAAAATCTTTCTATCCTCATTGCCCTTGCCCCCTCGTGCTCTTTTCCAGCCCCACAATAGTGAGGGGAGTCAGGGCTTCTCTGCAAGTATTCACCTGAGTTTCTATTTTACAGGTAGACTTAATAACTGAGGATTTGCAATCTTTGTGTTTTTTTTCTGAAGCAGATGACTCTTGTCTGTCTAGGGTTGTGGCAGGTGTTCGGGGCAATTGAGAATTTCTTTCATAAAATGGGGGAGGTTGATTAATGAATACTTTCAAGTATTAAGCAGACACATGCACATATATACACTAGGGATATAGGCAGAGCTGCTCTTAAGAATAAGACATTGGTTTTATTCTTCCAGTCTGAAAATTTTGGGAGCGGGGAGGAGGCAAGATTGTTCATACACTCCCATGAGGATGGCTTGGGTGGAGTTCCACGGGATGCAATGGTTGGGGGGAAAGCACAGAACTGCCCCGCCAATTGCAACTTAAAAAAGGATCCAAATCGGCCTCACCCCTGAGGGGGCTACCCCATCCCGCAGAGTCCCCACTGACTGCTGCAGATGAGGAAATAAGTTGTTCCAGGTACTCTCGGTCTGCCAGGAAGCGGGTGGCAATTCCCTCTAGCAGAGAATGCCTGAGCCCCTCTCTTGAAGTGGTTTTTATTGAGAACCATTATGTGCAGGGGTATATAGCATGCATGCAAAGCTCATCGATCAGTGTCAGAAGGTTATGTTTACAGAAAACAGATAGAGATCATAGATAACAATTAAAGAAACACGGAGATTTGCCTCAGATCAGGGTCTGGTAGACAGGGTGGTGCCCATTAGTCCTTGAAACCTGGGAAAATGATCACATTCTATGTTTGTACTCCAAACATCAGTACTCAGTAACTCGAGGGCATTTTAGCAAAGTAAGTTTCATAGGATTTAATGCATTCCTTTGCCAGGCCTAATTACCCATTGGAACCACCTGATTCAATTCAGGGCTGTACCTGCCTTTAGATTGTTTCACTGATCTGGTCAGGCGGCCGGGCAGAGCAGCCAAGAGATGAGGAGACTTCTTTCAGATAGAATGAGGTCTCTGGCCATGGCAAAGCTGAGGGGTGAGGGTCTTTTGTCCCTTCTCTGAGTCCTACAAGTCCTTCCCTGATGGCCCCCATGCGACTGTGCCTGTCTTAGGTTGCCCCTGCCATTGAGGCCATCGAGGGGTCTTACCCATCATTGACTAAGCACCCATCCTCTGGGACCAAGCAGGGCGATGTGAGGGAGGCAGGGGCTGTGCCCCTGCCAGGGGGACAGGTTTTGTCTCCTCAGTGGCCTATTTTCCCAGGGCCTCCTTGCTCAGCTCCAGCCTTGGGGCCCTCTCACCTGTCGGTGAATCTACAGTCCCTGAAACCAGGTGGGACAGTTCCCAACACAACCCTCTGTCAAAATGTTGGTGACTGGTTGTCTGCAACCATGATGCACACTCTCCTTTCAGTGTTAGAAACCTTAACCAACCAAAGCTGCTCTTGAAATTACTTCTAATCAGGTTTCATCTGTGTAGGCCTGTTAATGGGGAAGGACAGGGGATCCCATGGTGATTTGCCTCAGCTCCATTCTGCGTGGGTGACTCTGCATCTAAAATCATAGACCATAAAGGCTAGGAAATCAGCTAAGGCCCAATACTTTAATTTTATAGCTGAGACCCAGAGAATTTGGCTGGCTCACAGTGACATGACCAGTTGATGGCCCAAGGACCATCTTGGACTAGCTCCAATTCCTGGCAGGAGTTGTTGGGTGGAGTTTAATTGAATTGACTTTACTTGAATACAGCAGGGACCTCCTCCTCACCCAGCATGTCGGGGCCTTTCATGTCAATTTATAATAAAAAATGGCCCCTTGTAAAACTGTGCTTGTAAGGTCCCGAACTTAAACCTAGCCTCCCTAACTTTGTGGGGAGAGCAGACTAAGCCAGAGAAAGCAATGAATGCTTTAAAACAAGGATGGTTCTCTAACTTTCAAATATTGTATCTACAGTGACAAAAACTGTTAACAAAGAACAGCTGAGGAGAGGTCCTGCCAGTGCTCTCAAGGAGAGGATCATGCCAGCCTGCCTCTTCATGGCTCAGGGATAAGTGGGTTTGAAAGCGTGCCTGTGGGGAAATTGGAGGGTTGGTGCTGTGGAGAGAACATCGGCAAAGGCCAGGGACCAAGATAACTAAGCAGCAATGTTGGATGCTTACCTTTCAATTACTGCATTTAAAGAAGCAAAAGGTGAAGGAGATAATTGTGTGCATATACAATGCTGAGTTGCATATAAGAATTTGCTAGACTCACACAGTGGTGGCTGTGGTCTGAGACTACAGGCTCTTGGGGACCTGTTCTTTAGAAATGAACAGCCCAAGGTTTGTTGGTAGCTTTGTCCTAGGATACGGGCTCCAGGTGAGTTTTGAATCCATAATGGATCAGACACTGTGCTGACCAGTTTACCTTCTTTCATAGGCCACTGTGGTTCAGATGAAGGTGGAGGCAAACTTTAAAGAGAAAGGACAGGAAAAAAATGTTGGATATGGAAACAAATAGCCTGGAAATAAGCTAGGGCTTTGTTAGCAAGGACGCAGGTTCAGCTTTTTGATTGCTTTCACAATGCAGTAAGCAAAAATTGAGTGCCTAACTTGTGTGTCAGGAGCTGTGCTAAGATACTGGGGTATCTGCAGCAACTGGGGTTACTAAGGTGAGCAAAGCAGAGCTCCCCCCCCCCCCCACTAAGCCACACTCTACTCTGGGTATAGGTGTCTGAGGTTCACTTTCTTCTTAGTACCAGTAGGTTCTACTTATCCCCCCTTCAATCTTCAGCAGCCTGGGGCCTGCTGCAGTCCCAAAGTGTATGTGAGCATGGAGATGGAGGCAGAGGAGGGAGGCAGAGGAGGTTGTGCCGGCAAATTATGGAATATTATAAAGCTGTTTAACATAATTTAGCTCAACTCTCCTTTTTTGATAACATTGAGTCTTGGTGGAGTGTAGAAAAGCTGATATTCTCATCCATTAGTAGCAGGGGTTCAAATTGTTACAATCTTTTTGAAACTATATCTGGAAACTTCCACAAAAACTAAAATATATTTACCCTTTGGAGTCAGAAATATCACATTTAGCCCGGCCAGGATAGAGGCATAGATAGATACACTTTGCCTCCTCACACAACCAAAAGGACAACAACAAATTTAAAAACAAAAAATAACCAGAACTGTCAGAAAATCAAACTGTATGGAAGACTGACAACCAAGGAGCTAAAGAAGAAACATGCATCCAGACTGGTAGGAATGGCAGAGACCAGCAGCCGGGGCCAAGAGAACGCAGCAAGACGGTGGCTGGAGGACCAGGTGGGCAAGGTGGCAGCTGGCAGACTGGGCGGTCCCACATTTGCGTGCGGATAAACTGGAGGAACGGCTGGGGAGAGACAGACCGCACAATCCAGGGTTCCACTGCAGGAAAAGAAAGCCTCAAAACCTCTGGAGGTAAAAACCTGTGGAGATTGGGGAGGCAGGAAAAACTCCCAGATTCACAGTAGAGTCCTTTGGAGACACCCATGGGGTCATAGTATGTCCACAAACCCACCCACCCAGGAATGAGCACCAGAAGGGCCCAATTTGCTTATTGGTAGCGGGGCAAGTGACTGAAAGCGAGCAAGAGCCAAGCAAGCAGCATTGTTCCCTCTCAAACCTCTCCCCCACACACTGCGTCACAACCAGTGACCTGGGTTGCCCTGCCCTGGTGAGTACCTAAGGCTCAGCCCCTCCCAACATAACAGGTGCACTGAGACAAAGAAATATGGCCAAAATGAAATAACAGATCAAAGCTCCAGAAATAGAACTAAGAGACAGCCAACCTATCAGATTGACAGTTCAAAACACCAGTAATCTGGATACTCACTGAATTGGTTAAATATGGTCACAAAATGGAGGAAAAAATGAAGGCTATGCAAAGTGAAATAAAGAAAAATATACAGGGAACCAATAGTAAAGGGAAGAAAACCAGGACTCAATCAATAATTGGAAGCAGAAGGAAGAGAAAAACATTCAACCAGAACAAAATTGAGAAAAAAGAATTCCAAAAAATGAGGACAGGCTTAAGAACCTGGGGGACAACTTTAAACATCTCAACCTCTGAATCATAAGTGTGCCAGAAGTAGAAGAGGAAGAGCAAGAAATTGAAATTTTATTTGAACAAATAGTGAAGGAGAACTTCCCCAATCTGGCCAAGGAAATAGACTTCAGGAGATCCAGGAAGCTCAGAGAGTCCCAAAGAAGTTAGACCCAAGGAAGTACACACCAAGGCACACCATAATTACATTACCCAAGATTAAAGATAAAGAGAGAATCTTAAAAGCAGCAAGAGAAAAGGAGACAGTTATCTACAAAGGAGTTCCCATAAGACTATCAGCTAATTTCTTAATGAAATACTAATGACGTATTTCACAGATATAGAACAAACATTTCGAAATTTATGTGGAGCCATAAATGAACCCAAATAGCTGCAGCAATTTTGAGACAGAACAAAGTAGGAGGGATCGCATTACCTGGTATTAAACTATACTACAAGACCACTGTAATCAAAACAGTCTGGTACTGGCATAAGAACAGACATATAGACCAGTGGAACAGAATAGAGAGCCCAGAAATAAACCCATGTCTGTATGGTCAATTAATACTCAGCAAAGGGGGTAAGAGCATAAAATGGAATAAAAATAGCCTCTTTGACAAATGGTTTTGGAAGAGCTGGACAGCTACATGAAAAAATTGAAATTCAACCACCAGTTTACACCATACAAAAGTAAACTCAAGATGGATAAAAGACTTAAATATAAGTCGCAACACCATAAAAGTCCTAGAGGAGAACATAGACAGGAAACTCTCATATATTCCATGCAGCAATATTTTCACCGATATGTCACCTCGAGCAAGGGATATAAAAGAAAGAATAAACAAATGGGACTTCATCAAAATGAGAAGATTCTGCACAGCTAAAGAACATATCAGCAAAATGAAAAGGAAACCAAGCATATGGGAAAATACATTTGTCGATGATACCTCAGACAAGGGTTTGATCTCCAAAATATATAAAGAACTCATACAACTCCACTCCAGGAAGACAAACAATCCAATTAAAAAATGAGCAAAGGACCACAACAGACACTTCTCCAAGGAGGACATACACAGGGACCAGAGACATATGAAAGGATGCTCAGCATTACTAGCCATCAGAGAAATGCACATTAAAACCACAATAAGATACCGCTTCACACTGGCCAGAATGACCATCATAAACAAATCAACAAACAACAAGTGCTGGTGAGGTTGTGGAGAAAAGGGGACCCTAGCACACTGTTGGTGGGAATGCGGACTGGTACAGCCACTGTGGAAAACAGTTTGGAATTTCCTCAAAATGCTAGAAATGGAACTGCCTTTTGACGCAGCAATTCCAGTGCTGGGATTATACCCTAAGAATTCCAAAACACAATTCAAAAGAACCTATGCACCCCAATGTTCATAGCATAATTTACAATGGCCAAGTGCTGGAAGAAACCTAAGTGTCCATCAATAAATGAGTGGATCAAAAACTATGGTACATTTACACAATAGAATACTGTGCAGCAGAAACAAAGAAAGAGCTACTACTCTTCACGACAGCATGGATGGAACTGGAGAGCATTATGTTAAGCAAAATAGGCCAGGAGGTGAAAGACAAATACCATAGGATCTCACCTGTAAGTGGAACCTAATCAGCAAAACAAACAAGCAAGAAAAATATAACCAGAAACCTTGAAAGAAAAAACAAACCAACAGTAACAAGAGGGAAGGAGAGAGGAGGGTTATCGGGGAAAAGAAGGGGAAGGGTCAAGTCAAGGAACATGTATAAAGGACCCATGAACAAAGCCAAAGTGGGGAAGGGTTAGGGTGGGAGGTGGGGGTGGGTGGGGCAGGGGAAAGTGGTGGCGGGAAAATGGAGACAAATGTATTTGAACAATAAAAAAAGATATTAGGCAAAATCACAAGAAAAAAATACAAAGAGAGAAAGAGTAGATCAGAAAGGATTGCTCAAGAGCAAGGTGGAGAAGCTCATCTTAACTAGGAGCATGGACACTTTATCCATACAAATAGGTGAGAAGGTAGAGTATATGGAAACAATATGAAAGTAAATGGAAAATTGTGAAAGCTTTCTCCTGATTGCTTCAATTTTGTCAATTAAAAAATACTACATGTTTTAGTTATATAAGAAGAATAGGTTCTGGAGATCTAATGTACAATATGGTGATTTTAGTTAATAATACTGTGTGTTATATACTTAAAATTTGTTAAGACAGGAGATTTGAAATGTTATTACCATATACACAAAAGAATTATAACTATTTGAGATGATAGGTATGTTAGTTTGTGGTAATATTTTATAATGTGTATGTATATCAAAATATCACATTCTACATTGTAAACATATGATTTTTTTGGTTAATTTTACTTCATTAAAACAGGAAAGGTATCATGTTATCAGCAAAAAAAGTAATGAAAATGATGTAGTATGGTATGATTGTATGAAATAGTCACATAGGAGAGGAAATGATGAACATGCATACATATACACTTATGAATATACAAATGCATTAAATGTGTATTTATATGCACATACATAAATATATGTAAAGCTCAATTAAGATAATATTTATTTAATTATATACGCATACATATACAGGTATATGTATACACATATGTATACAGACACAAATATATATTCTTATGTTCATGTGTATAAATGTATTTTATGTATGTAACCTAATAATTTTGTTGCTCTGGTAGCACCTTTAATTCTCTTCTAAGGAAGGCAGCAAAGGCCTTCAAATGGATTGTTTCCAAAATACAGGACAAGGTGCCCATAGCCACCAATGTTGGTTATCCATACAGCATCTATTTTCCTTTGTTCCTAACTGTTGGAAAACAAATTTTATTTAAATTCCGGTACCAGAGGGTAGACCCAAAGGAGTAGAGTGTTCACACAACAGCTCTGAATCATGATCGTTAAAGACTAATAGTGATAAGCCCCTTTTTTCTTTGCCAATAATCAGATTGGGGTGTGCCTATGACCCAATTTTGGTGAATAAAAATTTAGCAATATGTTCAGAGAAGAATTTCCTTTCTTTATGAAATAATCTTTCAGGAAAAGAGTTTCTCCTCCTTCCCACTTGGAACATGATATTTAGAGGTTTGCATATATTTCACAACCTGATGTAAAGAGAAGCATGAATTGCAAAATTGTCAACTCAGGGTTCTAATAGTGTCAGTCAGCCAGGTAAATCCTAGGGTTATGTCTCTTCAAGTTTTGTAAGGCAAAGGTGATGAATTATTGTGACTCAAATTATTCTAATTCAGGTTTTCTTTTCCTTGGAGACAATATATCCTGCTATTTTTACAGAAAGACAAAGGGTCAAAGAAATGGGATAATCCCATCTTCAAATCCTTGGAACTCTAAGTTACTCACTGCAGCTTAGTGGATCTTCACTATTCTGAAATGATTTCTTTGTTTAGGAGAAACATGCAACTGTTGAGTGAAAGAACATTCATAGAAAAGGAGATGGATAGAAAAGGAAGATAAACAGACCTTAGTTCAAGAAAATAACAACTTTGGACACTGTGATCTGGAAAAAGGACTATTCCCAAAGAGGTCAGTCAAATCCACAACCAGGTCTACTGGTTCAACCGCTAGCCACACGAGTCTCTGAGTTCTCAATGAAGTGTGACCCGTTCTTTTTAAGAAGCAAGACCACTGGAATTTGGGTCTTGCCCAATGGCCTACAGCAGGCAGCCAACATCTGGAATTGTAATCCAGGTGGGTTCCAAACCAGGAACTGAAGTAGCCATGCAGAATTGCAAGTGTGAGGAAGTCTTTTTAACTTCTTTGACCTGTGAGTACTTCAGGACCTCTATGCCAGCATTCTCCAGCTCTTCAGTGCAGTTGCAACTGAGTATTCAATCAAAATGTCTAAGTACCTTATCATGTGGAATCATGAGTGATGTATTAGAGCCCAGGGTAGAAAGGATCCCAGCTATCTCCACAGCAATGTATCCTGCACCAACAATGACATTACAGAAAGAGCTCCTGCCCTTTGTGACATCATGGATGGAACTGGAGAGCATTATGCTAAGCAAAATAATCCAGGAGGTGAAAGATAAATACCATAGGATCTCACCTATAAGTGGAAGCTAATCAACAAAACAAATAAGCAAGAAAAATATAACCAGCAACCGTGAAAGAAAAAACAAACTGACAGTAACAAAAGGGGAGGAAGAGGGGGGTAACTGGGAAAAGCAGGGAAAGGGTCAAATCAAAGAACGTGTATAAAGGACTCATGGACAAAGCCAAAGTGGGGAAGAATTGAGGGTGGGAGGTGGGGGTGGGTGGTGCAGGGGAAAGTGGTGGCGGGAAAATGGAGACATAAGTATTTGAACAATCAAAAAAAAAAAAAAAAGACTATCAGTTGATTTCTCAAAACAAACCTTGCAGGCAAGAAGGGGCTGGAAAGAAGTATTCAAAGTCATGAAAAGAAAGGACCTACATCCAATATTACTCTATCCCGCAAAGCTCTCATTTAGAATGGAAGGGCAGATAAAGTGCTTCCCAGAGAAGGCCAAGTTAAAGGAGGTCATCATCACCAAGCCCTTATGATATGAAATGTTAAAGGAACTTATTTAAGAAAAAGAAGATCAAAACTATGAACAGTAAAATGACAGCAAACTCACAACTATCAACAACTGAACCTAAAAAAACAAAAACAAAAACAAACTAAGTAACCAGAACAGGAACAGAATCATATAATTGGAGATCAGAGGGGGAGGGGGAGGGGGGGAAAATGAGGGAAAATGTACAGGGAATGAGCAGCATAAACAGTAGGTACACAATAGGCAAGGGGAGGTTAAGAAGAGTATAGGAAATGGAGAAGCCAAAGAACATCTATGTACAGCCCATGCACATGAACTAAAGTGGGGTGGGGGAATGCTTGGGAGAGGGGCAATCAGTGCAGGATGGAGGGGAATAAAGGGGAGGAAAAAATGGGACAACTGTAATAACATAATCAATAAAATATATATTAAAAATTAAATTACATTCAATTAAATTAAAAAAGAGAAATATCACCTTTAAGAATTTCCTTCAGAAATAAAATCATAAATACATAAATATTTATGTCTAACACATTGTTGATAGTGGCAAAAGTGGAAACAAACTAAATGTTTATCAATAGGGCTATGATTAAGTAAACTGTGATACAGCCTATAAAGGAAAAAGGAGCCACATACTAAACTGGACAAACTCAGGGAAGGCTTGCACGGTGGCCTTACAAACTCAGAGACCAAAGTAACCACACAGGATGTTCTGAACATCACACTTCCTAACGGAAGGCACGTCATGGTGGGTAGTCATTTTCTAGGCCTGTAGCTTCCTCGACAAAAATCAATCTTTACCTTAACTGAGCCTGTCTATTGTCTTTTTGCATCTAAGATAAAATTCCCCTGGAATGTCAGAGTAATTTCCTTTTTCCAGACCTCTGAGGGCAGAACTGCCTCCAAAGCACAAGACAACAGAGTTCCTCATTGTTCCCTCCAAACCATCTGCCTGTGCTGGAAATGTTAATTATTGACTGTCCTGTACCCACCAATGGAAAATAAGTGTGTGTATCTCTGTTCCACTTTTTTACCCTATCTCAAAGATTTCTCCTGCTTTGCTTTCTCCTGCTCCCTTAACCTATACCAATGGATTTCATGTTACCTTCCATACGTCTCCTCCTTTTAGTCTAATGTATAAAATAAGCGGCAAAACTGCCATTCTCTGGAGCATTTTCTCTATCCATTAAGATTTTCTTCCCAGCAATTGTTGTCAGTTTGGCTCAAATAACCTCATAAAAATTCTTGACAGGTTTGGATGTTCCTTATATTGATAACCCAAATTATGAAATATTTTCTATTTTTTCATCTGTGAATATTATTAGCATTTCACTACAATAATACTTTTGCTGAACCCTATGCATTAGCATTAATCAAGCCCTTTACAATGTTCTTTTGTCTTTTTAAATGAATTAATTTATTTATTTTTCAAATACATTTGTCTCCGCTTACCCCTCACCACTTTCCCCTGCCAACCTTCCCACTCTCCCTCCCTCAATCCATCCCCACTTTGGCTTTGTCCATGGTCCTTGCTATATGTTTCTTGACTTTCCCCTTCCCTTCCATTTCCCCACCCACCCCTCCCTCCTTCCCTCTTGTCTCTGTTGGTTTCTTTTCCTTTCAGTGTTGCTGGACTTACTTACCTTGCATCTTTGTATTGTTGGTTAGGTCCCACTTATAGGTGAGATGATATGGTATTTGTCTTTCGCTCCCTGGCTTATTTTGCTTAGCATAATGCTCTCTAGTTCCATCCATGCTGTCGCGAAGTTTAGTAGTTGTTTTTTTCTTTCTGCTGCATAGTATTCCATTGTGTAAATGTACCATATTTTTTCATCCAGTCATCTACTGATGGGCATTTAGGTTGCTTCCAACACTTGGCTATTGTAAATTGTGCTGCTGTGAACATTGGGGTGCATAGGTTCTTTTGAATTGGCGTTTTGGGATTCTTAGGGTATAGTCCGAGCAGGGGAATCACTGGATCAAAAGGCAGTTCCATTTTCAGCTTTTTGAGGAAATTCCACACTGCTTTCCACAATGGCTGCACCAGTCTGCATTCCCAACAGTGCACTAGGGTTCCCTTTTCTCCACAGCCTCGCCAGCACCTGTTGTTTGTTGATCTGTTTATAATGGCCATTCTGACCAGAGTGATGTTGTATCTCATTGTGGTTTTAATCTGCATGTCTCTGATGGCTAGTGATGCCGAGCATCCTTTCATATGCCTCTGGGCCCTCTGTATCTCTTCCTTGGAAAAGCGTCTGCCCAGGTCCTTTGCCCATTTTTTGATTGGATCATTTGTCTTCTTGGAGTGGGGTCGAGTGAGTTCTTTATGTATTTTGGAGATCAAACCCCTATCTGACGTATCATTGGCAAACATATTTTCCCATACGGATCATTCCCTTTTCATTTTGCTGATGTTTTCTTGAGCCGTGCAGAAGCTTCTTATTTCGATGAGGTCCCACTTGTTTATTCTTTCCTTTATGTCCCTTGCTTTAGGAGACATATCGGTGAAAATATTGCTGCGTGGGATATCTGAGAGTTTCCTGCCAATGTTCTCCTCTAGGACTTTGATGGTGTTGCGACTTATATTTAAGTCTTTTATCCATCTTGAGTTTATTTTTGTGTATGGTGTCAGTTGGTGGTCAAATTTCAATTTTTTGCACGTAGCTGTCCAGCTCTCCCAACGCCATTTGTTTTTTTTTTTAATTAATTAATTTATTTACTTTTTAAATACATTTGTCTCTGCCCCCCCCCCACCTCTTTCCCTTGCCCCCTCCCACCTTCCCTCCCTCAGCTCTTCCCCTTTGGTTTTGTCCATGAGTCCTTGCTATATGTTCCTTGACTTTCCCCTTCCCTTCCCTTTCCCTGCGCCCCCCTTCTCTCTTGTCTCTGTTGATTTCTTTTCCTTTCAGTGTTGCTGGTCATATTTTCCTTGCATCTTTGCATTGTTGGTTAGGTTCCGCTTATAGGTGAGATCATATGGTATTTGTCTTTCGCCCCCTGGCTTATTTCGCTTAGCATGATGCTCTCCAGTTCCATCCATGCTGTTGCAAAGTTTAGTACTTCTTTTTTTCTTTCTGCTGCGTAGTATTCCATTGTGTATATGTACCATAATTTTTTGATCCAATCATCTACTAATGGGCATTTAGGTGCTTCCAAGACTTGGCTATTGTAAATTGTGCTGCTATGAACATTGGGGTGCATAGGTTCTTTTGTATTGGCGTTTTGGCCAACACCATTTGTTGAAGAGGCTATTTTTACTCCAATTTAGGCATCTGCCCCCGTTGTCAAATATTAATTGACCATAGAGACATGGCTTTATTTCTGGGCTTCCTATTCTGTTCCACTGATCTATGTGTCTGTTCTTGTGCCAATACCAGACTGTTTTGATTACGGTGGCCTTGTACTACAGTTTTATGTCTGGTATTGTGATCCCTCCTGCTTTGTTTTTCTTCCTCAAAATTGCTGTGGCTATTCAGGGTCATTTATGGTTCCATATACATTTTTGAAATGTCTGTTCTATGTCTGTGAAATACGTCATTGGTATCTTAATAGGGATTGTGTTGAATCTATAAATTGCTTTGGGTAGTATGGACATTTTGATGATATTAATTCTTCCAATCCATGAACACGGTATATGCTTCCATTTATTTGTGTCTTCCTTAGTTTCTTTCTTCAGTGTTGTATAGTTCTCTGTGTACAGGTCTTTTACCTCTTTGTTTAAATTTATTCCTAGGTACTTTATTTTACTTGTTGCTATATCGAATGGTATTTTTTCACTGATTTCTTCTTCTTCTATTGCATTGCTGGTGTACAAAAATGCCTTTGATTTCTGAATATTGACTTTGTATCCTGCTGTTCTGCCATATTCACTTATTAGGTTGAGGAGTTTTTTGGTGGAGTCTACAGGGTTTTCTACGTACACTATCATGTCATCTGCAAACAATGATACTTTTACTTACTTCTTTCCTATTTGGATGCCTTTTATTTCTTTTTATTGTCTGACCGCCGTGGCTAGAACTTCCAATACCATGTTGAAGAGAAGTGGTGAAATGTTTCTATCTTTTTTAGGAAAGCCTGTATTGCTATGAACTTCCCTCTCAGGACTGCCTTTGCTGTGTCCCATAGGTTATGTACTGTTGTCTGTTCATTTTCCTTTGTTTCCAGAAATGTTTTGATTTCTTCTCTTATCTCAGTATGACACATTCATTGTTTAATAGTCTGCTGTTCAGTCTCCATGAGTTTGCAAGTTTTTGAAGTTTCTCTTTGAGGTTGATTTCGAGTTTCAAGCCTTTGTGGTCTGAGAGAAAGTTTGGTATTATTTCAATTTTCCTGAATTTGCTGAGGCTTGCTTTGTGTCCTATCATGTGGTCTATCTTTGAAAACCTGCCATGAGCATTTGAAAAGAATGTGTATTTTTCTTCTTTGGGATGTAAGGTTCTATATATGTCAGTTTAGTCTCTTTGATTCAGTGTGTCATTCAGCGCCACAATATGTTTATTAATGTTTTGTTTGGAAGATCTGTCCATTTTTGACAGTGGGGTGTTGAAATCCCCTCCTATCAGTGTGTTGCTGTCTATATCTTTTTTGAAGTCATCCAACAATTTCCTTATATACTTGGGAGCCCCTATGTTGGGTGCATATAAGTTTATAATGTTGATGTCTTCTTGATAGATTCTTCCTTTAAGTATTTATAAAGGGTCCCTCTGGGTCTCTTTTTATGGCCTTTGTTTTAAAATCTTATTGTCTGATATAAGTATTGCAACTCCTGCTTTCTTCTCTTGCCCCTTTGCTTGGAATTTTTTTTTCTCTATCCCTTTACTTTCAATCTGTGTAGGTGTTTTGCTCTGAGGTGGGTCTCTTGTAGGCAGCATATGTGTGAGTCATGTTTTCTTATCCATTCAGCTACCCTGTGTCTTTTGATTGAGGCATTTAGTCCATTTACATTGAGAATTATTATTGATAGAAACTTATTCATTTTTTCCGTTTCTACCTGTGTTTTTCTCTTTCTCACTCTTTTCCTTCATCTTCTTAAACCAGTCCCATTAGCATATCTTGGAGTGCTGGTTTGTCGGAGATGTATTCTTTTAGCCTTCTTTTGTCTGGGAAACTTCTTATTTCCCCTTCTATATTAATTGAGAGCCTTGCTGGGTAGAGCAGCCTTGGTTGTAGGCCTTTGCTTTTCATTACTTGGAATATTTCTTGCCATTCCCTTCTGGCTTTTAGTGTTTCTGTTGTGAAGTCAGCTGCTAGCCGTATCGGGGCTCCTTTGTATGTTACTACCTGTTTATCCCTTGCTGCCTTGAGGATTCTCTCTTTGTCTTTGATATTTGCTATTTTAATGATGATGTGTCTGGAGTCGGCCTCACTGGGTTCCTCTTAACTGGGGCCCTCTGTGTTTCCTGGACCTGTGAGATCTTTTGTCTTCTCCAACGAGGGAAGTTTACCATCATTACTGTTTCAAACACTTCTTCTTCCCTTCCTCATCCTCTTCTTCTCCTTCTGGTATCCCTATTTTGCAGATACTATTGCGTTTCAGGTTGTCCTGCATTTCCCTCAATGCCTGTTCATTCCTTTTTAGTCTTTTTTCCATTTCTTGTTCTTTCTGGGAGCTTTTTTCTACCTTGTCCCCCTGATCGCTGATTCGATCCTCTGCTTCATCTAGTCTGCTTTTGATTCCTTCTACTGTGTTCTTCAGTTCAGAAATGGTATTCTTCATTTCCTCTTGTGTCTTCTTGATAGTTTCTATGTCCTTTTCCAGGGTGATATAGTTTGCCATATCTGATATTGCCATGTTACTGATAGTTTCCCTGCAGTTTCTCATAGTTCTCTTTGAGCTGGCTGAGCTCATTAAGCTTCCTTAGAGCCATTGTTTTAAATTCAATATCTGATTGTTCCCTTCCCTCTATTTCATTTAGCTCTCTGTGGGGATTCCTCCTTTCCCCTCATTTGGGGGGAACTTCTTTTCCTTCCCTTTATTTGTTAGGGTCTTTTTTTTTTTTATTTGGCTTCTTCTTCAATTGATTGTTCTACATTTCCTGGCTTTGTCGATTAAACTTCTATAGTAGTGGGTGGGTCTTTTTATTTACTTATTTTTTCCTTTCTTTTCTTTCTGGGTCTGCCTCTGATGATGTCAGTTGTTGACCCTGTCTGACCTTGGGCCATTTGTTTGAGCCTTCCAGGAATCTACTGTCTGTGTCTGCCTCTTGCAATTTTCAATCTGGTGACTCTGTCCTCATCTGTCAGGCTTAGGCACCACAGGGTGGAGCAGTGCCTCCTGATGGTTGGACTATCTTGTCCTTGTAGGCTGCTGTCACTCAGGGTAAATGGTCTGCCTGAGCAAGATGGAGAATGTGTACTGGGGAAGGAGTCAGCCTGGGATCCCCCAGCCCAGACTCGTCCCTGAGTTCTCTCCCCAACACTTCCACCTCCAGTCTCTCCTCAAGAGTCTCTAAGCTTCTCTGTGTCCTCTTTAGCAGGGGATCTACTATCTCTGCAGGCAGCTCTGCGCTCAGCACCAAGGCCAGCACACAACTCCTGTCTGGGCTAGACTGTCCTGAGGGCAAGGGTATTATTTCCTTTCCTGCTGCTGCCTCTTTTCGGTGTGGCCTGCCTGCACAAAATGGAGACTATGTAAAGGGGAAGGAGCCAGCTCCAGGACTCTCCAGCTAATCGTCCAGTTCTTTCCCCAATGACTCTGTCTCCTGTCTCTCCTCGAGGGTCTCCGGGCAGCTCTGTGTCCCCTGTGGCCATGGATCCTCTATTTCTTCCGGCCACTCTGCACTCAGCACCCCAGCCCACATGTATGCAAGCTCTGGGCAGAGTGCACAAAAGGCAGGTTAATTGATTCTCTTATGCCTGGGTGAGGTGGTAGCTGCAGAGCGGGAGGTGAGTTATCACCAGGCCTCCACTGGCCACCGTCTCAGTTCTCTTCACAAAGTTTTCCTCACCAATCTTTCCTCAGGCATCAGCCCACTCTGCTGCCGCCTCTATCCAGAGATCAAGGGAGGCGGCTGCCACTGAGAATTTTTGGGTTGGCCCTTTAAATGTCTCTTCACATCTCCACCCGCCTGTCTCTGGCAGACAGCGCCCCTAAGCTTTTCAGGGTTGCATTTTGTCTGTGTGTTTTTCTGGTTTCAGAGGCTGTAGACTGGGGTTCCCTGTTTATGGTTCAGGCCCTGTTCTTCTCAGGGGGATCCAACTGGCCGTTTCAACGTCCCTCTGGTGCTGGTTCCCGTGGGTGCCCAGCCCATCCTCTTGAGCCTCCACCGCACTTCTCACCCGTTGGGATGTGTGAAAGTTGATTCCACTGTCTGTGCACAGCTCCAAGGCTCCTCTCACTCTATCTTTCTGTTGTTTTCCAGGTGATTTCTCCACTATTTAGTTACAATTCCAGTTTGGTCTTGGGAGGAGGTCAGCTTGACTCCCATTCACTCCTACGCCATCTTCCGTCTCCTCTTTCACCACTTTCAATCAACATAATATTGGAAGTTCTAGCCACGGTGGTCAGAAAAAAAGAAATAAAAGGCATCCAAATAGGAAAGAAGTAAGTAAAGGTATCATTGTTTGCAGATGACATGATAGTGTACGTAGAAAACCCTGTAGACTCCACCAAAAAACTCCTCAACCTAATAAGTGAATATGGCAGAACAGCAGGATACAAAGTCAATATTCAGAAATCAAAGGCATTTTTGTACACCAGCAATGCAATAGAAGAAGAAGAAATCAGTGAAAAAATACCATTCGATATAGCAACAAGTAAAATAAAGTACCTAGGAATAAATTTAAACAAAGAGGTAAAAGACCTTTACACAGAGAACTATACAACACTGAAGAAAGAAACTAAGGAAGACACAAATAAATGGAAGCATATACCGTGTTCATGGATTGGAAGAATTAATATCATCAAAATGTCCATACTACCCAAAGCAATTTATAGATTCAACACAATCCCTATTAAGATACCAATGACGTATTTCACAGACATAGAACAGACATTTCAAAAATGTATATGGAACCATAAATGACCCTGAATAGCCACAGCAATTTTGAGGAAGAAAAACAAAGCAGGAGGGATCACAATACCAGACATAAAACTGTAGTACAAGGCCACCGTAATCAAAACAGTCTGGTATTGGCACAAGAACAGACACATAGATCAGTGGAACAGAATAGGAAGCCCAGAAATAAAGCCATGTCTCTATGGTCAATTAATATTTGACAACGGGGGCAGATGCCTAAATTGGAGTAAAAATAGCCTCTTCAACAAATGGTGTTGGCCAAAACGCCAATACAAAAGAACCTATGCACCCCAATGTTCATAGCAGCACAATTTACAATAGCCAAGTCTTGGAAGCACCTAAATGCCCATTAGTAGATGATTGGATCAAAAAATTATGGTACATATACACAATGGAATACTACGCAGCAGAAAGAAAAAAAGAAGTACTAAACTTTGCAACAGCATGGATGGAACTGGAGAGCATCATGCTAAGCGAAATAAGCCAGGGGGCGAAAGACAAATACCATATGATCTCACCTATAAGCGGAACCTAACCAACAATGCAAAGATGCAAGGAAAATATGACCAGCAACACTGAAAGGAAAAGAAATCAACAGAGACAAGAGAGAAGGGGGGGCGCAGGGAAAGGGAAGGGAAGGGGAAAGTCAAGGAACATATAGCAAGGACTCATGGACAAAACCAAAGGGGAAGAGCTGAGGGAGGGAAGGTGGGAGGGGGCAAGGGAAAGAGGTGGGGGGGGGGGGCAGAGACAAATGTATTTAAAAAGTAAATAAATTAATTAATTAAAAAAAAAAACAAATGGCGTTGGGAGAGCTGGACAGCTACGTGCAAAAAATTGAAATTTGACCACCAACTGACACCATACACAAAAATAAACTCAAGATGGATAAAAGACTTAAATATAAGTCGCAACACCATCAAAGTCCTAGAGGAGAACATTGGCAGGAAACTCTCAGATATCCCACGCAGCAATATTTTCACCGATATGTCTCCTAAAGCAAGGGACATAAAGGAAAGAATAAACAAGTGGGACCTCATCGAAATAAGAAGCTTCTGCACGGCTCAAGAAAACATCAGCAAAATGAAAAGGGAATGATCCGTATGGGAAAATATGTTTGCCAATGATACGTCAGATAGGGGTTTGATCTCCAAAATACATAAAGAACTCACTCGACCCCACTCCAAGAAGACAAATGATCCAATCAAAAAATGGGCAAAGGACCTGGGCAGACGCTTTTCCAAGGAAGAGATACAGAGGGCCCAGAGGCATATGAAAGGATGCTCGGCATCACTAGCCATCAGAGACATGCAGATTAAAACCACAATGAGATACAACATCACTCTGGTCAGAATGGCCATTATAAACAGATCAACAAACAACAGGTGCTGGCGAGGCTGTGGAGAAAAGGGAACCCTAGTGCACTGTTGGGAATGCAGACTGGTGCAGCCATTGTGGAAAGCAGTGTGGAATTTCCTCAAAAAGCTGAAAATGGAACTGCCTTTTGATCCAGTGATTCCCCTGCTCGGACTATACCCTAAGAATCCCAAAACGCCAATTCAAAAGAACCTATGCACCCCAATGTTCACAGCAGCACAATTTACAATAGCCAAGTGTTGGAAGCAACCTAAATGCCCATCAGTAGATGACTGGATGAAAAAATATGGTACATTTACACAATGGAATACTATGCAGCAGAAAGAAAAAAACAACTACTAAACTTCGCGACAGCATGGATGGAACTAGAGAGCATTATGCTAAGCAAAATAAGCCAGGGAGCGAAAGACAAATACCATATCATCTCACCTATAAGTGGGACCTAACCAACAATACAAAGATGCAAGGTAAGTAAGTCCAGCAACACTGAAAGGAAAAGAAACCAACAGAGACAAGAGGGAAGGAGGGAGGGGTGGGTGGGGAAATGGAAGGGAAGGGGAAAGTCAAGAAACATATAGCAAGGACCATGGACAAAGCCAAAGTGGGGATGGATTGAGGGAGGGAGAGTGGGAAGGTTGGCAGGGGAAAGTGGTGAGGGGTAAGCGGAGACAAATGTATTTGAAAAATAAATAAATTAATTCATTTAAAAAGACAAAAGAACATTGTAAAGGGCTTGATTAATGCTAATGCATAGGGTTCAGCAAAAGTATTATTGTAGTGAAATGCTAATAATATTCACAGATGAAAAAATAGAAAATATTTCATAATTTGGGTTATCAATATAAGGAACATCCAAACCTGTCAAGAATTTTTATGAGGTTATTTGAGCCAAACTGACAACAATTGCTGGGAAGAAAATCTTAATGGATAGAGAAAATGCTCCAGAGAATGGCAGTTTTGCCGCTTATTTTATACATTAGACTAAAAGGAGGAGACGTATGGAAGGTAACATGAAATCCATTGGTATAGGTTAAGGGAGCAGGAGAAAGCAAAGCAGGAGAAATCTTTGAGATAGGGTAAAAAAGTGGAACAGAGATACACACACTTATTTTCCATTGGTGGGTACAGGACAGTCAATAATTAACATTTCCAGCACAGGCAGATGGTTTGGAGGGAACAATGAGGAACTCTGTTGTCTTGTGCTTTGGAGGCAGTTCTGCCCTCAGAGGTCTGGAAAAAGGAAATTACTCTGACATTCCAGGGGAATTTTATCTTAGATGCAAAAAGACAATAGACAGGCTCAGTTAAGGTAAAGATTGATTTTTGTCGAGGAAGCTACAGGCCTAGAAAATGACTACCCACCATGACGTGCCTTCCGTTAGGAAGTGTGATGTTCAGAACATCCTGTGTGGTTACTTTGGTCTCTGAGTTTGTAAGGCCACCGTGCAAGCCTTCCCTGAGTTTGTCCAGTTTAGTATGTGGCTCCTTTTTCCTTTATAGGCTGTATCACAGTTTACTTAATCATAGCCCTATTGATAAACATTTAGTTTGTTTCCACTTTTGCCACTATCAACAATGTGTTAGACATAAATATTTATGTATTTATGATTTTATTTCTGAAGGAAATTCTTAAAGGTGATATTTCTCTTTTTTAATTTAATTGAATGTAATTTAATTTTTAATATATATTTTATTGATTATGTTATTACAGTTGTCCCATTTTTTCCTCCCCTTTATTCCCCTCCATCCTGCACTGATTGCCCCTCTCCCAAGCATTCCCCCACCCCACTTTAGTTCATGTGCATGGGCTGTACATAGATGTTCTTTGGCTTCTCCATTTCCTATACTCTTCTTAACCTCCCCTTGCCTATTGTGTACCTACTGTTTATGCTGCTCATTCCCTGTACATTTTCCCTCATTTTCCCCCCCTCCCCCTCCCCTCTGATCTCCAATTATATGATTCTGTTCCTGTTCTGGTTACTTAGTTTGTTTTTGTTTTTGTTTTTTTAGGTTCAGTTGTTGATAGTTGTGAGTTTGCTGTCATTTTACTGTTCATAGTTTTGATCTTCTTTTTCTTAAATAAGTTCCTTTAACATTTCATATCATAAGGGCTTGGTGATGATGACCTCCTTTAACTTGGCCTTCTCTGGGAAGCACTTTATCTGCCCTTCCATTCTAAATGAGAGCTTTGCGGGATAGAGTAATATTGGATGTAGGTCCTTTCTTTTCATGACTTTGAATACTTCTTTCCAGCCCCTTCTTGCCTGCAAGGTTTGTTTTGAGAAATCAACTGATAGTCTTTTTTTTTTTTTTTGATTGTTCAAATACTTATGTCTCCATTTTCCCGCCACCACTTTCCCCTGCACCACCCACCCCCACCTCCCACCCTCAATTCTTCCCCACTTTGGCTTTGTCCATGAGTCCTTTATACACGTTCTTTGATTTGACCCTTTCCCTGCTTTTCCCAGTTACCCCCCTCTTCCTCCCCTTTTGTTACTGTCAGTTTGTTTTTTCTTTCACGGTTGCTGGTTATATTTTTCTTGCTTATTTGTTTTGTTGATTAGCTTCCACTTATAGGTGAGATCCTATGGTATTTATCTTTCACCTCCTGGATTATTTTGCTTAGCATAATGCTCTCCAGTTCCATCCATGATGTCACAAAGGGCAGGAGCTCTTTCTGTAATGTCATTGTTGGTGCAGGATACATTGCTGTGGAGATAGCTGGGATCCTTTCTACCCTGGGCTCTAATACATCACTCATGATTCCACATGATAAGGTACTTAGACATTTTGATTGAATACTCAGTTGCAACTGCACTGAAGAGCTGGAGAATGCTGGCATAGAGGTCCTGAAGTACTCACAGGTCAAAGAAGTTAAAAAGACTTCCTCACACTTGCAATTCTGCATGGCTACTTCAGTTCCTGGTTTGGAACCCACCTGGATTACAATTCCAGATGTTGGCTGCCTGCTGTAGGCCATTGGGCAAGACCCAAATTCCAGTGGTCTTGCTTCTTAAAAAGAACGGGTCACACTTCATTGAGAACTCAGAGACTCGTGTGGCTAGCGGTTGAACCAGTAGACCTGGTTGTGGATTTGACTGACCTCTTTGGGAATAGTCCTTTTTCCAGATCACAGTGTCCAAAGTTGTTATTTTCTTGAACTAAGGTCTGTTTATCTTCCTTTTCTATCCATCTCCTTTTCTATGAATGTTCTTTCACTCAACAGTTGCATGTTTCTCCTAAACAAAGAAATCATTTCAGAATAGTGAAGATCCACTAAGCTGCAGTGAGTAACTTAGAGTTCCAAGGATTTGAAGATGGGATTATCCCATTTCTTTGACCCTTTGTCTTTCTGTAAAAATAGCAGGATATATTGTCTCCAAGGAAAAGAAAACCTGAATTAGAATAATTTGAGTCACAATAATTCATCACCTTTGCCTTACAAAACTTGAAGAGACATAACCCTAGGATTTACCTGGCTGACTGACACTATTAGAACCCTGAGTTGACAATTTTGCAATTCATGCTTCTCTTTACATCAGGTTGTGAAATATATGCAAACCTCTAAATATCATGTTCCAAGTGGGAAGGAGGAGAAACTCTTTTCCTGAAAGATTATTTCATAAAGAAAGGAAATTCTTCTCTGAACATATTGCTAAATTTTTATTCACCAAAATTGGGTCATAGGCACACCCCAATCTGATTATTGGCAAAGAAAAAAGGGGCTTATCACTATTAGTCTTTAACGATCATGATTCAGAGCTGTTGTGTGAACACTCTACTCCTTTGGGTCTACCCTCTGGTACCGGAATTTAAATAAAATTCGTTTTCCAACAGTTAGGAACAAAGGAAAATAGATGCTGTATGGATAACCAACATTGGTGGCTATGGGCACCTTGTCCTGTATTTTGGAAACAATCCATTTGAAGGCCTTTGCTGCCTTCCTTAGAAGAGAATTAAAGGTGCTACCAGAGCAACAAAATTATTAGGTTACATACATAAAATACATTTATACACATGAACATAAGAATATATATTTGTGTCTGTATACATATGTGTATACATATACCTGTATATGTATGCGTATATAATTAAATAAATATTATCTTAATTGAGCTTTACATATATTTATGTATGTGCATATAAATACACATTTAATGCATTTGTATATTCATAAGTGTATATGTATGCATGTTCATCATTTCCTCTCCTATGTGACTATTTCATACAATCATACCATACTACATCATTTTCATTACTTTTTTTGCTGATAACATGATACCTTTCCTGTTTTAATGAAGTAAAATTAACCAAAAAAATCATATGTTTACAATGTAGAATGTGATATTTTGATATACATACACATTATAAAATATTACCACAAACTAACATACCTATCATCTCAAATAGTTATAATTCTTTTGTGTATATGGTAATAACATTTCAAATCTCCTGTCTTAACAAATTTTAAGTATATAACACACAGTATTATTAACTAAAATCACCATATTGTACATTAGATCTCCAGAACCTATTCTTCTTATATAACTAAAACATGTAGTATTTTTTAATTGACAAAATTGAAGCAATCAGGAGAAAGCTTTCACAATTTTCCATTTACTTTCATATTGTTTCCATATACTCTACCTTCTCACCTATTTGTATGGATAAAGTGTCCATGCTCCTAGTTAAGATGAGCTTCTCCACCTTGCTCTTGAACAATCCTTTCTGATCTACTCTTTCTCTCTTTGTATTTTTTTCTTGTGATTTTGCCTAATATCTTTTTTTATTGTTCAAATACATTTGTCTCCATTTTCCCGCCACCACTTTCCCCTGCCCCACCCACCCCCACCTCCCACCCTAACCCTTCCCCACTTTGGCTTTGTTCATGGGTCCTTTATACATGTTCCTTGACTTGACCCTTCCCCTTCTTTTCCCCGATAACCCTCCTCTCTCCTTCCCTCTTGTTACTGTTGGTTTGTTTTTTCTTTCAAGGTTTCTGGTTATATTTTTCTTGCTTGTTTGTTTTGCTGATTAGGTTCCACTTACAGGTGAGATCCTATGGTATTTGTCTTTCACCTCCTGGCCTATTTTGCTTAACATAATGCTCTCCAGTTCCATCCATGCTGTCGTGAAGAGTAGTAGCTCTTTCTTTGTTTCTGCTGCACAGTATTCTATTGTGTAAATGTACCATAGTTTTTGATCCACTCATTTATTGATGGACACTTAGGTTTCTTCCAGCACTTGGCCATTGTAAATTATGCTATGAACATTGGGGTGCATAGGTTCTTTTGAATTGTGTTTTGGAATTCTTAGGGTATAATCCCAGCACTGGAATTGCTGCGTCAAAAGGCAGTTCCATTTCTAGCATTTTGAGGAAATTCCAAACTGTTTTCCACAGTGGCTGTACCAGTCCGCATTCCCACCAACAGTGTGCTAGGGTCCCCTTTTCTCCACAACCTCACCAGCACTTGTTGTTTGTTGATTTGTTTATGATGGTCATTCTGGCCAGTGTGAAGCGGTATCTTATTGTGGTTTTAATGTGCATTTCTCTGATGGCTAGTAATGCTGAGCATCCTTTCATATGTCTCTGGTCCCTGTGTATGTCCTCCTTGGAGAAGTGTCTGTTGTGGTCCTTTGCTCATTTTTTAATTGGATTGTTTGTCTTCCTGGAGTGGAGTTGTATGAGTTCTTTATATATTTTGGAGATCAAACCCTTGTCTGAGGTATCATCGACAAATGTATTTTCCCATATGCTTGGTTTCCTTTTCATTTTGCTGATATGTTCTTTAGCTGTGCAGAATCTTCTCATTTTGATGAAGTCCCATTTGTTTATTCTTTCTTTTATATCCCTTGCTCGAGGTGACATATCGGTGAAAATATTGCTGCATGGAATATATGAGAGTTTCCTGTCTATGTTCTCCTCTAGGACTTTTATGGTGTTGCGACTTATATTTAAGTCTTTTATCCATCTTGAGTTTACTTTTGTATGGTGTAAACTGGTGGTTGAATTTCAATTTTTTCATGTAGCTGTCCAGCTCTTCCAAAACCATTTGTCAAAGAGGCTATTTTTATTCCATTTTATGCTCTTACCCCCTTTGCTGAGTATTAATTGACCATACAGACATGGGTTTATTTCTGGGCTCTCTATTCTGTTCCACTGGTCTATATGTCTGTTCTTATGCCAGTACCAGACTGTTTTGATTACAGTGGTCTTGTAGTATAGTTTAATACCAGGTAATGCGATCCCTCCTACTTTGTTCTGTCTCAAAATTGCTGCAGCTATTTGGGTTCATTTATGGTTCCACATAAATTTCGAAATGTTTGTTCTATATCTGTGAAATACGTCATTAGTATTTCATTAAGAAATTAGCTGATAGTCTTATGGGAACTCCTTTGTAGATAACTGTCTCCTTTTCTCTTGCTGCTTTTAAGATTCTCTCTTTATCTTTAATCTTGGGTAATGTAATTATGGTGTGCCTTGGTGTGTACTTCCTTGGGTCTAACTTCTTTGGGACTCTCTGAGCTTCCTGGATCTCCTGAAGTCTATTTCCTTGGCCAGATTGGGGAAGTTCTCCTTCACTATTTGTTCAAATAAAATTTCAATTTCTTGCTCTTCCTCTTCTACTTCTGGCACACTTATGATTCAGAGGTTGAGATGTTTAAAGTTGTCCCCCAGGTTCTTAAGCCTGTCCTCATTTTTTGGAATTCTTTTTTCTCAATTTTGTTCTGGTTGAATGTTTTTCTCTTCCTTCTGCTTCCAATTATTGATTGAGTCCTGGTTTTCTTCCCTTTACTATTGGTTCCCTGTATATTTTTCTTTATTTCACTTTGCATAGCCTTCATTTTTTCCTCCATTTTGTGACCATATTTAACCAATTCAGTGAGTATCCAGATTACTGGTGTTTTGAACTGTCAATCTGATAGGTTGGCTGTCTCTTAGTTCTATTTCTGGAGCTTTGATCTGTTATTTCATTTTGGCCATATTTCTTTGTCTCAGTGCACCTGTTATGTTGGGAGGGGCTGAGCCTTAGGTACTCACCAGGGCAGGGCAACCCAGGTCACTGGTTGTGACGCAGTGTGTGGGGGAGAGGTTTGAGAGGGAACAATGCTGCTTGCTTGGCTCTTGCTCGCTTTCAGTCACTTGCCCCGCTACCAATAAGCAAATTGGGCCCTTCTGGTGCTCATTCCTGGGTGGGTGGGTTTGTGGACATACTATGACCCCATGGGTGTCTCCAAAGGACTCTACTGTGAATCTGGGAGTTTTTCCTGCCTCCCCAATCTCCACAGGTTTTTACCTCCAGAGGTTTTGAGGCTTTCTTTTCCTGCAGTGGAACCCTGGATTGTGCGGTCTGTCTCTCCCCAGCCGTTCCTCCAGTTTATCCGCACGCAAATGTGGGACCGCCCAGTCTGCCAGCTGCCACCTTGCCCACCTGGTCCTCCAGCCACCGTCTTGCTGCGTTCTCTTGGCCCCGGCTGCTGGTCTCTGCCATTCCTACCAGTCTGGATGCATGTTTCTTCTTTAGCTCCTTGGTTGTCAGTCTTCCATACAGTTTGATTTTCTGACAGTTCTGGTTATTTTTTGTTTTTAAATTTGTTGTTGTCCTTTTGGTTGTGTGAGGAGGCAAAGTGTATCTATCTATGCCTCTATCCTGGCCGGGCTAAATGTGATATTTCTGACTCCAAAGGGTAAATATATTTTAGTTTTTGTGGAAGTTTCCAGATATAGTTTCAAAAAGATTGTAACAATTTGAACCCCTGCTACTAATGGATGAGAATATCAGCTTTTCTACACTCCACCAAGACTCAATGTTATCAAAAAAGGAGAGTTGAGCTAAATTATGTTAAACAGCTTTATAATATTCCATAATTTGCCGGCACAACCTCCTCTGCCTCCCTCCTCTGCCTCCATCTCCATGCTCACATACACTTTGGGACTGCAGCAGGCCCCAGGCTGCTGAAGATTGAAGGGGGGATAAGTAGAACCTACTGGTACTAAGAAGAAAGTGAACCTCAGACACCTATACCCAGAGTAGAGTGTGGCTTAGTGGGGGGGGGGGGGAGCTCTGCTTTGCTCACCTTAGTAACCCCAGTTGCTGCAGATACCCCAGTATCTTAGCACAGCTCCTGACACACAAGTTAGGCACTCAATTTTTGCTTACTGCATTGTGAAAGCAATCAAAAAGCTGAACCTGCGTCCTTGCTAACAAAGCCCTAGCTTATTTCCAGGCTATTTGTTTCCATATCCAACATTTTTTTCCTGTCCTTTCTCTTTAAAGTTTGCCTCCACCTTCATCTGAACCACAGTGGCCTATGAAAGAAGGTAAACTGGTCAGCACAGTGTCTGATCCATTATGGATTCAAAACTCACCTGGAGCCCGTATCCTAGGACAAAGCTACCAACAAACCTTGGGCTGTTCATTTCTAAAGAACAGGTCCCCAAGAGCCTGTAGTCTCAGACCACAGCCACCACTGTGTGAGTCTAGCAAATTCTTATATGCAACTCAGCATTGTATATGCACACAATTATCTCCTTCACCTTTTGCTTCTTTAAATGCAGTAATTGAAAGGTAAGCATCCAACATTGCTGCTTAGTTATCTTGGTCCCTGGCCTTTGCCGATGTTCTCTCCACAGCACCAACCCTCCAATTTCCCCACAGGCACGCTTTCAAACCCACTTATCCCTGAGCCATGAAGAGGCAGGCTGGCATGATCCTCTCCTTGAGAGCACTGGCAGGACCTCTCCTCAGCTGTTCTTTGTTAACAGTTTTTGTCACTGTAGATACAATATTTGAAAGTTAGAGAACCATCCTTGTTTTAAAGCATTCATTGCTTTCTCTGGCTTAGTCTGCTCTCCCCACAAAGTTAGGGAGGCTAGGTTTAAGTTCGGGACCTTACAAGCACAGTTTTACAAGGGGCCATTTTTTATTATAAATTGACATGAAAGGCCCCGACATGCTGGGTGAGGAGGAGGTCCCTGCTGTATTCAAGTAAAGTCAATTCAATTAAACTCCACCCAACAACTCCTGCCAGGAATTGGAGCTAGTCCAAGATGGTCCTTGGGCCATCAACTGGTCATGTCACTGTGAGCCAGCCAAATTCTCTGGGTCTCAGCTATAAAATTAAAGTATTGGGCCTTAGCTGATTTCCTAGCCTTTATGGTCTATGATTTTAGATGCAGAGTCACCCACGCAGAATGGAGCTGAGGCAAATCACCATGGGATCCCCTGTCCTTCCCCATTAACAGGCCTACACAGATGAAACCTGATTAGAAGTAATTTCAAGAGCAGCTTTGGTTGGTTAAGGCTTCTAACACTGAAAGGAGAGTGTGCATCATGGTTGCAGACAACCAGTCACCAACATTTTGACAGAGGGTTGTGTTGGGAACTGTCCCACCTGGTTTCAGGGACTGTAGATTCACCGACAGGTGAGAGGGCCCCAAGGCTGGAGCTGAGCAAGGAGGCCCTGGGAAAATAGGCCACTGAGGAGACAAAACCTGTCCCCCTGGCAGGGGCACAGCCCCTGCCTCCCTCACATCGCCCTGCTTGGTCCCAGAGGATGGGTGCTTAGTCAATGATGGGTAAGACCCCTCGATGGCCTCAATGGCAGGGGCAACCTAAGACAGGCACAGTCGCATGGGGGCCATCAGGGAAGGACTTGTAGGACTCAGAGAAGGGACAAAAGACCCTCACCCCTCAGCTTTGCCATGGCCAGAGACCTCATTCTATCTGAAAGAAGTCTCCTCATCTCTTGGCTGCTCTGCCCGGCCGCCTGACCAGATCAGTGAAACAATCTAAAGGCAGGTACAGCCCTGAATTGAATCAGGTGGTTCCAATGGGTAATTAGGCCTGGCAAAGGAATGCATTAAATCCTATGAAACTTACTTTGCTAAAATGCCCTCGAGTTACTGAGTACTGATGTTTGGAGTACAAACATAGAATGTGATCATTTTCCCAGGTTTCAAGGACTAATGGGCACCACCCTGTCTACCAGACCCTGATCTGAGGCAAATCTCCGTGTTTCTTTAATTGTTATCTATGATCTCTATCTGTTTTCTGTAAACATAACCTTCTGACACTGATCGATGAGCTTTGCATGCATGCTATATACCCCTGCACATAATGGTTCTCAATAAAAACCACTTCAAGAGAGGGGCTCAGGCATTCTCTGCTAGAGGGAATTGCCACCCGCTTCCTGGCAGACCGAGAGTACCTGGAACAACTTATTTCCTCATCTGCAGCAGTCAGTGGGGACTCTGCGGGATGGGGTAGCCCCCTCAGGGGTGAGGCCGATTTGGATCCTTTTTTAAGTTGCAATTGGCGGGGCAGTTCTGTGCTTTCCCCCCAACCATTGCATCCCGTGGAACTCCACCCAAGCCATCCTCATGGGAGTGTATGAACAATCTTGCCTCCTCCCCGCTCCCAAAATTTTCAGACTGGAAGAATAAAACCAATGTCTTATTCTTAAGAGCAGCTCTGCCTATATCCCTAGTGTATATATGTGCATGTGTCTGCTTAATACTTGAAAGTATTCATTAATCAACCTCCCCCATTTTATGAAAGAAATTCTCAATTGCCCCGAACACCTGCCACAACCCTAGACAGACAAGAGTCATCTGCTTCAGAAAAAAAACACAAAGATTGCAAATCCTCAGTTATTAAGTCTACCTGTAAAATAGAAACTCAGGTGAATACTTGCAGAGAAGCCCTGACTCCCCTCACTATTGTGGGGCTGGAAAAGAGCACGAGGGGGCAAGGGCAATGAGGATAGAAAGATTTTAAGTTTGACAAATGTCAAGCTTCTTCCAGAGGAATCCTCATTTCTCATCAACGCTAGGAGGCTTCCAAGTCTGTGCCCAGAACCTGAAGTCCATCAATTGACAGTGATTGGCACTGTCAATCTTTGTCCAAGGATACCTGTCCATCCTTGAGCTGGTGATGACTGCCTCTTCTATAACCTCCTCATGTGGACAGCAGCCTTGGGCCACCTAGAAGAACTACCTAGAGTTAAAGGTGGGTCTCTGGATACTCCGAGGAGTGATGGTGGAATGAAATGGCAGCTTGTGCCCCTGACCAATGGGAGAAGACCTGGAACAGTTTAAAATCCCTCACCGAGCCTAATGGTGGGGCACTAATGGTGGGGTTCCCTGGACTCCTACCCATTTCCCTTGCACTACTGTCATTCAACCTATCATTGCTGGTCTCCCTACATCTATCTTGTCTCCCTCAATCCACACAACAGATAGAGTAGTTATAATAAATACACCTTGCAGACCATTTCTGTCTTCAGTGGCTTCTCATTACACTAAAAATAAAACCCAACTACCTTCCCATTGCCTACAAGTTGCTATGTGGCCTGGGGCTTGGACATCTCCTCAGCCTTACCCAGGCTCCACCTACCTCGTTCACCTTGTTTCAGTGATATTGGCCTTCAGCACACTCCAGTACAGAACAGGCCAGACTCTTTCTTCCCCCAGGGCTGTACACTCACTGCTTGGAAAGTTCTTTCCTTGGATGCTTATATGACTACTCTTTTTTACATTGGTCAGATCTCAGCTTAATTGCTTCCTGCCCCCTCTAAGACAGTTGCTATTGTCCTGCCCAGGGTGCTCAGTTGGTTGAAACGTTGCCTCGTACACCAAAATGTTGTGGGTATGATTCCTGGTCAGGGCACATATCTAGGTTGTGGGTTCCATCCTTGGTCAGGGAGCGCACCGGAAGCAGCCAACCAATGTTTCTCACATTGGTGTTTCTCTCTCTCTTTTTCCTCTCTCTCTAAAATCAATAAACATAGCTTCAGGTGAGGATTTAAAAGAATAAGACAGCTTCTTTTATTCTCTCTCATCATCCTGTTAATTTCTTCACAATACTTACCACAATCTGTAATTATCTAGTTTATATATTTGTTGACTTGCTTATTGCTGGTTTCTCCCAATGGAATTCAAGCTCAGCAAGGTCCGGAGGCAATCTATCTTGTTCATAGTTTTATCCAAATGTCTAGCTCTCTGCTTGTCACATATTAAGAATTCAATAAATATTTATTGACTAAAATAATGATAATGAATAAAAGATGTCCCAAGATAACACATTTACATGTAATCATACACATATATCATAACTTCACTCACATAGTGCTTACCATATGCCAGACATCATTCTAAGCACTTTATATGTGTTAACACATTTAGTTTTCACATAACTCTATGAAGCAGAGTTACGTGAAATCCCCCAGTTTACAGTGAAGGAAACAGAGACACAGAGTGGTTAATTAACTCCCCAAAGGTCACACAGTGAGCTGGTTGGGGCTGAGATTGAATCCCAGCAGTCTCTTTCCACAGTCCGTTCTCTTAACTGTTATGAACAAATAATAACACATTTAGCACATTTTGAATTTCCTGGTGTGGAAGACACTTTTAGCTGCCCACTCAATGTCCATCTCTGCTTTCCATCCCCTTTTTCTGGCCAACAGAACCTCACTTTGTTTCCGGAAGGCAATTTGGTTAGCCCTAGCACTAAGCCAGTCTTGATCACTCCACTCCCATTTGCTATTTGCTCATATTCTCAGCCTATTTTTGCATATAAGGGTGGTATGTGACCTGGTTCTGCCCAATGAGAGACCAGAAAAAGTCAACTGGTGGACTTTCTGTTGTAAAGGAGACTGGCAGGAGCTAAGAACTCACGTACACCATTTTTTCTTCTTATTGTGTATGTGGACCTGATCCTAGAGCTGCGACAGCCATGTTGAGACCATGAGAGGATGAGCATGCGGACAAATGGCCGCCATGCTCAGAATGATGGGCTAAAAACACGGTGACAATGTGTGTCTGAAGATATTGTGGAGCTGCTGGACCAAATTTGGAATCACCAACTTCAGACATTGTGTTATGAGATAATAAAATATCTGTATGCAATCATTTTTGAAAACAACTTTTTCTGTGGTAAAATTTAAATCAGCCATCTTAAAATTCACCCATGTTAAGCATACAATTTTAGTAAATTTACAGAGTTGTGCAATCACTACTAAAACTTAGTTTTAGAACACTTCCATCACCTCAGAAAGATTCCTTGTACCAGTCTGCAGTCAATTCCCATTCTATTTGTACAGATTTGTAATTTTTAGACATTTCACAACTTTTTTGGTAGTTGAACATATTCCTAACTGCTTTTCGTGGCACTTGGATACTCAACTGGAAATGGACCCCACACTTGGGTAACAGAAAAATGAAGGAGAAAGGATGACCAACAACACGGGGTAGTAGAAAGAACCTGCAAGACCAGGAGACCCCGTTCTGATCTCAGCTCTTCTCCTAACCAGCTGCATGCTTTTAGTAAATTTTTAAACTCCTCTGAATTGATTTTTCTCATCCATAAGATGAGAGGGTCCAAGTGAATAGCTTTTAAACTCCCTTTCAGAGCTACGATTCTAGACCACTTCACCCTTTTATACATCTAAACAGTTAGTCATGGTAAGGTAGATAATTCTACTAGTTGGGTGCATTGAAGGTGTTATGAAAATGTCTATCAAAGAAAGAGGTCTGTATTGAGCAGGTTGATTACTGTATGCAGAAGACAATGAATAATTGTCACAAAAGGGTCATGTGTGTTTGGCCTTTTTGTCAGAAAAAGGGTGAAGGATGCTTAGAACATGTTTTATTTATGGCATATCTGAATGTCTTGACATGAACATTTCTTTTGTAAAAGGGATGCTCTGAATTAGGGTGCGTTGTCTAATATTGTAGAGAAATAGGATCATATTTATCTTTAAAATCTATTTGTTACTGTCAATTCTTTAAAGGGGTGATAATGACATTGTGGCTATGGGTTTTAAAAAAGAGCCCTCTGGGATGGTGGGACTATTCTGTATCATGATTGCAAAGGCGGTTACACAAATCTTTGTGTTAAAATTCATGGGAATATACACACAGCAAACAGGCAGTTTTACTGAAAATTAATTTAAAAATTAAAATTAGAGTCCTTGCCTTTTAGAGATACAAAATACAATATTCAAAAAATGAAATGATACAACATCTAGTATTTGCTTCAAAATAATGCAGAATGGAGGGAAATGGTGAAGTATAGATGAAACAAGATTGGCCATGAATTGGTAATTGTTGCAACTGGGTTTACCATACTCTCCAGGGGTTCTCTTCTCTTTCTGTGTATGTTTAAAGATTTTTCTTATAAAAAGTTAAAAATAAAATGCATTGGTGAGCAAGAATAAGTTTATTCCTTCTTGCGTGCTTAAAAGAAGCTTATTTTTGATTTCCAGATTGATGGCTCTTTCTAGGGTAAGAGTTGTCTACATAGTGATAGGAAAAATATGTCATCCCTCTATACAACGTATGCATATTTCATGATACAAAAAAGGGTTTTTTATATATATATGATCCAGATGGGCTGAATACATTTTAAAATTCTCTTCATTGAGTACCTGCTTATGATAGTCATCATGATAATCCTATGAAATATCTTAAATCTTTACATCTTCCCCAGAAGGTATCATTCCCATTATACAATGAAGAAAAACCAAGGCTTAGCGAGGACAGGTTACATATCTAGCATAGTGAAGTTGGAATGCAAAGCCAGATATGCCTCTAGAGACCCTGCCCTTACCCACTGGGCAGACACTGTTCTGAGCAGGATGATTTTTACAGGTGCTTTGTGCCCATGCCTGCTTCTACTCTTAACATCTGTTCCAGCATCTCACAATTGTCATCTTCTTCAGAGTACTCCCGAGGGCTACTGGCTCTGCCTTGCCCAAGGCCAGAGAGCCCAAAGTACACAACATTTGCTTCCCCATAAAGTAGCCCAAAGCCAGTGATTTACTGTGCAGGAGCACCAAAGTTCAACTCCCTTGCTTTGATTAAGACAAACTGAGGTGTAATTAACACTTTAGACCTCCCTTGAAATGCTTCTGTCTCCCTTCCCACTTTTTGCACTTCCTCACCTGCCTCTCCTGGGAGCATTTCCTTAATAAATCACTAGCTCATAAACCTCTGTCTCAGGGACTGTTTCTTGGTAGCCCAATCGAAGACAACTTCTTTTTCTGATTTAAATACAAATTCATTGCTAATACTTCCTTACCTAAAAAGCATTCATGAGAATGTTTATTTGTATATAAGTGTGTTTATATATACTTATATATTTATGTGTGCAATCACTGAAGTGACTGGAAATAGAAATGTTAAAGACAATGTTACCTTCTATGAAGATTTGAAATAAGAGGCTTCACCACAGCAGCTATGCAGGTGCTGTAACAGCAGAGGGCATCAGGATGGGCTTCCAAAGGCTTATCCAAATACTGTATGCTAGACCAACACCTTTAAGACATAAAGGTGGACATGAGGGTTGGGAAGAGGGCCTGTTAATGTAGGTTGAAGAGGAGAAAGAATACTTTGAATAGACTTAAAACCAGGTCCTCAAGCCTTCAAGAACAACACAGGCATTGCTATTTACAGAAAATAGAGACCAACGGTGCCACTGTGGCCTCCCTCTAATGGTGCCAACCAGCAGAGTCAACATAGTCTTTAGATCCAACACTTAAACTAATTAGAGTGATTGGGTCTCAATTCCAAATTCCCAAGAAAGAGAATTGATAGGTGAATCTTGAGTCAGGTCCAAAGGCATTTGGAGGCAGGGTCACAAGTCTTGCTTTCTCTGTACTCTGGAAGGGTTGTGGGGACACACTTGCTGGGAAGGAGGAACATGAAGACAGACAAATTGACTGACATATCCCCTTTGTGGGAAAGCAAGAGACCTGTCTCTGAGTAAGGGCACTGTGGTCAGGGAGTGGTTTTGAGCTGAGTTTTGGGGTGATAGTGAGGTGTTAGACTAAAATAGGTTGTAGATTTCAAATATAATTAAGAGGTAGAGTTAATAGACTTGATTGAATGATAGAAGGAGGATTGTAAATTGAATCTCAGTCTATCACATAATTGCTTTAACTCATCCTCTTAGTTAAGGAATTATTATCATTATTATTATTATTATCACTAATCTTTACCCAAGGACATTTTCTTCATTGCTTTCAGAGAGAGAGGAAGGGAGAGAAAGAAACATCAATGTGAGAGAGATACATTGATCTGTTTCCTCCTGTATGTGCCTGGACCAAGGATCAAAAGTGCCCAGATCAGGGATCGAACATGTCCAGACCAGAGATGAAACTTGCAACCTAGGTATGTGCCCCGACTGGGGATTGAACCCAAAATCTTTTGGTTATGAAAGAATGCTCCAACCAACTGACCGACACTGGCCAGGGGTATTAAGGAACTTTTTAAACTTCACTGCCCTTGGATCTATCAGAGTTTTTTCTATAGACACACCAGATAACCTTCCACCTGCTTCAGCAACAGTCCCTCGTATTCATCTACAACTGTAACTGCGGTAAGAGCAGAGTTATGGAAAACAGTCTGACTCCTCAGGGGAATTTCAGAATTCCATCTATAGCCTAAGTTTTTTGCTGCATTCTGCATTCCGCATTCCAAGTCCACACATTCATGTGTGTGTGTGTGCGCGCGCACACACACACACACACACACACACTTCCAAGGAATGATGCAAAGAATTTTTGCCTAGCTATGTTTATTTTACTTGTTTTGCATAATGTGTGAAATAAATTCACCACTCTATTAGTTGGAGAAAATTACAGCCAGCATACATGATGCGTTATACTCCTTATATATGTAAATACAACTCATTGGTTGTGTGCATATGTGCATTTAAATTTTTTTTAACAGTGTTGCTGTCAGTTTACAAATCCTTATTTATGTTTTGCATATTGGTCTTTTCCATTCCTTCTGACATCAGTCTAATTCAGGTCATTAATAGCTCATCCTAAATTATTGCAGCAACCTCCTAATTGACCATTCTGTCCATAGCCACCAGAGTTAGCATCTCAAAGCATCACTTGCAAGATGAAACTCCCTGTTCACAAACCTATGTTTCCCTATTACCTACCAAAGAAGTTCAAAGTGTATGTCCTATCTTAAAACACCAGTAGAATTTATTTTTTAATCTTTTTTATTTTTCAGTACTTACCAACCTACCAAGCTCCTTTGCTACCCTACCCCACACTTTACCTAAACAAATCCAAATATTTTCAATCAGTATATATTTTTCTTTCTGTGTGGAATAAGTACACTTTTTCTTTCTTCTTCTACAATGATTAAACTGATTTCATTTCTTCCACTGTATTTTTGTTAACCCAGCAGAAAGTGATTGTACTTTCCTCTGCACCCCCAAAATGTTTAGCATGTACTTTTTTTCTACCATATACAATATCTGAGTATGTCTTGTCTCTTTTTCCAGATAAGACTACATGAACTGATAAAAAAACTCTTGACTTCCAGCCAAGACGGAGGTGTAGATAGATACACTTTGCCTCCTCACCAAAAGAAGGACAACAAATTTAAAAACAAAAACAACCAGAGCTGCCAGAAAATCAAACTGTATGGAAGTCTGACAACCAAGGACTTAAAGAAGAAATATTCATCCAGACTGGTAGGAGGGGCGGAGACAGGCAGCCAGCAGGGAGAGGACTTAAGGTAATCTGGTGGCTGGAAGAATAGATGGGTGAGATGGCAGCTGGCAGTCCCACATTTGTGTGGGGATAAAACAGGAGGAACAACAGGGGCATGAGACAGACGACACGACCCAGGGTTCCAGCAGGAGAAAATAAAAGCCTCAAAACTTCTGGCTATAAAAACCTGTTGGTTTTGCAGCAGCGGGAGAAACTCCCTGCCTCCCAGGAGTGTTCATTAGAGAGACCCTGAGAGTCCTAGAATGTACACAAACCCACACATCCAGGAATCAGCCCTAGACTGGCCCAATTTTCATGTAGGTAGCGGGGGGAAGTGACTGAAAGCCAGAGAGAGCCAAGCAAGCGGCATTGTTCCCTCTCTGACCCCTCCCCCACATATAGCACCACAACACAACAAAGTGTGTTGCCCCGCCCTAGCGAACACCTAAGGCTTCTCCCCTTCCAATGTAGAAGGCGTGCTGAGACAAAGAAATGTGGCCCAAATGAAAGAACAGATCAAAACTCCAGAAAAAGAACTAAGTGACAAAGATATAGTCAACCTAGCAGATACAGAGTTCAAAAATATGTTTGCCAATGATACGTCTCCAAAATACACAATATAGTTTGATCTCCAAAATACATAAAGAACTCACTCGACCCCACTCCAGGAAGACAAATGATCCAATCAAAAAATGGGCAAAGGACCTGGGCAGACGCTTTTCCAAGGAAGAGATACAGAGGGCCCAGAGGCATATGAAAGGATGCTCGGCATCACTAGCCATCAAATGCAGATCAAAACCACCATGAGATACAATGTCACTCTGGTCAGAAAGGTCATCATAAACAGATCAACAAAAAATAGGTGCTGACAAGGCTGTGGAGAAAAGGGAACACTATTAAACTGTTGTGGGTGCAGCCACTGTGGAAAACATTTTGGAATTTCCTCAAAAAGCTAGAAATGGCACTGCCTTTTGATCCAGCGATTCCACTGCTGTGATTATACCGTAAGAATCCCAAAACACCAATTCAAAAGAACCTATGCACCTCGATGTTCATAGCAGCACAATTTACAATAGCTAAGAGTTGGAAGCAATCTAAGTGCTCATCAATAAATGAGTGGATCAAAAAACTATGGTACATTTACACAACAGAATAGCATTCAACAGAAAGAAAGAAAAAAAGAGCTACTACCCTTTGCGACAGCATGGATGGAACTGGAGAGCATTATCCTAAGTGAAATAAGCTAGGGTCGAAAGACAAATACCATATGATCTCACCTGTTAGTGGAACCTAATCAACAAAACAAACAAGCAAGAAAAATATAACCAGCAACATTCAAAGAAAAAAAGAAACCAAGAGAATCAAGATGGAAGAGGGTTGCAGGGAAAGGGAAGGGAAGGGTCAAGGAACACATACAAGGAACATGTATAAAGGACCTGTGGAAAAAGACATAGTGGGAAAAGATTGAGGGAGGGAGGGATGGGGGAGAGGTCAGGGGAAAGTGGTGGTGGGTCAATGGAGACAACTGTGTTTGAACAATAAAAAATAAAATATAAAAAAATAAAAGAAGCTTTGAGAGAGTGGATGTGGAGTAGAGATGAAACAAAGTGGCCATGAGTTGAAAACCTTTGAGGCAGGATGGTGGGTACAAAGAAGTTTATAAAGTATTTTGTCTACTCTTCCAGGCTGTAGACATTCTTCTATGTGGCAAAATCAGACCACAGAAGTTTATAAAGGATTTTGTAAACTTTTCCCATAATAAAAGTTTATGTATTATAATACAATATGTTAAAGATGGCTACAAGTTCTTTGATACCTTTTCTATTTGAGAGGTGGGGTCTATGCCACCTTCCCTTATTCTGGTGGGCTCTGTGACTATCTTGATCAACAGAATACAGTGGAGGTGTCTGTGTGCTAGTTTGCTAACCTTGGCCCTATGAGATTGACATTTTCTAGCCCCTGTGTCTTTGAACATGTGCCTGGAGCCCTGAGTTGCCATGTAAGAGGTCCAACTGTGATGTTGAGGAGACCACAAGGAGGGAGCTTGAGGCTACATGGAGAGGGAAGGTGGCCCAGCTTGCCAGTCATCTCCACCCCGTCAAGGAGCCAAGCATGTGAATAAAGCCATCTGGGACCCACAACCCCAACCCAGTGACCAGTGGGATATCACCAAGTGATATATTTTTTGTTCCAGAGAGCACAAGAATCGCCCAAATTCCTGCCCCACAAAGAGAAAGCATAACAGAATGATTTTGGTTTTAAGACACCAAGTTTGGGGTTTGTTTGCTATACAGCACTAGACTGATAAACAAAACACACACACACACACACACACACACACACACACACACACACACACACTTTAAAAATTAAGTGCAGGACCTCTGGCTACCTAAAATGTTGCAGCATGATAAGACTAAGGTATAAAATAGTGAAGAGCTTGGTTTTCAATTTGATGAAAATAGTGAAGTATTTGAAATTCAGGACAGTATACTGGGCCTTTTTAGTAAATTGAAAGGATGAGTTGTGAAATTCTTTAAGAATCTGAATAGATCTGCTCATCTTCATTTGGTACCAATTTTGTTGACAAAACCATTGAGGGGTAGAAAACTGTCAAATCTCTAAAGACAAAAGGACATGTTACAAATAGATCCAACCATATCTCAACCGAAAGGGATTTGATGGCCACTTTTGATAGTTTTCAATGTTGTCCTTTCATTTTGGTAACATACACATTTCATGAAGTAGACAATATTAATTGTCTTTTTTTTTTTTGAGAAGCTATCTATTTTTCATCCAGTTTATTCACGATCTTCTGTGAAAATTGCACTTATGTTGATTTAAGGTAATTTCACTTCATGGAGAGATTGCCATTTTATTTATATTCATATGTGGTATAGTTAGCAAACAAACAACAAAAGGAAAAAAGACAAAACTTCACATGAGTGTTGCTGTGCTTTTTAAAGAACTTTCCTCAGCTTACCAATTTGGGGAGGCTGGATCAAACCCCAGCTTTCTGTTAAGGGCCCTCCCACTCATTATGCAGAAAAGCAACCAATTACTCTATCACTTTGCTCTGCTTTCTTTGTCTTTCTTGTAATTATGAAGATGTTTTATTTTACATTGGTTTGTTTTCTGTCCTCCGTGTCTGTCACTAAAATGTAAGCTCTTTGAAAACAAGACTTTAGACAAGGGCCTAAAACCTTGGCTAGGCACCTAGTAGATCCAAAATAGACATTTGTTAACTGAACAAGGATTTGTATCCCAGTTAATTCATGATGGGAAACCACCTGAGTGTATCAAAATATGGGAATAGCTAAATAAATTATAGTGTAGCCATGTGATAGGATAGATTTCATATTTTGACAGGAGGCTAAGTTTCAAGGCAGCACAAGGTGGGGGGACTTTAAAATGGTGCCAGAGAAACAGGGTGGCAGCTTGAAAGGCACTAGTGGTACACAGGGAGAAACTGAAGCATCTGACCTCAAGGCGAGCAGACGCCATTGTCCCTTTTCTAAACCCACTGCCCACAGAGCCAACAAGCTGGTGGCATGTTTGAGAATCCATTAACTTGCCTAACACATTTTGACTCAGATTCCCAGAGACTCCGCCCTACCCAACTTATGGGCCCACCCAAGCTGCTTTTCCATATGAATAGCTGGTCTTGGCTCAGGCTTCACAACTTCCTAAATCTTATCAAACAAGCAACAGCTGGCTTCAGTAAGCCCCAGGCCAAGCATTAGCAGCAGCCTCATTAGCTTCACAGGTTGGCTTGGCCTGGGAATCTCCAAGCCCAGCACAAGTAGCAGCCATCTCAGACTGCTTTCTAGCTCAGGCAGGGTGTCCCAGGCAAAACACAGGTGGGGGCTGACCATGGCCTGTATCACCCAGGAAATCCCAGGGCCAGTACACCCAGTGGACAGCTACAGAGCACGTCAGAGCACCACCACCCTGCCCCTGCACACCTGATTCTCCACGGAGAGTGGAGGTCAGTGGTCAGTGGTCACAGCCAGTCCTTGCAGCTGACTGGCCTGAGTAAATCCCTCCCATTCATCTGCCAACAGCAACCAAGGCTCAACCACAAGAGGAAGGTGTACGCAGCTCACACAAATGGTGCACCTCAAGTACACAGCTTGGGTGAAAAGGACAGCTTGTGCTACTAGACCCTACAGGACACTTACTATATTAGGCCACACACTTCATCAGGCCACACTACCAAAACACAGAGTCAAAGCAGCTCTACCTAACACATAGAAACAAACACAGGAAGGCTGCCAAGATGAGAAGACAAAGAAACATGGCCCAAATGAAAAATCAAAACTCCAGAAAAAATGTTAAATGAAATGGAGATAAACAGTCTATCAGATGCAGAGTTCAAAACACTGATTATAAGGGTGCTCAAGGAACTTAGTGAGGACTTCAAAAGCATAAAACAAATCCAGTCAGAAACAAAGGATACACTAATTGAAATAGAAAAACAATTTGCAGGGAAACAACAGTAGAGTGGATGAAGCAGAGAATTAAATCAATGATTTGTAACATAAAGAAGCACAAAACAACCAATCAGAACAACAAGAAGAAGAAAGAATCCAAAAAAATGAGGATAGTATAAGCAGCCTCTGAGACACCTTCAAGAGGTCTAACATTTGCATCATAGGGATGCCAGAAGGAGAAGAGGAAGAGCAAGAAATTGGAAATCTATTTGAAAAAATAATGAAAAGAAACTTCCTTAATTTGGTGAAAGAAATAGACATGCAAATCTAGGAAGCACACAGAGTCCCAAACAAGGCAGATGCAAAAGAGGCCCACTCCAAGACACATCATAATTAAAATGCCAAAGGTTAAAAATAAAGAGAGAATCTTAAAGGCAGCAAGAGAAAAGCAGTTAGTTACCTACAGGGGAGTTCCTGTAAGACACTCAGCTGATTTCTCAAAAGAAACTTTGTAGGCTAGAAGGGATTGGCAAGAAATATTCAAAGTCATAAAAGGCAGGGACCTACAACCAAGATTGCTCTACCCAGCAAAGCTATCATTTAGAATCAAAGGGCAGATAAAGAGCTTCCCAGACAAGAAAAGATTAAGGAGTTCATCATCACCAAGCCCTTATGATATGAAATGTTAAAGGGACTTATTTAAGAAAAAGAAGCTCAAAACTATGAATAATAAAATGGCAAAGAATACATATCTATCAATGATTGATTCTAAAAAACAAACTAAGCAAACAAGAAGAACAGAGACAGAATCATGGATACAGGGAAGGCTTTGATGGCTGACAGGAGGGGCATGGGTGAGAATGGGTGAAGAGATGAGGGGATTAAGAAGTACAAATAGGTAGTTCCAGAATGGCCATGGGGATGTAAGGAACAGTATAAGAAATGGATTAACCAAGGAAGTTATATGCATGACCCATGGACATGGACAATGGTGGGGGATTGCTTGAGGGAGTGGGGGGTGCTGGGTGGAGGGGGAAAAGGGGGAAAATCAGGACAACTGTAACAGCATAATCAATAAAGTATAATTAAAAAAATAAAATGATGCCAGAGGCAATAAGTAAATAAGTAACAAATAAACAAAATGATGCCAAAGACACCTCTAGGTCTGTAGGAAGAGACTGACAGCCTACTGACACATTCTTCCCTTTTAAGGGAAGAATTATTTAACAGTCATTAACTTGTTCTGAAATGTAAGAAGACAGGTAAGCACCTGCTGCCTGAGGGAAGGACAGTGTGCTTTCTGTGGTGAAGCCCAGGTAGCTCTCCAGTGCTTCTTAGGGCACATCCTTCAGAAGGGAGTGTTATTTGCACAAGAAGCCCAGAGGTTTTCTAAGAGGAAAGTGACCAAGACTCTAAGAATTTATCTCTGAAATTCAAAGTTTAGACAACTCTTTGGGAGTAGATTTAGAAGGCTCTAACTAAGGTTAATGGTCAGGAGAAGGCAAAGGGCCTTTTGAAATAAAATTACTTTGGATGTGGAAGGAGAACTTAAAGTCTCTTGCATCCTGAGGCAACAAGTGTCCATAATTGTTCTAGGCCCACGAATATGCAAAAGAGTTTATGTTAGGGCAGCAGTTAGGAGGCAGGTGTGTGCCCTAGAAGGTGGCTATGTGAATGCTGACCTTAGCGAATGGTCAATCTGGTAGCTAGCTTTTAGGCCAAGCTTAACATTGTGAAGTGGCCAAACCTAGGCCATAGTCTCCATGAGTCTAGGGAGATGGGATCCTCCTCTCTGTGTACTGGATGATGTCAGAAACACCCCACTCCCATCCTAGTAAGTAAACAAATTTTTGGGAAGGGGGTAATGTGGAAGGAAGCTAGATTGACCTGCCTGTGGATCTTGGTAAGAGGAGATCCAAATATTTCACTTTGGGATACCACAGGATGGAGAAATAATACTGTATCTTACACTGCAAAGTCAGATATTTTCATTACATGCTGTACTGGGTTGAATGGTGTCCCCCTAATCTTCATGTTTGCCTGGAAGCTCAGGATTGGGCTTTATTTGGAAATAGGGTATTTGCAGATGCAAGTAGTTAAGAAGAAATCATTCTGGACTAGACTGGCCCTAAATCCAGTGACTGTTCCTATAAGAAAGTCATGTGGAGGAGAGGAGATGGTGGAGGAGTGAATGGGAGTCACGCTGACCTCCTCCAAAAACCAAACTGGAATTACAACTAAATAATGGAGTAATCACCTGGAAAGCAGTGGAGCGATAGTGGGAGAGGAGCCTTGGTGCCGTGGACAGTGGATTCTACTCCCACACATCCCAACGGGTGAGAAGTGCAGTGGAGGCTCGAGTGGGTGGGCTGGGTGCCCACGGGCACTGGCACCAGAGGGACATTGAAACGGCCAGTTAGCGTCCCCCCGGGAAGAACGGGGTCTGAATCATAAACAAGAACCCCTAAACTACAGCAGCTAAAGCCAAAAAAATACAGACAAAACTCAACCCCAAAAAGCTTAGGGGCGTTCTCTGCCAGAGACAGGTGGCTGGGGATGCAAAGAGACATTTAAAGGGCAAACGCAAAAGGTGCAGTGGCAGCCACCTTCCTTGATCTCTGGGTAGAGGCGACAGCAGGGTGGGCTGGTGCCTGGGAAAAGACTGGTGAGGAAAACTTTGTGAAGAGAACTGACAGCAGCCGGTGGAGCCCTGGTGATGGCACGCCTCCCACTCTGCAGCTACCATCTCGCTCAGGCATAAGGGAATCAATTAACCTGCCTTTTGGGTGCTCCGCACACAGCTTGTACGCATGTGAGCTGTGGGACTGAGTGCAGACTGGCTGGGAGAGCCTTGAGGAGAGCCTGGAGACAGAGGCGTTGGGGAAAGAACCGGGGGAGGAACCAGGGAGTCCCAACTCCCTCCCCATCCTGTAGTCTCCATTGTGGGCTGGAAAGGCAAGACCCCAAGGGGCAGAAGCGGGGCGCGCATGAACCAGACTACCTGCGATTGAAACGCAGTCCGCACAGGGGGGTGGATCCTTGGCCGAAGGGGTCACAGAACTGCCCAGAGACCCCTGAGGAGAGACTAGAAACTGAGGCATTGGGGAAAGAACGGGAGGAGGAACTGGGGAGTCTGGACTCCTTCTCCTTGCCGTAGTCTCCATTGCATGGGAAGAGGCCACACCCCCAAAAGGGCCAAAAGCCAAAAAGCACACATAGACACCCCCAAAACACCCAGTGCAGGCGCGCACACTTGCGCCGAGTGACCGGCGAGGGTTGGGGAGCGTGTGTGTGACTAGCATGGGCTGGTGAATGCTTGCACCGGCCGCCAAGGCCTCCCACAGATTGGCACCCATACGGCGTGCGAGGGAGTGCACAGAGTGACAAGGGCAGGCGTAAATTGACCCGCCCGCCCGCGATTGCGGAGCGGCCCACAAAATTAGTAGAGCTGCCCAGAGTCCCTGGAGGAGAGACCAGAGAGAGGATTAACTGGAGAGTCCTGAAGCTGACTTCCTCCCATTTCCGTAGTCCCCATTTGGCGAGGGCAAGCAACGCACCCAAAGAGCCAAAAGCGGGGAAAATACACAATAGAAGACCCTAAACTGACCAGTGCCGGGGAGCTCGCCGGCCAGGAGGGCCAGATGAGTAGGCGAGGTCACGAATAAGCCCCCTGGTCTGGGGCAAGCACCTGCGAGCCCAGGCAGGCGGGGGATCCTGCCGTGCTGGGAGTGCGCTCAAGGAGCCCACGTGAGAGTGCAGAGAGATCCCAAAAAATAGCCCAGCCCTGACCGAAGGGGTCACAGAGCTGCTCCAAGCAGGAGTCAGACACAGACATTAGACTCCTGGAAGGCTCAAACAAACAACCCAATGTCCTATAGGGTCAACAACTGACATCATCAGAGGCAGGCCCAGAAAGAAAAGTAAAGGACAAAAATACTTAACAGACTCTCACAAAAATGGGAAGAAAAAGAAGTTCCCCCCAAATGAGTGGAAAAGGGGACTCCCCACAGACAGAGCTAAATGAAATAGAGGCAAGGGAACTATCAGATACTGAATTCAAAACAATGGTTCTAAGGAAGCTCAATGAGCTCAGCCAGCTCAAAGATAGCTACTAGAAACTGCAGAGAAACTATCAGGATCTTACAGCAAACTATATCAGCCTGGAAAAGGACATAGAAACTATCAAGAAGACACAAGAGGATATGAAGAATACCATTTCTGAATTGAAGAACACAGTAGAAAGAATCCAAAGCAGGCTGGATGAAGCCGAGGATCGAATCAGTGAGATGGAGGACAAGGTAGAAAGAAGTTCCCAGAAAGAACAAGAAATGGAAAAACAGCTCAAAAAGAATGAAGAGGCATTTAGGGAAATGCAGGACAACCTGAAACGCAATAATATCCATATAATAGGGATACCAGAAGGAGAAGAAGAGGAGCAAGGGATAGAGAACCTCCTCAAAAAAGTAATGAGAGAAAATTTCCCTAATGTGAGGAGAGAAAGGCTCTCATGGATCCAGGAGGCACAGAGGACCCCACTCAAGAAGGACTCAAAGAGGTCCACTCCAAGACACATCATCATTAAAATGGCAAATGTCAAAGACAAAGAGAGAATCCTCAAGGCAGCAACGGAGAAGGAGGAGGTAACATACAAGGGGGCCCTGATATGCCTAGGAGCTGACCTCTCAACAGAAACACTACAAGCCAGAAGGGAATGGCAACAAATATTCCAAACCATGAAAAGCAAGGACCTACAGCCAAGGCTGCTCTACCCAGCTAGGCTCTCCATTAATATAGAAGGGGAAATATGGAGTTTCCCAGACAAGAGAAGACTAAAGAATACATCTCTACCAAACCAGCACTCCAAGATATACTAAGGGGACTGGTTTAAGCAGATGAAGGAAATGAATGAGAGAGAGATGAACACAGGTACAAAGAGAAAAGACGAGTACGTTTCTATCAGTAATATCTCTCAATGTGAATGGACTAAATGCCCCAATCAAAAGACACAGGGTAGCTGAATGGATAAGAAAACATGACCCACACATATGCTGCCTACAAGAGACCCACCTCAGAGCAAAACACCTACACAGGTTGAAAGTAAAGGGATGGAGAAAAAAAAATTCCAAGCAAAGGGGCAAGAGAAGAAAGCAGGAGTTGCAATACTTATATCAGACAATAAGATTTTAAAACAAAGGCCATAAAAAGAGACCCAGAGGGACCCTTTATAAATACTTAAAGGAAGAATCTATCAAGAAGACATCAACATTGTAAACTTATATGCCCCCAATATAGGAGCCCCCAAGTTTATAAGGAAATTGTTGGATGACTTCAAAAAAGATATAGACAGCAACACACTGATAGGAGGGGATTTCAACACCCCACTGTCAAAAATGGACAGATCTTCCAAACAAAACATTAATAAACATATTGTGGCGCTGAATGACACACTGAATCAAAGAGACTAAACTGACATATATAGAACCTTACATCCCAAAGAAGAAAAATACACATTCTTTTCAAATGCTCATGGCAGGTTTTCAAAGATAGACCACATGATAGGACACAAAGCAAGCCTCAGCAAATTCAGGAAAATGGAAATAATACCAAACTTTTTCTCAGACCACAAGGCCTTGAAACTCGAAATCAACCTCAAAGAGAAACTTCAAAAACTTGCAAACTCATGGAGACTGAACAGTACACTATTAAGCAATGAATGGGTCAATAATGAGATAAGAGAAGAAATCAAAACATTTCTGGAAACAAAGGAAAATGAACAGACAACAGTCCAAAACCTATGGGACGCAGCAAAGGTCGTCCTGAGAGGGAAGTTCATAGCAATACAGGCTTACCTAAAAAAGATAGAAACATTTCAAATAAAAGACCTAACATTACAACTTCAAGAATTGGAGAAACAACAACAAATAAATCCCAGAGCAAGTAGAAGGAAGGAAATAGTCAAGATTAGAGCAGAACTGAATGACATAGAGACAAAAAGAACAATTCAGAGGATCAACCAATCCAGAAGCTGGTTCTTTGAAAAGATAAATAAAATCAACAAGCTTTTAAGCAGATTCATGAGGAAAAAAAGGGAGAGGACCCAAATAAATAATATCAGAAATGAAAGAGGAGAAATAACAACTGACACCACAGAAATACAAAGGATTTTCAGAAACTACTATGAACAATTATATGCCAAGAAATTTGAAGATCTTGATGAAATGGGCAAATTTTTAGAAAAGTATAATCTTCCAACACTGAAGGAGGAAGAAACAGAAAGCTTGAACAGACCGATAACAGCTGGGGAAATTGAAGCTGTAATCAAGAAACTCCCAGCACACAAAAGCCCTGGGCCGGACGGTTTCACAGGAGAATTTTACACAGCATTTAAGGAAGAGCTAACCTCTGTCCTTCTCAGACTATTCCAAAAAATCCAAGAGGGAGGGAAGACTCCCAGACTCATTTTATGGGCCAGCATCACCCTAATCCCAACACCAGATAAAGACCCTACAAAGAAAGAAAACTACAGGCCAATATCGCTGATGAACATAGATGCTAAAATCCTCAACAAAATATTGGCAAACCGCATCCAGCAATACATTAAAAAGATTATCCACTGCGATCAAGTGGGATTCATCCCAGGGATGCAGGGATGGTTCAATATACGCAAGTGAATAAACGTAATACATCACATAAATAAAAGACAAGACAAAAACCACATGATCATCTCAAAACACAGAAAAAGCATTCGATAAGGTACAGCACACATTTATGATCAAAACACTCAGGAAAATGGGAATAAATGGGGGCATTCCCCAACATAATAAAGGCCATATATGAAAAACCTACAGCCAATATCATACTCAACGGGCAAAAACTGAAAGCTTTACCACTAAGATCGGGAACACGACAAGGATGTCCGCTTTCACCACTTCTTTTCAACATCGTATTGGAAGTCCTAGCCACAGCGGTCAGACAAGAGAAAGAGATAAAAGGCATCCAAATAGGGAAGGAGGAATTAAAACTATCATTGTTTGCAGATGACATGATAGTGTACATAGAGAACCCTGTAGACTCTACCAAAAAGCTCCTCAACCTAATAAGTGAATTTGGCAAAACAGCAGGATACAAAGTCAACATTCAGAAATCAAAGGCATTTTTGTACACCAGCAAGCAATAGAAGAAGAAGAAATCAGAGGAAAAATACCGTTCGAGATAGCAAGAAGAAAAATAAAGTACCTAGGCATAAATATAACCAAAGACGTAAAAGACCTGTATGCAGAAAACTATACAATATTGAAAAAAGAAATTAAGGAAGACACAAATAAATGGAAGCATATACCATGCTCATGGATTGGAAGAATTAATATCCTCAAAATATCCATACTACCCAAAGCAATTTATAGATTCAACGCAATCCCTATTAAGATACCAATGACATATTTCACAGAAATAGAACAGACATTTCAAAAATTTTGTATGGAAGCATAAATGACCCCGAATAGCCTCAGCAATTTTGAGAAAGAAACACAAAGTAGGAGGGATCACAATACCGGACATCAAACTCTACTACAAAGCCACCATACTCAAAACAATCTGGTACTGGCACAAGAGCAGACCCATAGACCAGTGAAACAGAATAGAAAGCCCAGAAATAAGCCCAGGTCTCTATGGGCATCTAATATTTGACAAAGGGGGCAGAAGCATAAAATGGAGCAATAATAGCCTCTTCAACAAATGCTGTTGGGAGAGCTGGACGGCTACATGCAAAAAATTGAAATTTGACCACCAACTGACACCATACACAAAAATAAACTCAAGATGGATAAAAGACTTAAATATAAGTTGCAACACCATCAAAGTCCTAGAGGAGAACATTGGCAGGAAACTCTCAGATATCCCATGCAGCAATTTTTTCACTGATATGTCTCCTAAAGCAAGGGACATAAAGGAAAGAATAAACAAGTGGGACCTCATCAAAATAAGAAGCTTCTGCACGGCAAAAGAAAACATCAGCAAAATGAAAAGGGAGCCAACCCTATGGGAAAATATATTTGCTAATGATACATCAGATAGGGGTTTGATCTCCAAGATATATAAAGAACTCACTTGACTCCACTCCAAGAACACAAACAATCCAATCAAAAAATGGGCAAAGGACCTGGGCAGATGCTTTTCCAAGGAGGAGATACAGAGGGCCCAGAGGCATTTGAAAGGATGCTCAGCATCACTAGGCATCAGAGAAATGCAGATCAAAACCACCATGAGGTATCACCTCACACCGGTCAGAATGGCCATCATAAACAGATCCACAAACAACAGGTGTTGGCAAGGTTGTGGAGAAAAGGGAACCCTAGTACACTGTTGGTGGGAATGCAGACTGGTGCAGCCACTGTGGAAAGCAGTGTGGAATTTCCTCAAAAAGTTGAAAATGGAATTGCCTTTTGATCCAGTGATTCCCCTGCTCGGACTATACCCTATGAACACCAAAACGCCAATAGAAAAGAACCTATGCACCCCAATGTTCACAGCAGCTCAATTTACAATAGCCAAGTGTTGGAAGCAACCTAAATGCCCATCAGTAGATGATTGGATCAAAAAGTGATGGTACATATACACAATGGAATACTATACAGCAGAAAGAAAAAAACAACTACTAAACTTCGCGACAGCATGGATGGAACTGGAGAGCATTATGCTAAGCGAAATAAGCCAGGGGGCGAAAAACAAATACCATATGATCTCACCTATAATGGAACCTAACCAACAATACAAAGATGCAAGGTAAGTAAGACCAGCAACACTGAAAGGAAAAGAAATCAACAGAGACAAGAGGGAAGGAGGGAGGACGGGCAGGGAAAGGGAAGGGAAGGGGAAAGTCAAGGAACATATAGCAAGGACTCATGGACAAAACCAAAGGGGAAGAGCTGAGGGAGGGAAGGAGGGAGGGGGCAAGGGAAAGTGTTGGGGGAAGGCAGAGACAAATGTATTTAAAAAATAAATAAATAAATAAAGGGAAAAAAAAAGTCATCTGAACATACAGAGACAGGCACATGGGAAAAGGCCATGTGAAGAAGACAGGCAGAGATCAGAGTGATGCTACCACCAGCCAAAGAAGTCCAGGATTGTGGACAATGCCCAGAAGCTAGAAGAAGCAAGGAAGGTATCTCCTCCAGAATCTTCAAAGAGAGCCTGCCCCTACCAATATCCTGAGTTCAGACTTCTAACCTCCAGAACTGTGAGAGAATAAATTGCTGTTGTTTTAAGTCACCCAGCAGTGTTACTTTGTTATAGAAGCCATGGGAAACTAATACACATGCATTTATAGAATGATCTTAATTTTGAAAAATGATAGCTAGACACACATATATGTGTATGCACATGGGAAAGCATACAGAAAAGTGGTGTACTGCATACAGGTTCATGTAACAAAATCTTAGCAGTGGTTATTTTTAGTGGTATGATTATGAATGATTTGAATTTCCATCCTTCTTTATCTTCATTTTTTTATAACCAATAATAGTTATTATTTAATTATTAGAACTAAGTTGTTTTCATCTAATTGATGCTTCTGAAAGATTTACACCCATATTTGTAAATCAGATTGTTTAAAATTCATTTTTAAAACTACTTCTAATGCACCCTTATGTTCACTGCAGCATTATTTACAACTGAAAAATATTTAAAGCCCCTATGGTCCTGTGGCATTCTCAAAAGTACTGTAACTCGAAGAGAGGATTATCTCTTGACAGAAAACTAAGCAAAGAATTTTTTTAAAACCCTAAATGAAAGCTAACCATAGCTGTGTTACATATATACAATGAAGTATCACTTTGCTGTTAAAAAAAAAAAAGAAATTTCACTATCTGTGAGAGCGTGGATGGACCTAGAGGGTATTATGCTAAGTGAAATAAGTCAGTCAGAGAAAGAAAAATACAGTATGATTTCACTCATATGTGGAATCTAAGGAACAATATAAATGAACAGGCAAAATAGAAACTGATTCATAGATACAGAGGATAGACTGATGGTTGCACGAAAGAATGGGGTTGGGGAAACTGGGTGAAAAAGGTGAAGGGATTGAGAAGTAGAAGTTCGTAGTTACAAAATAGTCATGGGATGTAAGGTACAACATAGGAAATATAGTCAATAATATTATAATAACTATGTGTGGTGCCAAGTGGGTACCAGAAATATTGGGGAGATCACTTTGTAAAGCATATGATTGTCTAACTAATATCCTGTACACCTGAAACTAATACAAAATATTGAATGTGAACTGTATTGAAAATATTTTTTTTAAATAATAAGTATTTATATTGTATTCAACAAGTATTGCCCACCAAACATATTTGTCTTCCTAAGCCCAGCTATGATTTGTTTTTATTTAGGTATTTTTCTCTTTGCTTAGTTTTCTGTGAAAAGATAATCCTCAAGTTACAATACTTTCAAGTCTGCCGCAGGACCATGGGGCTTTAAATATTTTTCAATTCTCCTTCTCAACCATGTTGACATTTAAAATCAGTTGGTGGTTCTAGTCTTCTTAGGAATAAATGACAGCATCTCAATAATGTTAATAACCAGCCTTACTATATGCCAATCACTATTCTAAGTTTTTTATATCCACTAACTTAGGCTAGTGACCTTTCATTTCCAAAATGTTCAGTTTGGATGGTTAATTATGTGGTCATCCGGCCTATGAGATCCTATTATTATCCCCCATTTTACAAATGAGGATGCCAATGTGCAAAGAAATTAGGTAGCCTGCCCAAGTCCACACATGGAAGTAAGTGACGGAGCTGGGTCTGAACCCAAGCTTTCAAATCATACTCTTCTAAATAGTACACAATACTTCTTGCTCTGAGTCTTGTAGGGGAATATGGAAAAATATAGATACTATAAGTGACATACTCTTTTTTCCCCCTAAGTAATTACTGATTAGGTTCATTAGGTGTTATTTAAAATCTCTTTTATATCCTACAAATAAGTATGATAGAGAATAAAACAAATTTAATGAGTTCCCTTAAAGCCCCAGAAAGTGAGTCTGGAATGGTTCTTACATAGCAGCACAGCACTTGGGCAAGGACATGGTTGGAAATTCAAAAGGCTGCAGAGATTGTCCACAGGGCACAGATCAAACTGATACCTGACTTAAAACACTTGCCTGCCTTTCTGAGCCCTTAGGACCAGGTCTAACAGTCCTCACTTGGACTCCAAGACTGTGTCCGCCTTTCAAGTCTTATGGGTTTTCTCTCTGTTTCTGGAACAATTCATCCTTTGGACACTTCAGGATCTTTCTCTGTACATGCTGTTCTCTCTGCCTGAAGAGTCCTCCCTTCTCCACCGCCTTTGCCAAGAAACTCAGAGTTAAACCCCAGTTCTCAGAGAGCTGTTTCTTGACCCTCCCCCAGCCCCCTCAGGGACCATCTGCAAGGTTAGGTCACACACTGTGGGTTCATTCTGCTCCCTTTCGTAACGCTCATGGCTCCAGTCCACCCTCTGTCTTCCCCTTTATTCTGGAGGTCCTCGTCCAGCTTGCCCAATGCTGTGTCCCCAGCATCAACACACAGGCAGGCAGACATCTGGAAATAATTGTGGGCTGAATTCCTGACTGCCACACCAACTAAGGGAAATAGAAGATTCAGTCCCCTCCACACACACATAAGCTTCCAGCTTGAGAAGTTTACAATTAATGAAAGAGATAAACAAGAATACATAAATCACACTGCAAAATTAATAGAGTAGGGTTAACCATTCTAAGCTGTGGCTGAAGCTGTATTATTTAGTTATTCAGGAAAAGCAATGGTTAAATTCATTAAATAGGATTTTGAGATGTCTTGCCTATCTTACTTAATTATAGTATGTTTTACTTTGCACTTAAGAATTACATTTCTTATATCTCATTGTGTATAGAAAGATCCAGTGTCCATTTGACACTAAGATAGGTCTCCATCAATAAGACATATGAAGACCTTGAACTAAAAAAGGATTATCTTTCATAGTGGCTAATTGTTTTTCTCTTCTGGAGATATTAGTCATGACACATACAGATATCAATTATAGATATTTATAGAGGGATTGGTAACTAAAAAGTAAGAAAATTGATTTTTAATGATGTTTGTGAATTGTTTCATTAGTTTATATAACTCAGAGATCAGTTGCCTGAATATTCCCCATGTATTCCAGTTATGAGGATTACTCTTTTACATGATATTTAAATAAAAATCATCAACTAGTATATAAGTTATCAGATGATGATAAATCTAGAAATGCTACAGAGAAAAGTTCAACAGGAAAGAGGAATAGGAAGTGATGGAACCTTGCAATGTTAAGTAGAGGGGGCAAAGAAAGCCTCACTGAGAAAGTGGCCTTTGAGAAAAGATTGGCAGTTGGTGAAGGAAGGGTGAAAGTAGGATGGAGAGGCTACAAGATTTCTGGGGATAAGGGAACAGCAAGTACAATTGCTGTTCCAGAGGCCAGAGGCAGTAGAATGCCTAGTGAGATCCGGGAAAGCTGGAGGGAAATCTGGCTGGAGTGGAACCAGCAAAGAGGAGAGAAGCTGAAGATGAAATGTGACAGACTTCGGGTAGGAAATGGGAGGATGGGGCCGTGAACGTCTGTTGCAAGCCTTTTATCCTGATGAGATGGGAAGTCAGGAGGGATGACAGGAGGTGTGATATGATCCAACTGCTTGTTGAGTATAGACCGGAGGGTCAGGATGAAAGCACAGTGGTTCATCTGGAGGCTTCTGTAGAAAGGCAGGCAAGAGATGACGGTGGCCTGGATCAGGGAGGTGGCAATGGATGATGAGACGTGGTTACATTCTAGATTTATTTTGTCTGACTATTTCCTTTGAAATGTTGATACACATAACCAGATTTTCTTCCAGAAAGCTTGTAACTTCCCACTAACAATTCAGGCAGCAGCTATTTCTCTATACCTTCACGAACAACAAATTCATGTGTTGCTTAAAAATGTTAAAGCAACCCTGACTGGTGTAGTTCAGCGGGTTAGGCATCGTCTCGCAAACTGAAAGCTCACCGGTTTGACTCCTGGTCAGGGCACCTGTCTGCATTGCTGGCCAGGTCCTGGTCAGGTCCTGGTCAGGGATCGTGCAAGGGGCAACCTGTAGATGTTTCTCTTGTACGGAGAGATAGATGTGTCTCTCACTCTCTTTCTCCCTCCCTTCCTCCTTCTCTAAAAATAAATAAATAAAATATTTTTAAAAATTGTTTTAAAGCAAAAGGTAATTCAAATTATTTCTCTTTGGAGGAAATCAATCATTTCCTGAAATGACCAAACTGTAAGACTTAGAATTGAGAATCCCTCTCTTGGAAGGCAACGGTTGTGAGCTGTCTACTGTCACTGTCCGCAGATACCATTGTAGTATTCAGACAGGGAGGAAGTTTTTCTGGCTGAAATGGTGATGACTTGATGGCCGAACAGGCAGGCTGAACTTGGTTTTCATTTGCAGATACATCACTGGTCTTTCAAGCCACATTAGGTAAGCGAAAAGGTCAAATAACACCACTGAAGTGGCTCACCACCAGGGCATTTCCACTTTGTCTTCCTGCAATGACAGCACTGTAACTTCTTGTGGATTTTCTGGTGCTGAGGAAAAGTCATTTGTTTTACTTGAGATGAAATAATTCAAAGCACTTTTCTTAGGCTCAGAGTTTGAAGGAGCTGTTGAATTTTCTGCATTACAGGCCAGAGGTGGCTGGCAAAGCTCATGCCCCACAACTGTCCCTCAACCCTCAATTCCCGTGCCTGCTCTCACCCATTGCAGTGTGTGTACTGCAGTTCCCTTTCTTACTTCCTTCTGCTGAGATAATTGCACACTTGGGGAAAGGCATCTATAACATCACCAAGAAAAGAAAAAGGCGATTTCTTAGGATACTTCTGTCAATTTAAGTCTTTTTCCTGGTTTGTTTTTCCACTGGCTTCTTATTTTATGTATTTACTCCTCAGGGTTGAAGTAATTGCATTTCTGGCCTCTCTTATTTGGGTGACCAGAGTGGCTTAGTAATGCTATTATACCACCTCAAAGGTTTCTTTTGTTCCAACATATTGGGTTTCTTTGTGTTGTTTATCCTCATTGTCATTCATCGAGTCTTTTTCCCAACCCCTTTCCAAAGTTTTTACTTTGCACACAGGTTTCTTTTGGCACCTGGAATTGCTGAGATGTGTGTTCTGCAAGCAAACGGGGCAGAGACTGACACAGTGGAACTGTTGCCATCTCTTCCTCAGAGTGTGCTTGCTTTTTTTGTGACAGGTTGGGCTATGAACTAATTCCCTGGAGTTTAAAGGTACACCAGGATTTTTGAAGCATCCACATGCCAGCACATACAAGGAGATTTTTGGAGTGGTGGTGAAATCCCTCAGAACCACCTCCCTTTTAGTTTGGTATTCACTTTTGCCCGATTTCCTGCTGCCCCTTGGGTGGGATTGTTGTTTTTAAAGGAGAAATGATTTTCTAGGTTAGATTTTGCAAAGTTGCAATTTAAGTGTGATTGTTATCCTTTTTATAAAGGAGTTTCTTATTTTGGAACTGAGAAAGGAGAAGGGGAATTCCACAATAAAATAACAGTCAAAGAAGGGAAATGAGGTTTAAAATACACCCTCACCCACATTTCCATTTAAAGTTAGAAATGGTTAATACAATATCATCAAATTGCCATGGCATCTTAAGATATGGGGTCCTGGTCATCATTTAGTCTTCCTCGATGCTTTGCTGGAGCCTCCTTTTGAACACGGGGTTGGGGGAGCGGTTGTCAAGGAAATCTGGGTCATGAAGCTCTTCTCCAAGTTCCTTCTGCCATCCCAGCTCTGGGAGCATGAGTGTGAGGTGGGGGTTTCGCTCTGCAGCTTATTATACTTGCAGTTTTCTCTGAGTTAATAAGAGTGATCACTTGGTGACTCAGGGAAGTTTTTTTTTACATCTTGTGATAAGGCATTGAAAAAATGATACTGTCATTTTGTTCACCAGTTGGATTTTCATTGATGTGCTGCTTAACAATTCACTAATGTTGTGTACAAGTCACCACCCCCAAAGACTTTTATATGTGGAATTAAAATAAAGTCCTAACAAAACTATGAGTCATGAAAAGTACCCAGATTTTCAATTCTGCGAAAATGGAAATTGTGGCCTAAATATTATTCGTAGTCTTCATTTCCATACCAATGGCAATGTAAGATTCATGGGTTAAGAGGATCCTCACCCTCTCAGAATGAATCTTTATATGTTTCTTTTAGCACAGATTTCAGATTTTCCTTTGCTTAAGCCATTGTCTTTTAATGTAAGGGTTTTTTTAAACAGATAATTTCTCTTTGTTTTTTGTTTTTAGGGAAAATCCATAATACCCTATAATTTGGCTCTCTTCTGAACTTAACTATTCCCTAAAGTCAGTTTTTTAATGAAATGAGGAATTTAGAAAAATAATTTTGTTTCCAATATAGTAAGAAATTAGCAGATCATATTTCCTAGCTCTCAGTCCATTCAGACTGCGATTACAAAATACCACAGACTGGGCAGCTTATAAACAACACGAATTTATTTCCCACAGCTCTGGAGGCCGGAAGTTCAAGATCAGAGGACCAGCATGGTTGGGAGATGGGCCCTCTTCCCAGTTCATAGCTGACGCCACCTTCTTTCTGTCCTCACTTGGTGGAAGGGAAGAGGGATCCCATTCATGAGGGTGGAGCCCTCCCAACCTCCTGAAGATAATGCCATCATCTTCAGGAGAGCGCTCTGGGTTTCAGATACATATTTTGAGGGAACGCAAATGTTCAGATGATAGCACTAGCTCAGCAACTTTCTACTAATGCCTGTGAATTACTAAACTCAAAGTCAAAATCAGATAGCTAATGTTTGTTCATTCATTCACTTATTCGTTCATTCATGTGCTATTCGTCCCACATTGACTTTGAAGAAGCCTCTGTAGCAAAAGTGTAACTTTAATGAAAGATGTAGTTTAGCAGATTGATAACCCAGCATTGTGAAGAAGTTACATTTCTTTGGATAACTGTGCAAGCCTGTACACACACACCCACAATTTCCTACCCTTCATTAGTAGATACTCACTCAACCATCCACATGGTTAGTCTTGTGATCACAGCTTGAAAAGACCTTAACCAAGACAGCAGGGTGTCACAAAGAAAGGCTGACTGGGCACCTGTCCATCAAGAGGCCTCTGTCATTGGCATTTTGACATCACCATTCTGAGGTCTTGTCCTCAGCTTTATCAACTCAGAAATGTGACCCTGTCAGTAATCCCTGAGGGAAAATTCACTATAGCTTAACTCACAGGAAACTGAGGAGTAAATCAAAATGCCAGGGTATTTATTACAATAAGAAAGGCAACTGACACATCGACTATAATACTCAGTGGGTTCTCATCCTATAGGAGAAATCAAATTATAATTAGAAGAGAATGTGCTAGACATGAATCAGAGCAAGGGGCATCAGAGGCCATATAGCTTCAGGCTCTGACACACTGATCACCCTTGTTTATTGTAAAGATATACTGTCCCCTGGGACTTCACGGTTTAACTATGGTAGCCACAATCTATGTAGACAATACAGGACCCATGGTAGACCCTGTGATTTCTGCTATCTATTGTCCTTCTGGTGAACGCTTCCCCACTTCTTCTTTATGTATATTAATGCCTTGCAGAGTCTATGGCAAATACAGCCTGATTTCATACTAGGTGATACCATGATATTTTGACTGAAAGAAACTTTGAGTTCCACCTTTACAGGATGCATTTCTATAGTTTTATTTTTAAAAATGTTCCTTATCCTAAGTTGAAGGGAGGAGGACACCTGACTGTGGCCCCTGCTGCTGTTCACCACTGAAGTCTTGATTGTTTTCTAGATAATGCTTTGTGATTTTGCCTGCAGCAGAGGTTTCAGTCTTAGTCCATAGCTTGGATCTGTATCGATTCCCTGCAGCTTCTTTTGGAATGGTGTCCAAAGTCTTGGTCTCTGAAAATCAGAAACTGAAGAAAGAGACACTAAGATCTGATAGCATGAGCCTATGTCATGCCCTGTTAGTTACAACTAGTGCTGCAAGCAGCACAATGTATTCATAGGATAGATAACATCGGTTTAAGCCCAGGGAGTATCCAAAGGTGGATCTATCAGAGGCACAGATAAAGCATCACTTCCCCCTTCCCATTTCCCTTTGACCAATGCCATTAATATGCCCATGTTACCCAGAGAGCAAAAGGTTCATTTCCAATTAATTGAGTAGACATTTATTAAACACTTATTGAATGATAGGTTATATACCAGGTATTAAAGAAATGAGGAAATTGGAAAAAGATTTTGTTTCCAAATACAGTAAGAAATTAGTAGATCAACTTTCCAAGCTTAGCAACTTTGTACTGACAGTTAGTTATTAGGGAGAATACAGAGGTAACTATGACAGAGTCCCTGCCCTAAAAAAGCTTACAGCCTACTACAGGACACAAAGTAAGTATTTATTCACTCAACAGATATTTATTGACCATTTATTATGTACCAGGAATTAAGCTAAGTCCTGGAGATACAATGTTTGAGACAAAACATTCATGATTCCTGTCTTCGTGGCATACACGCTAGTTGGGAAGAAGTAATTATAAATACAAGGCAAAATAGGTAGAAGTACAAGAAAGAAGTGCTTCAGAGAGAATCTGACAATGGCAGGCTTCTAAGGAAGACTAGACTTGGAGATTGTTATGCTAAGTGAAATAAGCCACACAGAGAAAGACAAATAGCATATGATCTCACCTATATGTGGAATCTAATGAACAAAATAAACTGACAAACAAAATAGAAACAGAGGCATGGACACATGAAACAGACTGAGGATCTCAGAGGAGAGGGAGGTAAGGGGACTGGATGAAAGAAGAGGAAGGGATTAATCAAAAAACTTACTTATATAACACATAGCCAACAGTGTGGTGTAGCCAGAGGGAAAGGGGGAGAAGGGTAAGTGGAAATGGGCAAAGAGGGGGAAATGGGGACGGAAAGAGACTTTGCTTGGGGTGATGGGCGCATGATGCAGTGTGCAGGTGATGTTTCATTGATTTGTACACTCGAAACCTTCATGGTTTTGTGAACTGAAATTACCTACAGTAAATTCAATTAAAGCAATAATAAGATAGAAACAATTAAAAAAAGAGAAAAAATAGGAGTGTGCTAGGTTTGCAAGGAAGATAGGGAAGCTGTAGATAGACAGCTAACAGAGAGCTGAGTATGTGAAAAGAGTGGAGATGGGAAACAGCGTGGCGTGTTGGAGGCATGGCACAGGTTTTCTATCCCTAGAGCACAGCGTTGCAAGAAAAGAGGGTGGAATGGCAACTCGGGAGGTGTACTGCAGCCAGATGGCGGGAGGCCTCATCTGCAATAATAAAAGGTTTGGGGCTTTTCTTGTAGCAAATGAAAGCCATTGAAAGATTGTAACCAGAGGAAAGACTGCAGGAGACAAAATAAGTATTTATTCACTCAATAGACATTTATTGAGCATTATTTATGTACCAGGAATTTGGCGAAGTCCTGGAGATACACTGCTTGTTTCCAACCTTGTTTTATTGCACTTCACTTTATTATGTTTCACAGGTACTGCATTTTAAAAATTCTTCGATTACCTTTATTGGTGTGACATTGATTAATAAAATTATATAGGTTTTGAGTGTATAAACAGATGCTGCATTTCATCAGCATAACTCGCTGAAGGCTCAGAAGATGGTTATCATTTTTTAGCAAAAATCTGCTTTTTAATTAAGATAGGTACATTGTTTTTTTTTTTAGACATAATGCTATTGCACCCTTAATACACCACAGTATGGTGTAAACATAACTTTTACATGCATTGGGAAGCCAAAAGAATTCGTGCCACTAACTGTACGGTGATATCTGCTTTATTGTGGTGGCCTGGAGCCCAAAGAACAGTATCTCTGAGGTGTGCTCGTAAGTCGTTGACAGCAACCTGGAGGATGAATGGGAGGTGGAAGAGTGGAGGCAGGGAGACCATCGGGCAGTGTGCTGCAACCGGCCAAGCAGGCCTGATTTAAGGACATGACAGTATGAGGACTGCAGAACATGCTGTAGAGATGCTGACCAGGTAGAATGGTAGACACATGATTGATTATCCCAGAGGCATAAGGCTCAGTGATTTTGACTTTGGTGCCCAAACAAGAGAGAACATTAGGAGGGAGATAAAATTGTCTGCTTGGGAGACGCTGGGTGTGAGCTACATGAGGGGAAGGTGGGGAGAGCTCCCCAAAAACTGAGCCTGGCATTTAGGACATGTAATCCACATCCTATTGCCAACTTCACTTTTAACTTTCGTTTCCAGGTCTCTTCTTTGCACTCTTCCTTCTCACTTTCCGAGGCCCACTGACACAATCTGTTAACAGGTCCTTCCAGGCCTTGGCTCCAGTCTCTGCTCTATGAAATTCTCTCTTCATGCTGCCTTCAGTGCAGCCCAACAGAAATGCCAATCTGTCATTACCTGACTAGATCCTTTCAGTGGCCCACACCTCCTGGTCATATTATAAGGGTCAAGCTATTTGGCACAGCCTATAATCCCTCTGTAAGTGGCCTTTGCCTACCTTATGCATGTTGCTCCAGCCATTCTGAACTTGTCCCCAGCCCCCACTGCTCTGTTCCACAACCCTGCTGTGGCCTCTTGTTGGTAGGGTTGAAGAACAGGAAGAAGAGGACTCATTAATGAGGAAGGACCTGGGGAAAATGGAAACAAGCAATGAAGGACATGGGAAGGAAGGTGGAGAGAGGCTCTGCTGGGATTTCAGGAGACACAAGTGAATTGTAGGGCATGAAAATGAATGTGTGGGTAGACAAAAGGGTACAAAGTGGGATCCAGAGGGAACACTGTGTTTCTCCCAAACACAGGAGTCCTCTAACGAACAATTTTGGCTCAGGGACTTTCCAATGACCTGACTGAGATTTCCTCAGAACGATGCTGCAGTCAGAGATTCTTCCTACTCAGGGCCCCTTCCCTCTCTCCTTTCACAAGTGTCAGACCTGCGTCACAGTTCAAAGGCTCTCCCTGACTACTCTCGTTACCCTCCCTCCTTTATCTTCACAAGCATCTCCTTCTGTAAACCTGTTGTACATCTAATTCCATCTTGGTTGTTGGGTTCCTTAAGGACCTAAACTGATACAACACTTCATAAGTGTGGGGCCTTAGGAGGATGAAGGGATTGATTTGATGTCCCATGTGGTGTGAGAACAGATGCGAGAGCACAGGAATTACAAGCTAGCTGGTGAGAGTCAGAGAGTAGGAAGTTAAAACTTAATAGATCAGGAAGTGAATGGTTTGAAGGTAACAAAGTTCAGAGAGTGGCCAAGGGAATAGGTCTTTGACGTTGAGTAGAAATGAAGGTTAACGATATTAGCCAGCAGCTACAAGTCAAGAATATTAGTTGCCTATCCAATACTAATAGAACCTTGGTTCTACTCAGAACAGCTAAATGTGACCAGCTAAAAGACTACAATTGTCAGCTTTCTTTGCAGTTGGGGATAGCCAAGAACATATGTCAGTTGAAGTCACTGGGTGAGGGTGGGGTTACGTAGAGGAAATTTTGAAGCAAACAATCACCTGGGAGGTATACCCATATGGTGTTTATTTTCCTCTCTTCTTCTTTTAGTCTTTCAGCCAGTTTAGACCATGAGACCATTTTAAGAATGAAAACCAAGGCCAGGAATGTGGAACAGAAAGACAGAAGGCATCCCCAATAGCACTGACTCACTGTGCTCACCCTGGTTTGCACAACTTCTAGACTTGTTTTATGTGAGAGAACTCTATTATTTCAGCCACTTATCTGGGTATTTTATGTACCACGAAACTGACTCTACCCAATTCACATAAGTTGTTCGCACAGACATAACAATGACTTCTGGAAGTTGGCACAGAAAGTACATAAGTAACGTGGCAAAGTGCTTCGTGTCTCTGGGGGAATAACTTGGAGGCTATAAAAGAGGAAGAAGAGGGAGGTGGTGGTTATGTGGTGGTGTGCATGTTTCAGGAGGAGGATCAAAAGAGTAGAGGTTTTGCATGAGAATGGAGAGGGATGGATTAGAGTGACCAGTAGGAGGTGGCCCCAAAGATTGTAGGGTGATGGAGAGGAGTAGCTTTTATACTAGAAGGTTGAAACGGAAGAGTTTTTTTTTTTTTGCAATAGGAGTTTTGGAAAATAATTGAAATGCACAGGGGAGCTCTGCCAAGTGAAGGGAAGAGTCTGAGGAAATAAATCACAGAATATTGAGGCGAGAGGAGAAGAGAGGATGAGGAGAAAGAGTGGAGGGTTGCCTTTGGGGAGGTGCCCAAGGATTACAGAGGATGAAAGCATGGAGAGAGTGGCTTGTACCAGTGTCAAACATGGAGAAAGTCTTCTGTGGGGTCAGATTCAGGATCCATGGAAGGGGAGTGGGGTAGGAGAGCAGCCGGGCCATTTGGGTTGAACAGGGAGCCTGAAGAGATTCTGAATTTTGCTGCTGTTTCGGGACAAATTTGTGCAAAGCAGCAAGAATGAGTCCTGGTCACAAATTTTTCCCGGACTCAAGTACAATGCATGTGACAGCCCAGTCCAAAGGTGGAAGCAGGCTCCCACGTAAAGGACCTCATTACTGGAAAGCTGCCTGTGGCTGAAGTCCCTGCTCATTCGGGTTTGCACCCTGCTGTCTGGGGGCTGGCAATTTTTCTCCCTCACTTGGCATTTCCCTAGCCCCTATACCCCCCAAAAATAAAATTAAGAAATAATCACAACTCTGAAGATCTGAGGGTGGGGGGCACTAGTGGAGAACAATTGGGCTTCATTTATTCCATGAAATAACCAGAAACTAACAGGATAGGAACGGATCTTACCATTTTTGAAATTCAAAAATGTTAGGGTCATGCTTCTTCTATCTCTTTCTCTCTCCTAAAAATGCTTCATAAACAATAGAATCAAATTTTCTGAACCTCAAAGAAGATATGTGGTCTGATAAGTATATTTTTAACGGGACAGAATCCTTGAAATTAGAACTGCCCTAGAAAATATAAGCAGTATGTTCAGACTCTTTACTACATCCTCACATTTTATAACTAAGTTAATTTTGTGTTTAGGATTTTGTGGCACTCATTCCATCTTGAGGGAATTAAAAAATATGTGGAACATTGCAGAAATAGGACTAGAAATTACTAACCTAGATATTTCTCAGAAAGTGCGTTAGATATCCCACAGCCCAACCTAAGCGATTCAGAATCATCCTGCCTGTAGCGAACCCCCAGTTTTCTTATTTGTTAAGACAATTTTCTTTTTTAATTTAAAATTTATTTTCAATTACAGTTTACATTCAATATTATTTCATATTAATTTCAGATTATACCATAGTGGTTAGACAATCATATATTTTACAAAGTGTTTCCCTCCATGTTTCCAGTACCCACCTGGCACCATACATAGTTATTTAAATATTATTGACTATATTCCCTAGGCTGCACTTTACACCCCTGTTTATATTTGGTAACTATCAATCTGTACTTCTTAATCCTTTCACCATTTTCACCTAGCCTCCTAAAGACCCCCCCACCCCACCTTTTTTTAGAGAGAGAGGAAGGGAGGGAGAAAGAGAGGAAGAGAAACATTGATAAGAAAGAGAAACATTGATTGGTTGCCTCTTGTATTCCCCCTACCTGGGGACTGAACCTGCACCCTAGGTATGTGCTCTGACTTGGAATCAAACCGGCAACCTTTGGCTTTGCATAAGGATGCCTAACCCACTGAGCCATACTGATCAGGGCAAGAACTCCAGTTTTAATCTTCTGTTCTTTACAGTGAAGATCAGGCCCTGAAAGTCCAGTTAGCCCAGCTCCCAGTTGTAAAAAGTTTGGGTTCCAGCTTTAATGAATAGACTCTGGACCTTTCTCGTGTTATTTTTGCCTCACTGCTTCAATGACTTTGGACGTCTTCTTCCGATTGATTAGGATTAAATGCACTTTTCAAAGGCTCTATTGAGAAAAGCCAGAGACTTGCAATCCTTATTACTGTCACAGAAGGTTCTCCCGTGTCTCCAGCTTTCCCTGGTGACCTAGGATCCCACACACAGACCTGGATGAACCACAGATATGGCTCATGAAGAAATGCTAGTGGGGATGCTGGGAGGTGACAGGAATCAGGGTCTTAGAGTTTCACTTCTCTTCGTCCGCAGTCATGGGCAGGGCAGCCAGGCTCAGGCACTCCTCTTCCTCCATTCAGTACGTGACCCCGTGTGAAAAGCCATTCAATCAACAGCAAGGTGTCTAGCCAGGGCCTGGTAGAGAAGAGACAGTACAATGTCTTGAGGGAGAGTGATAAAAAGGAAGGTCTTCGTTGGATTCTCCAAGACCGGGTGCTGGGGTGGAGTTAGGGTGTAACTGATTTATTGGGGATAATATTTGTGGAAGATAAGAGGGGAAGGAAGCAGGAAGGAACAGGGAAAACCTCTGCTGTTTGATGCACACCGGATACATGCGAAAGAACACAGGGGACGAAGCAGAATGTGGCAGGGGAGCCTCAGAGCACCACTCAGATCTGACAGCTTCTTAGCTGGTCCAACTGAGTACTGGGGCAGGGTGCTGGTTAGTGGAGTTCCTCTGGCTGGGCAGAAAAGGCCAAGGCCTGGTACCCAACATGCTCAGTCACAGGCTGGGCTGGCTGTGCAGGAAGAGTGTGAAGAAACAGCTTCAACATCAACAACAGATCTTGAAGTTTGAAGACAGTCAGTTAACTGCAGCCTTGCAGCTGAAGGGCAAGTTCTACCTTGACAGAAGATCGGAGAGGCACATGCACCTCCATGGCTGTTATGTGAGCTGCTCACAACAGCAAGGGGCAGGTGCTGAGCAACAACGGCAATGGAGCAGAGTTGGTAAGAGAGGGATACCTTTATCCCTCTTTGTTCCAGGGACAGAGAGACAGGATCAGGACGGTGGGTTGAGGGAGCATCTAGTTGAGCAGAGAGCAGGGTGCAGGGGCTGACAAAAATGCACCTGGCATAGCAGGGCAGAGGAGAAGCAAAGTCTCTAGGGAAGAGATAACCATGCCGGGAGCCATGAGTCACAGAAAGCTTAGCCTCCTGAGCTTCTCCCCAGCTGCCTGCATCCCAGAGTCACTGGCCAGCTTCTAAATGACTGGTCTGCAACCCTTCAGCAACTCCACTGGCCAAAACAAGGGCCTTAGGAGGAAGTGACTTGGAGTTACTTCTTGGAGGTGGAGGAATGGAGAGTCAGGAGGAGGGGGAGAGAGAGAGAGGAAGAAAGAGAGGGAATGGAGGACTATGATGAGGGGAGACGAGTGAAGGGAAGGGAAGGAGAAAAAAGATGAGAGGGAGATTGAGAGCACTCACTAACACATACCACACATGATCACACTTCTGTTCTATTTTCCTAGACCTTACAGTTGAATGTGAGGAGCAATGAGAGGACCAAAATCTAAAGCCACTGACACTCCCTAGACCACTTATAAACCTGTCTGTGCCATTCAAATTTCCCAGATCTGACCATTTTTCGAAGGTCTCAGTGCTTCACAGAGGGGCCTGTGACCATGTGTACCCTTGGCCCTTTAGGTCCTTCTTATCTCTCCCTACAGAGGGCTCCTCTGTTGTCAGCTCACTGGCTCAAGCTGCCTGTTGGCATTTATTTTGTGATGTTATTTCACAGACGTTCACAACTGCAGGAAACATTAGTTCTACTTCCGACGAGCGGACAATGCAAGGCAAATTACTTTTGCCAGGGAGCAGTTAAGATAATTTTTTAATGATACAAACAGGCCTTAGACAATGGCATTCAAAACAGGTCTGCTGGAGCTCAACCGGGAGCTGTAGATGGTTTCTCTCCTAACTTAGTTTGATTGAGTGAGACATTTGATTTAAGCTTCTATTATATGGAACTAATGTATTTAATTGTTTGATGACGCTTGGCCTATTTTAAATGAAAGTATGTAACTTTTTGTCTATAGTACTGACCACCTCCCTCTCCTACCCCCTGCTTAATATATCCTGGGCCAGATTCTTAAGTGAAGACTCAGGGCTTACTTATTTTTCTGTTACATTTACAATAATAATTGTAAGAAAAAATGTCTAAATGATGTGATCTTATTAAATGATGTGACAATGAGATGGGAGATGGGGAAGGTTTGATTTCTTCTCTTCCAGATGAATTCATTTCCTTTTTAAGAATCAAAACAATACCCACCTAATTACCCACTATGCTCAGTCCTGTTGTCTTCCTCTTAGGAGTTAAGGAAATTCCTTTCAATTGTTAAAAATAAAAGCAAAACACTTTCTAGTGCCCTTTTCTGTTGGGAAGTTGATGTGATATCGGTGCGGTAAGGCACTCCTCTTGGTGGAATCAATGCCACAGGTTAGAGCAAAAACAGTGAGAAATACAGGGAAAGGCCCATTTGAAACGATGCTATACTTAATTACCTCTTTAAAGACCATATCTCCAAACGCAGTCACATTCTGAGGTACTGGAGGTTAGGACTTCAATGGCTTTGAGGGGATAAAATTCACCCCAGACAACAGTCTTGGCCTATTTTATTTCTTAGCACAATCCTATTCTTGTAGCTTAGGGGTGACTCTCAGAGGGGAAGTGCAGCTTTCTGACGCTGGCCACCTCAAAGTGGCTTTGCGACTGGACGGTCCTCAGGGGTTAGGGTGCAGCTTGTGTCTCCCACCACATTGTGCTTCTTACACATCGGTGACAATTTTTCTAAATTGAGGCATGTTTTCAAGTCCTGCTTATGAAAGCAAACCTGTAATGAACACTCTTGTAAAATTAAGAATTGTCTTCTAACTTATTTACTTTTGTTAAGTTTGGATTTCTGGGTCAAGTATTTCTGAAAGTAGGGCCCACTTGTATTCAAAAGCAGGGACCGCTCAACAAAAATTTTAGAGGCCCTGTTACATGATCAGCCCTCTGCTGGGTGCTTAGGGTACAGGTGTGCACAAGGCAGACAAGCCTGCCTGCCTGGGGTTTCACACGCAACAGGACAGACAGAGGAAAGAGTTACAAAGATGAGCTCTGGCGGAGCAGCGCAGTTGGTTGGAACATTGTCCTGTACACCGTAAGGTTGCCAGCTGGACTCCTCCTGGTCAGGGCATGTCTGGGAGGCAACCGATTGATGTTTTTCTTTCACATGATTGTTTCTCTCTCTCTAATATCAATAAACATATTGTTGGGTGAGCATTTAAAAAGGAAAGAGTTACAAAGATGAGATATAGCAATGCTAACTAGAGTTTCTGTGTTGCTGTACATTGCATCCTTCTATCCCACCCATCCATCCACCCATCCATCCAGAAACATTTATCCAGCACCTGTCACCTCTCAGGCCCTCTTCTGTGGGGCTGGGAAAACACTGGTGATTAAAACCAGCTTGGTCTGCCTGCCTTTTAAATGGAGTTGTAAATTCTTTGCTTATCTTGTTATAGATGCAGCTGTAATAGATTCAGAAAATTGAACCAAATGTGGTCAAAGCTATGTGGAGTTTGGGAGAATAGCTTTATAAAGAAGATATTTTTCTTTTCTGGTCATGATTTTCTCTAAAGCTGGTGTGCTGAGCCAAAGTTCAGTGATTTGAAGTGTCATTTGCAGGCGGGTTTGCTAAGGTTCTGTGGTAACGTCAGTGGCCTTTGAAGGCTGATGTGCTTTCATTTGATTTCCTTTTTAATGCAAAAGAAATTTTTAAAAATGAACTACAATCAACGGCCTAGAAATTGTAAAAATGATGTTCTTCTGACTTAGAAGTAACCCATAAATGCTACTTATATATCATGAGCAAGGAGCATTCATTTAGTTAGAGCTGGAAAGAGAAGTGAAATGAGAACAGCCAAAAAATAAAAAGATAAACATGTGTACTTTCAAAAGAGTAATTATATTTTTACACCACTCCAAGCTGCTCTACTTTCTCTTTCTTATGTAGCAGCACTGAATTGAAAGCAAATGGAAAAACACGAGAATGAATGTTACAACTGAAGACATTGTCTCAATCAGATTATCCAAGACAAGTTTGTTGGGAAGGTTTAAGTGATCTCTCTTAGCTTTGTGTAGACATTCCCGGGTTCTCATGGGAGTGGAATTTTGGCAGCCAAATCATATGGCATTTGATGGTTAGTGACTTTATTTTGAAGCATGTTATTGTTTCCAAGTATTATAATGCTGCAATTTCCTGCATACAGCAATGCTCATTTTAAGGACATCTCTTAGCTGGAAACTTAAAAAACAAATACAAAACAAAAACAAAAAAAAGGTTGTTTATAAATTCTAATGAAACAAAGACAAAAAAATGAGATTGTTTAGAAATATCTAGCCTTCACAATGACGGTCCATAATCTCAATCAGCCAGCTGCACGATTCTGTCTCCATCTACAGCTATTTACAGGGATGTCAACAGAGGGTCAGCGTTCTGGCCTTGAGCCTTTTTCCTTTCTTTTTGAAAAAGAAAGGAACTATTTATTCAAAAGTTATACCAGTTTTTAATAATGGCTAAATGTTGCTGTTAAAATCTCAAAATCCCTTTAAAACACCCACCAACACATACAGTCCTGCCTTTCCCCTCTTTGCCAAGTCAGGCGAGTCAAAGGTACCGTCCTTCAGAAGAAAAAGAACAGATGTCCAGGGCTTGGCAAGGCAGGCCCCTTGCAGTTCCCAGCACCATCCGCTGTGTTGCCCTGATCTCCAGTTCTTAGTCCAAAACCACGAAGCACCTTCTCATGATCCACCAGAAAGGGGAGTCCTTTCTCCCCTTCCCTTCTTGCATGGTCTTCACATTGCTCCCCAGAGTCTGTGTCTCGTTCTCTCTGGCAGGTCCTGTCTCCCCTTCCCAGTTACATCCTGCTTCCTAAGCGATGTGCAGGCCTTACTACCCCTAAGTACAATTTAACTACCCCTGAGTTGTGTAGATAGGGGCCAAGGAATTATGTTTAAATAAAACCACAATCAAAACTGCCTTATCACTTCAGTGACTTCAAATGACTAAAAAGGTGATTGAAATGGGTCAAATATATCACTGCTTAAACTTTTTCCGCATAGGGGCAAAATCAATGCCTTCGCTTTTGGAATAGTGTTTTGAAACCATCCAGGCCAAAGTATCCACTTTGAGACTGTTTTTCATTTTTTGTACCTTGGTTGCCTATACTGCAATTGTGTACACGTTCTAATAAGTTGATTCAAAGCCTTTGGACCCTGGGTGCTACAAATGACTCAGTCTAGCAAGAGATGTAGAGAACAGTACAAATAGGTGCTCCTTGGCTGATTTATCTGGAACAAGCCCTTTGTGATGCCATGGGCTTAAGGGCCTTTTCATTCAGAGGAGAGTTGAGACAGCCCAGTTGGCTCTAACAGAGCCCTTCTAGTCATGGGCATGAATTTCAGGGCCAGGAAGGAACCAGAGCAGGTCATCCCTGTCTGTCCACCTCAGGTGTGAGAGCCTATTTGCTGGAGCTGGGAAGTCATCACCTGCACTGATCACTTGCTCTTGCTTTGAGACATAGGATATCCCTGTCAGTAACCCAAGTCATCCCTCCTCCACCGATGATCACAGCAAGTACAATGTACACCTGACAGGAGGTCCCTGCCTTCCACCCGACCCCTCCTACAAGTGTTGTCATATGGACAAGGAACAGCCTCTACATGCAGCTCCTGTGTTTGGGATCCACGCACTGTGAGTTCAGGCTTATGTGAAATCTGACAATAAAAATATAACCATACCATGCTCCGGCGCGGGGAGGGGCCCAGTTACTTTTTTCACCAACAAAGTTGGGATAATGGCTCTGTCCAGTAGTTCGTGCATCTTTCAGAAAAACAACTTCAGAGATTTCTCTCAATGACACGACAGAATCTTGAAGATAGGAAAAGGGTGGGAGGAGGAACATTGATTTAGTAAATCCTCTGTTGTAGGGATTTGGACAGGTATTCGAAGGCCAAGATACCTTTTTTTCCATAGTTAACAGAAGGGCACTCTTAGTAAGTACTGCAAGAAAGTATACATGCTAAGTAAGTGCAATAAGGAAGGTACTTCCTCAGTAAATGTTGCAGGGAAGGCACTTTATCAGTAAGTGTGGTAGGGAAAAGTACTCCTGGCAAAGCCTTCACAACCCTGGCCAGCGCAGGTGCTGGCAGCAGGTCTTTTCATTTTGGATTCTGTGAGGGGTCACAGTGGGATGTGGCTGACTGGTCTTCCAGGTACAGAGTCAGAGGCATCAGGGGATGGCAAAAAGCAGAGGAAAAGAAAAAGGCTGTCGCAGAACCTGTAGTAACAGGCTTGTCACCTTATAGGTGTGTCACGGCCAGCACTTTCCTTCCTCTTGCTTCTGATGGTGCAAATTTAGAAGTCAGGAACATTCCAGGGGTGGGGGCAGGAGGTTATGAACCCTACAGCCCACAGAGAGAACAGGAAGGCAGCTTCCAGGTCATTTATAGTACTTCCTTGACGTTGAGGAAATGGAGGGAGGGAATTTAGACTAATACCCTGAGCTAAAAACGGGGAAATTTAAAAAAGGACCATAGAGGTTAAGTTCTTTCTTTCCTTCCCTGTTTTTCACATGAGTAGCCACTGAGAACACAATTGGCTTTCAGGCTCCTCTGTAACTGGGGCAGGGCTGCAATGAGTAAATAAGCCTCACAGATAATCCCCACAGATCATTCTCATCCATTAGCTTCAACGTCTTCCCTTCACAAATCTTCCATCCCAGTTGCAGATGAGGAGAAAAATGAGCTGACAGAAGCATACACAACCTTGCAGGCCAGGCGCGTCCTCTGATGGTGGCATGAAGGCAGGAAGGGGGCCAAGGTTCGGAGGGACACGCAAGAGTGGGAGAGTCTCCTAGAAGGGCAGAGCTGGACAGGATAGTCCAGTCCCGTCAGGTTCCTTTAAAGCAGGGGATGCCAAAGCTCTGAGAGGTTAGGGCCATTGTAGGGGAGGTACACCCTCTCCCCTCTTATGGTCTTTGGCTGACCTTAAAATTAAGTTGACCTAAGACATTAATGGGAGAGAAGCATACATATTTTATTATTACACATACATGGAGCCTTTACAGAAAAAATGAAGACCCCCCAAAAAGTAGTTGCGGCTAAATGCTTATATGCTAGGATGAACAAACAGTAGTTATTGTGAGAAGTCACTAAAATGTATGGGAGGCTAAGTTAGATTTAGCAATATTTGTTTGTACTGATTTCTCTCTGCCCCTTCCCTCCTTCCTACAGAAAGTGCATCTTTTACAGTGGAGCTAACTCTTGCTTTTAGGAAGAAGAGGGGAAGTTAGGGTCCCCTTCTTGCATGTGCTGTTTTTCAAGAATCTTTAACTCAAAACAATCCTACATTAAAGTGGGACATTTGGGGCATATTCTGCTACCCTTCACCATCCCCCTAATCAGCAGCAAAATGAGAACTAGAAGCTGGTCCTCCTCACTTGATGGTGCTTATTTCACTACAGCTGTTTCTGTCTTGTGCCTGGGACACTGTCTTTACTCTCAACTAGTGTCTCCTGCACACCTGCAATGCGCAGGGCCCCATGCTCGAGGCTGCAGGCTCACCTGAGGCACACCGGCGGTACTGTTTCTGTTTTGTGGACGGGGACACAGGCTCAGAGAGGCTCAGTAGATTAGTGAATGGCGCTTTCATGTGGTTCAGCCTAAAAACATGTTCTAGGTAACACAGCAATTTTGATTAAGAGTCAGAAAACTGGAATCAGACAGACTGATTTTTCTCAAAGCCATGGAGCTGGCCAGGAGTGCAGCTGAGGGGGCTCTGCCACCCTGGGGGCTCGCTGGTGTGGCTCCCGTGACACACATGGGAGAAGCACTGTGGGAACAGCCTCTCCTGGCTCTGCCCACCTGATGCAGGGTGGGTGCCTCTGAAATAAGAGCCTTGTAGGTCATGGGAGACATTGCTATACTTTAAACCGAACCTTTCAAAAAAACATACCAACCTCTCTAGGGTCACCTCGGATGGGCTCGTGTGACACCTCTAAGGGCTACTTCCTTCTGTTAGATGCTGCTGAGACCTGCAGGTAGCATTAATATGGAAAACTCTAAAGTGATCTAACCTTCATCCACTTTTTCATCAGAACCATCTCAATCCTTCTCTTATTCAGAATACTGCTGCAGACAGAGACACGGCACCCACGTTCAAGGAGTGAGGTTCTGGATTTATTTGGAGTAACTGGGGAATATCCTTTCATCAGAAGATTCTAAATAGCTATGCCAAATATAACTTGCTGATTTTCCCTCTGGCTGTGCCTAAGGCCAATGGTATATGAGAGGCCTGGTCATAGGAGCTGTTGTTAGCCCAGAGCCCAAATCAAATGTGAGTCACGTGGTCATCACAAAGCATCAGGCACCCTTGAGAGAATACTCTCTAAAGAACAATTAAGTATCTGGTCAAGAACACCAGAAAACTCATGATCATTTATTGCAAATCACTCATAGTTTATACATTATTAATGGCAAAATAACACTGTTAAACACCTGCTGGGTGAAGAACTTCATTATGACAATTTCCTTTTGGCATCACTTCTTTTTCAAAAATTTAAAATTTCAATTTGAAACCCTAAATCTTTCCTAAACAGATCTATCTTCAAAGGGCTCCAATGCCAACACTATAAACCTTTCTTGGGCTCTAACGTCTAACACAAGGGGCACACTGTCCTGTTAATTTAACATGCTCTTTACAAGGCAACATAACACACAAAAAATTTTTAATCCAGAAGCTACATAATGATCACTTTATATTTTGCTACAAAATCAATGAAGGCTGCATGCAGGTGAAACTTTAGTAGACACTGAGTTCTAGGTAACTGTCAGTTATTAATATCTGATGGCCTGGTGTGGAAAATTAATATGCTTGTTTGGCAGAAACAGCTAAAGTACATGCATCATTGGCGGGGATCAATTAGAATATAAATTAGGTATCTAAACATTGAAATGAGAGCTTAATTTGGTGTCTGGCATGTCTGAGTTATACACCTTTAAAATGAAAAGAGCAAAAAGGACAAAATCAAACACCTAAATAGGCATTGATTTACGGGGTCAGCTGGGCATACAGCTCAGGACACAAAACTAGCTGGGCAGTGGAGAGATCTCTTTTGAAGCAAAGATGGCAGAGCATTAACAAGCTGTGAACAGGGCAAAAATAATAAGAGAGCCATTTCCTGTATTCTCATTTTTTAAGATGTTCAATTCTCTTACTTAAAAAAACAACAAAAATACACAATAATTACAAAACAGAAACATTCTTTAGTTACTACTTAGACCCCCTCTTTTGTCTGCTACCCTGTCTCTCTGCTCCTTCAGGTAGTGTGTTTAAAACTAATGCTGGGTTAAATGGTAGAAAAGAAAATGCTCTCCTGAATCACACTGAAAGAATATTAACTTCTTTCCTCTTGTCAGGGTTAATATTGGGTACAAGCACATGACAATGTATGTTTGACATGTTATAGCTATAGCAATTAAATCACATGTTCACACTCTAATGTTAACTCATTATTACTGACTTAAAAAAATTTTTTTCATTGGTAGTTGTATCTTGACTTTGAGACAAACAAAAAATTCTTGAACCACATAGATTCCATTCCCTCCCATGATCCAATGAGCATGAGAACTATAGTAACAGAAGGCAGGGACCAAAGTGTCAAGGTCAGGCGTGTTGGATGGCGGTTCCAGGTTCAAGCGCTGCCATCTCCAGTCCTGGCTTTCCGGGCCTCGATCATTGGCTTGGTTGCCCGTTTGCGGTCAGTGGCCAGCCCCAGCCAGCACATGATGTCAATGAACCAGGTGGTGGGGTTGAAATTTAAGCCAAATTCACTTGCAGAGTAGTCAAAGGGAAAGGTGTGATGGTAATTGTGGAAGCCTTCGCCTGGAAGACAAAATGAGCATTGAAACAAACTGCTCAACCACCTCTCTACAGATCTTAAATCGCTCACTTACTGGGGGTCTACCATGTACAAGACACTGCATCAGACTCTTTAGAGAGCAAAAGACTTAATTTCTACCTGTAGGAAGCTCTACTTAGTTGGCTAGAAAAACAAAATGTAAACAGAAAATAACAATAAAGATATCAGCATTAAGTCACCAGATAATTTTCCTCTAAGAATTGGAGACATGCTACCGTGACTTCCAAGCTGTACTTTGTAAGCTAGATGCTGACTGGCTGGTAACAAACAGACCATATGTTCATAAAAGGAAAACAGCCACTGTGGATTGGAGTGATGAGAGCAAGACCTTGGGAGAGCTTGGAAGGGATAAATGAGAATTGTTCAAATAGGTAAATAAATCAAGGAGTTGGGTCTTGATTTATTTTTTAAAAGATTTTATTTACTTATTTTTAGAGAGATGGGGGAAGGGAAGGAGAGAGGGAGAGAAACATCAATGTGATTGCCTCTCACCCACCCCCTACTGGGGACCTGGCCAAAAAACCAGGCATGTGCCCTGACTGGGGATCAAACCGGCGACCCTTTGGTTCGCAGGCTGGTGTTCAGTCCACTGAGCCACACCAGGTAGTGCAAGGAGTTGGATCTTTAAATATCCAAAATCTGCCTATATATTAGCTTATCCCTCCCAGTGCATAGCTTTTCTTCTTTTCTGTGAGGGTGTTTTAAGGAGGGGAATTACCTCAGAACATCTTTTATTTGATTTTTAAAACAGCTTTGTTGAGACATAACTCACCATACAATTCACCCATTGAAAGTATACTCTTTAATGGTTTTTAGAATATTCGGACTTGTGCATCCATCACCACAATAAATTATAATATTTTCATTAACTAAAAGGAAATCCTAAACCCCTTAGCTGTCATTTCCCAATCATTCCCCAACCCTCCCAGCCCTACTTTCTGTCTCTATGATAGCTAATTTTATGTGTCAGCCTGATGGGCCAAGGGGTGCCTGTTAAACATCAATCAGTGTGTGCGCGTCTATGAGAGTGTTGATGGGTGAGACTAACATTTGAACCAGAGGACTCAGTAAAGTAGACCTCTTTCCCCAGTGTGGCTGGGTTTTATTCAATCCTTTAAGGGCTGGAATAGAACAAATGGTGGTGGAGGGTGGAATTTCCCTCTTCTCCTAACTCGCTGGTTGAACTGGAACATCTGTCTCATCTTTCCCTGCCCTCGGACTGGGTTTTATACCATTGGCTCCCCTGGTTCTCTGGTCTTTGGACTTAATTATACCACTGGCTTTCCTGGGTCTCCAGCTCTCAGACTACATCTTGTGGGACTTCATAGCCTCTATAATAGTGTGAGCTAATTTGGCATAATCAATCAATCAATCTTTCTATGTTTCTATCTATATACAGAACCAACAGAATATATCCATGTTACATATATAGCCTACTGTTTCTATATATGGAAATTTATTATGAGGAAAATATATAATATATAACTGTATATATACTGAGATACATACACAATTTCTCTTTCTCTGGAGAACACTAATACCATCTGTATAGATTTGCCTATTTTGAACATTTCATATAAATGAAATGTTATCCTATGTGACTGATCTCTTTCACTTAACATAATATTTTCAAGGTGTAGCAGGTTATCAGCATTTCATTTCTTTTTTATATGGATATACCACTTATCATGCCACTACATTTATATAAGTGTATACATCTATTCATCCATGGACATTTGGGTTATTTCCACTTTTTAGCTATTATGAATACTGTTGCTATGAGCATTCAAATATAGGTTTTTATGTGGACATATGTTTTGATTACTCTTAGGAACGAATCTAGGAATAGAGCTGCTAGATTATATAGTAACTGTTTTCAACCATTTGAAGAACTGCCAGATTCTTCCTTTACTACTTACATGGCTTCGGTCATTGTATGGTTCTTCTGATGACCACGTTTGAAGAATTCTGCTCTATACTGAGCACATCAGATGGACTGACCTGTGGTCTGCCATTTTCTTAATTTAGGTCTTCTCTACTCTACCCCTCTACCCTTGTCATTTTTAGGTTCCTTCCTGTACAGTATAGAGAAGTTTAACCCTCATTTTCAGAAACAGTCACTGGTCTGCACGGTTGGGTATAACAAGAGCCTTCTAAGGACCTGTATGAAGAAAGCTGACTGGGAGCCCAGTGTTGATCTGAATTGACTTGAAACCAATTCCCAGAAGTTCAGGGAGTGTGTCGTGGCCACATTCTTTGGGTTTCCTGGACTTCCTTCTCTCTATAAAGTGGTAACAATCTCTCTTATCCCCACTCAGGTCTTGCTCTCAGGGTCAATGCTAGATGTGGCTCCCTCCTTAGAATCCTTCTAGAAAATGAAAGTGACAAGAGGAGAAAGGACATCAATAGGAGGGTCAGGAAACTTCCTCCTGTCTTCCAAGGCACTTGGCTCTCTGTTTATCCTGTTACCCCATAGCTAAATTTGGTGTTTATTTCACTTTATATTGCTCTTGTCAACTAAAGATCCCTGGGGCCTTACGTGGAAAACCCTAATAAAGTGGTGGTAGAAACCCATCGCTGAGTGATACAGAGATCATTTCTATTCAACAGCAGGAACTTCTCTTCCTGACTTGAGCTCTGTGCTAAAGACTCAGCTTACCATGAAGCCCAGTTGCTTCTATAAAGCTATTGCTAATAATTATTAATCATGTAGCAAGTGCCAGCCACAGTGCGAAGTGCTTTAATGAGTACGAACTGCTGTAATCTGTACCCCTCTGAGCTACGGTTACTCCAATTTTAAAGTGAGAAAGTAAATGAGGAGAAGGGACAAGAAATTTGCCTAAGACCATATGGTTGGTAATAAAAACAACATCACTGGGGGCTTATTTTGTACTAACTTCTACTGTAAATGCTATGTATTAATTTACCTGGCCCTCCCAACAAGCCCAGGAGGAAGTGAATGCTACTATTATGCCCACTTTACAAATGAAGACATGAAGTATGGAGGAGCCAGGTACCTTGACCAGACAGTAAGTGAAGGAACCAGGACTCTGTCAAACTTGTTAAGACTCCAGAGGCCTTACTCTTAGCCATTCTGTGGTACTGTGAGATGCCACAATCTCATTTCTTCCAATCTCTCTGTTTAAAGGCCTGTTTTTCTTACGGTCAGCCAAATGATGGGACACCTGAGGACAGAGCTGTCCAGGCAGCTAGAGAGAAAAGTCAATTGCTACTCTCCTGCAGGTAAATCTCGATGGCAAAACTAAATAGGTACTAATTATTGATCACCTACTATGTGCCAGGCACTGTACCAAGCAGTTTACATATACAAGTATCTTACTTAATCCTCACAACATCCCTATAAAGAAAGCATTGCTAATCCCACTTCATAGGTAAAAAGACTGTATATTAGAGGCTAAGTGACTTGCCCATGAGCCAAGATTCTAACACCAAAGGCCGAAATTCATTCCATTCCACTCTACTGCCTCTCTTTACAGATTCCATAAAACCAAGAGAAGCCAAGATAATCAAGCTACCATTCTCTCCATTGGCCCTCACACCCCTACTCACCAACGGCGCCCAGAGTGACCAGTGGGTTTTGCCGAGGGCTGATGTGCTTGTCATAGGGCCGGTTTCCATACATGTGGGCGGCACTGTTGACCAGCCAGGTGACGTTGAGTGAGATGGTATAGCGAAGAATGGAGGCCAAGAAGTAGGAATTCCACAGACTCTCTCCCCAGATGCACCAGGGCACCAGTGTGGGGACCACAAAGCACATGAGCACCACGGAGATCTTATAGTATCTGGAAGGCAGAATATTATGCTCTCAATGGCCACCCGCTGATGGTGGTGAGGAAAGGCTGAGCAAACTATAGAAAAAGTCAGGAATTATGCCAGGCAGCAACTTCAACTCTTTCTATATAAGGAATACCTTGTTATGTGTCACTCTGTGCGGGGGCCACACACCTATATATCACACGTCTAGGTAGGTTAACACAAATTTGAGAATTAGCTCAGGCAGAATGCCACAGAAATTGTGGGGCCTACAACATATTTCAGAGGAATTTCAATATAAAATGATCATCATTGTACTGGCAAAAGCCATGTGTCTTAGAGCTACATTTGCCCTGCAAGCTACCAGTTTGACAGCTCCTAGCTATTTCTTTCATCAGTGGCATTCACTTCATCAGACAGTCAACCTGATAATCAGGTTTTCTTGAAGATATTTAGTATTTCTGGAATAATTCTCAGGCACATGATTCTGTGCTAACTTACCTTGGTTAAAAAAAGGAAACAATCTTCTCTTCAAAATGTTCTCTGTCCAATAAAGATTACGTTCCAAACCAGCATAAAACATAAACACTAAATATAGGAACAGGCATGGCCACATAAAAATAAACCATCAATAGTTTGATTTCCGCACTTGTATATCCTGCAAACATTTCCTAAGCACCTATTATATGCCAGGACCCGGGTGCTGGTAAAACAAAGGCAAATTCAAGTAATCCCTGGGCCACATAGGACCAGCTTAGCTCTATGCAGGGACTGGAGAGGGGCTCCGACAGGAAAGTGTCCGAAGCCATCTGTTCATAGTGATCTTCTCCCCAGCCTCCCATTGGCTAATCAAGTTTCCAGACCTCTGTTAAGAGGGGTATGTATGGGCTGGGAGGTGGTACCATGTGAGGCCATGAGATTCAGCAGGTGGGATGCTTTGACTTGAATCTAGATCTGATTCTCGATGTTGAACAGGCCTCTTTTTATTATTTCATGCTCCTCTTTTGCACAGTTAAGACAGTTTCCCAAACACAGAGCATGAGGCAAGGGCCTGTGTGTGGGTATTATATTTGGGGAAGTGAGCACATACTACAGGAGTGGGCAACAGGAAGAATGAGACAGGGAAGGGGGGGAAAACCACGCCAGGGTGCTCACTGCTGTGAGCAACTGAAGTTGGGTCTCAAGGGGGCAGATTCTATTCTCTCAAGGCATAAAAGAAGGGACCACTAGGATGTCACACAGAGGGATATTAGCTTCCTCACACTTTCACATTTGCTTGGATCAGAATGGCTGAGTGCGTTCCACAGGCAGCTCAGATGAAGGTGGCAAAGAAGCTGGGGCAGGAAGTAAGAAATAAACAGTAAGTAGAAGCAGTCAGGAACCGCAAGATTGTGGGAACACACGTGGTGAACTGCTGTAAACTGCCAATGCATGCATTCCCCAAGCAGGCTCTTTTTCCTTTCTCTTCTTGCACTCTCTTTCCAAGTGATTTAAGAAGATGCATCTGCCAACTTCTCCGTTAGGGAATGAATGACGGTTCTGTGATGTACTATAACTAGACAGTAATGTTTAAGGAGATCCTGAGATGATCTGCCTTCAGGCAGGAAGGACTTCCATACAGTGGCTCACTGTGGCCTGGCGAGGGTGCGGGCTCTCAGTGGTCCCCAGGAAGGGCAGCTGCACTGCATGGAGGGTGAGAAACTTTATTAGACAACTTTATTTCTTAACAAATTAGAAGCTCTTTCCCCAAGACTAAGAGAAACAAAAGATCCAGAAAGAAAAAGAAAGCCTTTTGTAAGATTTCTGGTTTGAGTTTCTGTTCATTAAAAAAAATCTATTGCTTATAATTTATTACAGTAGATGCATGTCGGAGAATAAATAAGAACAAAATATGCAGATTCTTGTTCATATAATTTTTCTATTCCACTTTTTCAACATAAAATTTTAAGCCATTCTGAGTAAGAAGAGGAAGAAGAAGAGGAAGGTGGGAAGAAAGAAGGAAGAAGGAAGAGGAGAAGGAGTAGAAAGAGGAGGAGGGGGAGGAAGAATAAGCAGTACAACTGTGCAAGGTGCTGTTGGATTACACCTGTGCAAGCAGGTGGCCACAGCAAGGACAGAGTGAAAAGGTGGGCTGAGAGTATGAGGCGGGGAACAAGAGATGTCCAACCCAGTAGAAATCGTAATGTCTTAAAGGGTTCTTATGAGGATCAAATACTGATAACTACCATATACTATGTGCTTACTGTGTCACCACTACTCTGAGACCTTCATTTACTACGTGTACTGACTCATTTTATTCTAACAAAAACTCTAGGAAAAATGGACCATCACTATGCCATTTTACAGATGGGGAAGTTGAGCAATAGAAAGGTTATGCGGCTAGCCCAAGGTCACAAGATCAGTAAGTAGCCGGACCAAGATTGAAGTCCAGGCAGAATTACTGGAGACCATCGTGCTACTCTGCTTTGCAAATGAAATCATGCATGCACGCCTGCTTTGTAGACTGCTAGCTACACCTAAGTATCGGTTCCCATAATGATAACCCATGAGTACCCGTTTTCCAGTCACTGGGCTGTAATGTGACTGCATTTTAATGCAAAGAGGGTTCCTGGGTGGTCAGATGAGTATCTGTGGTTGGAGAGGAAAAGACAACAGACAAAGAAGGGATGGGTCGTCTTACAGTGGGCTCCCCAGAGTCACTGGCAGAAGGTTTTTGGGCAGCGCTCTTGAGGGATACCTGTGAGGAAGAGTGGAGGGCAGGACTGGGCTGAGGGAGATGCTTACCACAATGAGTTTCAGCAGATCCAACGGGGAACTCTGGGGCTGGATGACCCTTTAGAGTTGTTCCAAACTGAAAGGTCTCCTGCATCATGCAGCCATTGGTTTCAGGGTGCCCCTGGGAGGGGGTGAACCCTTGGGCAAAGCAGTTCCATGTGGGAAAAAGCCATCCTCAGAATTCCCTGTGGGTGAGGGCCATTCCCAGCAAGGACAGCAGTGGGAGGCGAGAACATCAGATACAGAGGGGATCTGGGTGAAGCACGCAGGCACTCGCTAAGGGCCCTGGGAACGGTGGCGAGCAAGTGAAGAGGAATGGTGTTCTGAGGGGAAAGTGGAAGACATGCCCGGGGCCCAAGACTGATGCTGCTGTGGCAGCTCCTTGTTTGTACCTCGCAGGAGGAAGGCAAGCAGCTGAACATTGCCAACAGAAGGCATTTTACAACTTAAGTGCCTCTGTCCCTACTTCTACTCTCTGGGTCACAACCCAGGACCTTTGAAATGGCCTTTCCTAGCTCTGTTCTGAGCCATTGTCTTGGCCCTCATTTTGTTCCTGAACAGAAGAGAAAAGAAAATTTATTCAGGACTTGCTCTGTGCTGGGCACCAGGCTAAGTATGTCAGGGGACCCTTTGTCTTAGAGAGGTGCCAGGCCCTTGTTCTGGCTGGCCCCGTGGAATCCCCCTGCCCAGTTTGACTGGTCCACAGGACTCAGCTTCCACTCATGCCCTGGCCCTGCCTCCTCCCTCTGAACTACTTAGGAAAGCCACCTGCCAGCTTGGGCTCTGCTTCCAGCAACTCCACTCCCCCAGAGGGCTGGGTTCCTGTGGAGGGACAGCGCCAGCAATGTGGCTTCCCAAGTGGGAGGGGGAAAAGGCCTGGATTTCACCTCCTCGTGAAATTACTGTCCCGCCAAAGTTTCTCTTCCTCAAAAAAACATGCTCTTTAAAAATCACTGCCCTCATTCTGACAAAGCTTTAGCAGATCCAATTAGAGGGCTGTCCTCTGATTGCTCTTCCTGTATCCTGCTAGGATTCCTCCTTGTGTGTTCACTGCAATGGATGAAGGAGGAAGGAATTTTTAGGTGAGTCTGCTTGGGATTGTCAATGAGGCAGATCTTGATGCTGATAACAGTAAAAATTCTCCCCAACTATTTCAAACCCACTCAGCATATCTTCCTGTGTAGCCAAGCCCCCCTTCCCTCCTCCTGCCTGCCATCTTCTTCGGCAGCTGGTCTGCATTTAATTATAGTCACTGACCTTCTTGCCTTGAAACAAGTGCTGAGAAGGCTTCCCACCTTCCTTGCTTAAAAACACTCACATCTGAACGCCCTAGTCAAGGGTCCATAGAGCAACTCCACAAAGCCTCCAACACGTAATCTTTCCTCATTTTAAGATTTTTTTTCTTCAGCTGGTGGTAGGGAGGGAGGCTGGACAGGGGCCATTGATATTGCTTCATCTTTTTGCTAAATGGAGTTTCTGTATTGTAAAAAAAAAAAAAATCATAGAATACAGGGTAGGCAAAAATAGGTTTACAGTTGTTCATATGGAAAATTATACAGTAATTAATAAATAATAATATAAGAATAGCCCTGGCTGGCATGGCTCAGTGGACTGAATGCCAGCCTGTGAACCAAAGGATCGCTGGTCCAATTCCCAGTCAGGGCACATGCCTGGGTTGAGGGCCAGGTCCTCAGTGGGGGGCACACAAGAGGGAACCACATATTGATGTTTCTCTCCCTGTCTTTCTCCCTCTCCTCCCCTCTCTAAAATAAATAAAATCTTTTAAAAAAAAGAATAAACTCTGTGCTTCATATCCTCCTCACTGTAAGCCTACTTTTGCCCCACCCTGTATTTAACTACCCAACACTCTGCCACTTTCTAGCTGTGTGATGTTAAGTAAATTATTTAATTGCACTGAGCCTCAGATTTCTCCTCTGTAAAATGCAGGTACTGACAAATTTATTTAGTGCCTACTATATGCCAGGTACTGTCCTAGCACTAGAAAAATAAACAAAACAGATAAAAATCCTTACCCTTAGGGAGCAGGGGTATTCTAGTAGGAAAGTTATTTTCATACATATTTTCTGGTAGGGAAGACAGCTAATAAAATGAACAACATATGCAGCATGTTGATGGTAAATACTTAGAAAAAATAAAGCAGAGAAGGAGAATACGAAGTAAGGGTAGGATGTCTAGAAAAGGCCTTACTGACACAATAGCTTTTGAGTAAAGACTTGAAGGAAGTGAGAAGTTAGTCATATGGCTAAATGGGGCAGAGGATTCCAGGCAAAGGAAACCACAAATACCAAGACCCTGAATCGGGAGTTTCCTGTATATGATATTCTTTCCCAGCCCAACTGACCTGTCCAAATATCAGTAAACATCATCTACTCTTAGAGGATTTCCTTGGTCTCCTTGGACCAGGCAAGGTTCCCAGCATACTGTTCCTGTAGCTTGTTGTACTTCTCAATGCTCAGTATGCATACTAACTGGCTTTGGGGGCCATCTTACCTGCTAGATCAGTGATCTCAACCCTGACTGCACATTAGAAGCAACTGGGCTAACATTTAAAAAAGACTGATGACAGGAACTCACTGCAGACCAATGGCCTCCAATGGAATCAGAAATTCTAGTCTGAGCACTAATATTTTTAAAGCTTCTCCATTACAAACATTGATGGTAGTCTCCCTATAATACATCCCCATCCCTTCTTTCTTGCCAGAACGCACTGATTTTGTTCAGATATCCATCTGTCCTCCCTGCAGTCATGCCCTTCAGAGAAATGGACGCTACTACACAGGGCACGGGTCCTGAGACAATCATGGTGGTCTCATTCACTTTACCAATAATTCATGTAGGAAATGGCCAATAGTGGCCAAAAAGATAAGAGGGCAAGGATGACTATAATTTCTTAAAAGGGAAATAAGTTTTGCTGAAGATGTAGAGAAACTGGAACCCTTGTGCATCGTTAATGGGAAGGTAAAATGGTACAGCTGCTGCAGAAAAATTTGGCAGTTTATCAAAAGGTTAAACACCAAATTACTATATGATCCAGCAATTCTATCTCTAGGTATGTATTCAAAAGAATGGGAAGCAGGGACTTGAACAGTTATTTGTACACCAATTCTCATAGAAACATTATTCATGACAGCCAAAAGGTAAAAGCAACCCACATCCATCAACAGATGAATGGATAAACAAAATGTTGTATATACATCCAATGGAATATTATTCAGCCACAAAAAGGAATGGAATTTTGATGTATGCACAACATAAATGGACCTTGGAAACATGCTTAATGAAATAAACCAGACACAGAAGGACAAATATTGTTATGATTTCACTTACATGAGGTACCTATAATAGGCAAATTCATAGAGACAGAAAGTAGAATAGAGTTTACCAGGAGCTAGAGGGATGGCGAAAGGGAAGTTATTGTTTAATGGATACAGAGTTTTCATTGAGGATGATGAAAAAGTTTTGGGTATAGATAATGGTGATAGTTACATAACATTATGAAGGTACTTAATGCCACAGAATTTTATACTTATGAATGGTTAAAAGGATAAATATTGTTTTTTATATTCCATCATTATTTTTAAAAAGAGAGAGAGAGAGATGAGGGACTATTTTCCTCAACACTAGAAAGAGCACACAGGCAGAGAAGGCTTCTTTTTCACAGCAACACCCAGACCTGCTACAGCCATCTCGTAACTGACTGGAGGAAAGCTGAGAAACGAAGCTGACCCCTTAGGTTGACATGAGAAAGATGGGAAGGTCCTTGAATATTCATTGAGCCATTGAACTAACCAATTCTAGCTGTGCTTTGTCCCTGATATCTTACTCTCTGGCACAAGCCAGTCGAGCCAAGATCTTCTGTGTCATAGCTGAAAGTGTCCTAGTACACTGCTGTGGACACTCCGATGTGCTGTCTGGGCCACTCAGTATTGGAGGATTTAGTCTTCCAGTCACAGGCAGTGCTGCCTCTTCCAGAGGTCATACCCTTTCCTAACAACCGTATCCAGTGACTGACCAATGAGAGGAGCCATCCATTGCCTAGACCTTGTCCTATTACTCCAACTCTCAGTGGCTCTGAACAGCCATCAGTGTCCGCCGTGGGGTTGGCTGAGGCCTCCACAGAGACCAGCCAAAGTCCAGCTGCTTCTTCCCTTGCCCAGTCTTGTTTCTGTCCTTCTTCCCAGTAAATATTCTACAAGGTAATATCCATCTCAAAGCCAGCTTCTGGGGTAACCTGACCTGGTACATGGATATATTGCTGGGCCAGGTGAGTACAGCAGAAAGCTAGACTCTCCAGCATCTAGCAGGCACTCACATGTAGCAGGCACTCCTAAATATTTATGGAATGGTTAAATCAATGATACTTTGGTTAAAAAATTAAGAGTTCTCGGCTTCTCAGGAAAGTAAAACAACTGTAGCGATTCAATAGAATAAAGACTATAAGAGAAAAAATGTCAAGATTAAAAAAAAAAACAAAACAACCCACACAATAAGTGCACGGCCTATTTTGGGGTTCTTCATTAGAGGCTTATCTCTTGAATTGGTGCCAATGTAGGATTATGGCTATAAAGCCAACAACTTGAGTAAAGACCTTGCTCATCAGGACTCAACCCCTGTAAGACTTCCTACCTCTAGTTTAAATGAATGATTTCTGAACATGAACTTCCAGGTCATTCTCTCAGCTGCCAAATACAGTTAAAATTTTGGCACTATTTAAGATTAATAGCACCTCTAACAGGTTTGGTCTTGGTTTGGAGTTTGAGTGCCTTCCTGTCTGTCTTTCTATAAATACTTACATTCTGGAAATGGAGAAGACTCCTAAAATCATCAGGGGAAACAAAAAAGGGGTAAGGGATAGAGAAGAGGATGAACCTAAGAACAGGCAAGGGAGAGCAATTCTCTTCCACAGAGGTGAAACTAGAGACAAACATTAAGCTAAACACACAAAAGCCAAAGCATTCAAGCTCACTTTGTGATTAGTAACGAGAGCAGCTTTCTATAGCTTAAAGGTGACAGCTTCTACGAACAGGTCCTCAATTAGAAACCTTTCCACACCTACAACCTCACAGTTCCTCATCCTATCAGCACAGCTGGGAAGATGTTTTTCAGCATTTAGCTCAAGACAGAGTCCATTTTCACACAATCAAATGCCATCACACACCACAATGCCCCAGTCCAAGCAGCTCAGCCACAGTTCAGCCACAGTTCAGCCACAGTTCAGCCACAGGTCACAAGTAGAGGTATGGGTTCAAACCTTTCAACTTCATCAGTGATTTTAGGTATATGCTCATTCTTATAAACTGGATCACAATAAAGAGAATTGAAACATTAAAAATGGCCTTGAAACCAAAAATTTTTTCTGCGGAGAAGGATTTAGTACTTCATTTTGTTTTTTTTTAAATCTGAATGTGATAAGGTTCTTAAAACTCTCATTTTTCTTTAGATGAAAAAGAAATTGCTGTTTTCTGTCTGTAAGCATTTTCTGTTGCTTGACTAACTCTAAGTGCAGGCAGTCCAGATCTGGGAGTGTGTGCGATGTTGAGAGTGAAGTCTATTAGAGCATGAAGGAAGGGAGAATGCCCCGCTGACTTCCAAGGGGCCCAGCCTGAGGAAATGTGAAGAGAAGCAACCACCACAATGGGTGAGAGAGAAATTACAGCCATGCGAGTGTATCATAACGATGAGCAATGAGTTGTCACTGGCGTCTTGACTGAACATGTTTGGTTTTGTGATTTCATATAAAGCCTAGGCAGAAATTCACTTTCCCTACAAGTTTGGCGTCTTGGAGGGGACTAGGAGGAATCACCTGGATGCTTAGTATAAAGCATTTATTTAGAGGACAGATGATACATCCTAGCAATTTGTAAATTCATGGAGCATTCTCTCCCCCTTCCTCTCTCCCCTCTGGTACTGCCCACAAGAAGTTGGAATATGTGATTTATTTGGGTACAGGTGTGAAGATGATAGCCCATTGCTGGGGTAGCTCTTTGGAGTTTTCCTGGAACTGTTCCAGATACTGAATTATTTAAGTTGAAAACAGGCTTTGCTGCTGTGTACTTTGTTTTGCCTCTCTCGTGTTGCAGTGTCTTTAAGGGAAAGCATTCATGATCACTGCATTTCAAGTATTCTCTGAAACTCTTAATCATTCCAAATTTGTCTTTGACCCTTGATTAGTCTTGACATCATTTCCCTTGTGCTACTTTATAATAAGCATTCCCATAAAAGAAAATCTTTTAATTGGACCGTCTAGATGCATAATCCTCATCTTCTGGGTGTTTCTCTCCTGCAACAGAGGAAGCAGACAGCAGACGGCTGCCCCGTGACTGCATCTCCTTTGGAAGCTTGCAATGCAGTGGAAAGAAGACATATTTTAATTTTCTCTCCAACTTCAGCTTTATTTGCTTTTAAGGTGTGAATCTGGAGGTTAGTTGCATCCATCCACTTGCATTTTATTTGTCTTTGTACAAACAGCTTTCATTGATTCACTAAGCAGTTCAAAAGATAAACAACATAAAGAATTTCAACACAAAGAGCATTATTTCTACCTCATAAACAATGAAGTGTTTATAGAAAACACCCTGGCATGCTGATGGCTAAGACCAGGACAGAAAGGTTAAAAGGACCTTTTACTTTTCAAAGCTTTGATTCCATCAGAGTTAAGTGAATGGCAAGTTCTCTGAGGGCAGGACTTGTCTTGATCCAATTCACATCTCTCGCAGTTTCTTGAACACAAAATGCTGGTTAGCACAGTAGGTGCCCAGTAAGCAGCTGAACTGCTGACATGCAGTAGAAGGAAATGAAGGTGAGGCTCCATCTGTCTTTGCCAAAAGTAATTAGGTCAGTACCCTTGTAACTGTTTGATACTCAGAGATTCTCTAGTCCGCTCAACAGAAATTAAAGTCGACTAGACTGATGTCATCCTAGGTCTCTCTCTAGGATTGTCTGTCTCTGTCCTCCCTCCCTCCCACTACCCTTCCTCACTTTCTGATTAGTTATTAATTATTCTGAATAAGTTATGGGAACACCAGACTAATTCCTGATGGTATGTAGAAGGGCCATGACAAAAATGAACAATTAAATCATTTACAAAATAATTTTTAAAACAAAATGGCTGCATTTCCACTTTCTCTCACTTTTAAAACTATATTCCACTGTCATCCTTGCTATCTGGGATAAACTGAATATAGCAGCAGAAAACATAACATTTTTCTTAATCTGAGACCCATGAAATTATATGCAAACTCTTTTGTGTGTTCCAATTTTTCTGGGATTCAAAGTCCATAGCTTTCATTAGGTTCTCAGAGCTATTCAATTCCCAAAAGAAGGAAAGCCCAATACATTTGAAAGGTAACTTCTTTTTTTCTTTGATGGTGTTGTTGTTTACCTTTGATTTTCTCTGTTTACTTTAGGATCTGGACTAAGATTGAAATATTAACATTGAATTCAGTTTAAAGAGTGGTTCTTTTAAAACTAAGATTGTCCACCCTATTTCTTGGGCAGTAAAAATTTTAAAGGAATTACAGTGATACCAGATAGTAGTGTGTGTGTATGTATTCACCTATACCCATGATCATTCTATCTTACATATATGTGGATCTTGTGTTGAAAGGACATTTACCAACTAACAGAACACACCCCATTCAAGAGAGCAAGTTTAATTCCAAAACTCTTATCAATGACAGGCTACTCCCAGCAGCCAGTCCCTGGGCAGGAAACGAGCCAGTGGAGTCATTTAAACCACCTTCTTGATCAATATCAACTGCTGTAGCTGAACCGATTGGCTCAGCTGATCATTTTTCTTGTTGAGGGCAAAATGGACAGGCTGACAGAACAGCGTTTCTTCATTTTGTATGTAAAAGGCCCGACCCTTGTGCACAAGGCATGCTTTCTAGTGCAGGGGTTCCATTCCTAAATTCAAGCTGCATTGCCCTCCAAAGCTCCCCAGGCCCCCAAACTCGGCTTAAAATTGATTTCCTCCAGAAAGCCTACTCTGATAAATCTCCTCTCAACTGTGGTTATTGCATTAACTCAATATTCCTTCAGTACAACCGAGCTGTAAACAAGAAGTGTTTTGATAGCTGAGTTTTCATGTTACATGTTCAATGACCCCAACTTTTAAAAAAGTTGTTGTGGAAATCATTACTCATATTTGTCTTTTAAAGAATTTAATCTTTATTGTATTTTTTCCTATTACCATTTAGTCCCCTTATACCACCCTCCCCCCAGCAATCACCACACTGTTGTCCATGTCCATGAGTCCTTTGAGCCTTTTACTCAGCCCCTCCACTCCCTCACCGCCCTCCCCCTTACCTGTCACCCTGCTCTCCATCTATGAGTTTGTCCCCATCTTCCTTTTTAGTTCAGTTTGTTCATTAGATTCCACATATGAGTGAGATCATATGGTATTTGTCTTTCTCTGACCGGCTTATTTCACTTCGCATAATGTTCCCAGATCCATTCATATTGTTGAAAAGGGTAAAACTTTCTTCTTTTTTACAGCTGAGTAGTATTCCATTGTTTGTAAATTTCCCATAGTTGTTTAATCTACTCATCTACTGATGGAAACTTGGGCTACTTTCTTACCTTGGTGATTGTAAATAACACCACAGGGAACATAGGGGTGCTTATGTTCTTTCAAATGAGTATTTTGGGTTCCTTTGGATATATTCCCAGCAGTGGGATCGCTGGGTCAAAACGCAGATTGGGTCCATTTTTAATTTTTTGAGGTCTCTCCATACTGCTCTCCACAGTGGCTGCACCAATTTGCATTCCTACCAACAATGCAAAAGGTTCCCCTTTCTCCACATACTTGCCAGCACTTGTTTGTTGATTTATTTGATGATAGCTATTTTGACAGATGTGAGATGACATCTCATTGTGATTTTAATTTGCATTTCTCTGATGATAGTGATATTGAGCATCTTTTCATATGTCTATTGACCATCTATATGTCCTCTTTGGAGAAGTTTTTATTCAGGTCCTTTGCCCATTTTTCAACTGGGTTGTTTGTATTTTTGGTGTTGAGTTTTGTAAGTTCTTTATAAATTTTGGGTATTAACCCCTTATCAGATGTATCAGCAAATATGTTCTCCCATTCTGTGGAGAATGGTTGATGAACTACCTTTGCTGTGCAAAAACTTTTCAGTTTGATGTAGTCCCATGTATTTTTCTTTTGTTTCTCTTGCCAGAAGAGATATATCTGATAAAATATTGCTATGAGCCATGTCCCAGATTTTGCTGCCTGTTTTCTTCTATGGTTTTTATGGTTTGGGGTCTAACATTTAAGTCTTGATTCATTTTGAATTTATTCTTCTGTGTGGCATAAGAAGGTGGTCTAGTTTCATTTTACTGCAGTATCTGTACAATTTTCCCAACACCATTTATTGAATAGATCAGGGATCCCCAAACCCCAGGCCACAGACCAGTATGGATTTGTGGCCTGTTAGGAACAGGGCTGCACAGCAGGAGGGAGTGATGGGTGAGGAGCAAAGCTTCATCTGTATTTACAGCTGTCCCCCATTGCTTGCATTGCTACCAGAGCTCTGCCTCCTGTCAAATCATTGGCAGCACTAGATTGTCATAGAAATGCAAACCCTACTGTGAACTGTGCATGTGAGGGATCTAGGTTCTATGCTTCTTATGAGAATCTAATGCCTGATGATCTGAGGTGGAGCTGACGCAGTGATGCCAGTACTGAGGAGCAGCTGCAGATACAGATTATCATTAGCAGAGAGACTTGATTGCATAGAGACCATAATAAACCAATTGCTTGCAGGCTCATATCAAAACCCTATGAGTGAGGGGCAAGTGAAAATTAAGCTGCATCTTATGACAGGCTATAAAGCCATATTTCCCCTACCTCCATTCCATGGGAAAATTGACTTCCATGAAACTGGTCCCTGGTGCCAAAAAGGTTGGGGAATGCTGGAATAGACTATCTTTCGCCCATCGTATGTACTTGCTTCCGCTGTCAAATATCAATTGACGATAAAGGCATGGGTTTATTTCTGTGCTCTCTATTCTGTTCCAGTGATATAAATGTTTTTATGCCAGTACCAGGCTGTTTTGATTATTATGGGCTTACAGGATAGTTTCATATTAGGTAGTGTGATTCCTCCAACTTAGTTCTTCTTTCTCAGGATCACTGTCTTATGCAGGGCCTTTTGTGATTCTGTGATTCAAATATAAATTTTTGAAATATCTGTTCTAGTTCTGTGAAATATGTCATGGGAATCTAGATAGTAATTGTGTTGAATCTATAGAGTGCTTTGGGTAATATGGACATTTTAATGATGTCGATTCTTCCTATCCACGAACACAGTATGTGCTTCCACTTATTTGTATTTTCTTCAATTTCTTTCTTCAGTGTCTTATAGTTTTCTGAGTACAGGTCTTTTACTTCCTTGGTTAGGTTTATTCCTAGGTATTTTATTCTTTTTTTAGTGATTGTGAATGGGATTGTGTTCTTAATTTCCCTTTCTGTTAGTTCATTATTGGCATATAAAAATGCAACTTATTTCTGGATATTAATTTTGTATCCTGCTACTTTGATGAATTCATTTATCAGTTCTAGTAGTTTCTTGGTGGAATCTTTGGGGTTCTCTATGTACAGTATCATGTCATCTGCAAATAATGACAGTTTTACTCCTTCCTTTGCAATTTGGATGTCTTCTATTTCTTCTTCTTGTCTGATTGCTATGTCTAGGACTTCCAATACTATGTTGAATAAGGGAGGGGAAAGCAGACATCCCTGCCTTGTTCCCGATCTTAAGGGGGATGCTTTTAGTTTTTGCCTGTTGAGTATAGTGCTGACAATGGGCTTGTCATATATGGCCTTTATTATCTTTAGGTATGTTCCCTCTAATCCCACTTTGCTGAGAGTTTTTATCATAAATGTGTGTTGGATTTTATAAAATGTGTTTTCTACATTTATTGATATGATCATGTTGTTTTAATCCTTTATTTTGTTAATATGGAATGTCATATTTATTGATTTGTATTCGATCCTCTGTTTCATCCAACTTACTGTTTATTCCTTCTAGTGTATTATTTATTTCAGATATTGCATTCTTCATTTCTAACTGGTCCTTTTTTATGGTTTCTGTCTTTTTTCATGCTGTTGGGTATCTTAATCATTAAACCATTGGATAAGCTGCTTGCCTCTATTTCATCTAGTTCTTCTGGAGAACTCTCTTGTTCTTTCATTTGGGGTCTGTTTTTTCCCTTCACATTTTGGCTGCTTTGTATTTTCTGCCTTGTGAAACTGATCAGAGATATAGCCTCAAGCTGTAATTGGTGTGTCTAGTTCACTCTGCTGTACCTCTGCAGGAGCCCAGGGTAAGTGGCTACAAATGAAATTTTGTCTGTTGACCCTTTAAGAGACTCTCTGTGTCTCCAGCCATCTCTCCCTGGAAGGCAGAAACCCTGCTGCTTTTCATAGCTGGATGTTATCTGGGCTTCTTTCCAGCTTTGGTGCTATAGGCTGGGGAGCCAAGCTTGGGGTTTAGACCCTGCACTTCTTAGGGGAACCCCATGACTGCAGAAATATCCCTCTGGAACTTCAGCTGCTGCCCGTGGGTGTCCAGCCAGCCCTCTCATGCTTCCTCTGTACTCCCTACCAGTCATGTTGCGGTGAAGTGACTTCTTCTGTCTGTCCATGATTATAAGGTTGGTTATTCAGGATGACTACTCTATAATTTAGTTGTAATTCCAGTTTGGTCCTGGGAGGAGGTTAGTGTAGCTTGCACTCACTCCTCCACCATCTTGGATCCTCTGTCTTCCTAATTAGAGTTCATGGAACAAAACCTGACACACCTTGATGGTGATGGGTGTCTTTGCTTGAGCTTCTCAGCAAGCAGGGCTTAAGGAAAAAGTTTATATGCTGCTATTTTATGGAGGAAGGTCATTTTGGGGAAACAGAATATGGGAGGCAGGGGAGGTATGAGGGCCAACAGGAGAGTCTGTTACTGAGCTGGCCACTTCCTGATATCTCCATCTAGTGGGACCATCTTCCAAGAGGGCACGTGAACATTGAGCTTCAGAACATTCCTTCTGGGAGGAGAATCAGAGGAGATGTGGCTACCTGCTTCCTGCTTAGTTGCCACCACCCAAATTCTGGATTGTGAACATGGGTGTTGAGAGGTGTCACAGGCTTCAGCAGCAATGGAGACACCCCAAGCAGGAGATACACACAGTGCAGGTGTGAGGAAGGTGCTGTCAGAATAAACCTGCCCAAAGCCAGCTGGAGTGTACAGAGAAATGCGCAGAACAAGTGGCCAAAATTCCAAGGACAAAGCAGGTCCAGACAGCCTACAGTGGGGCTCAGCAGGTGTCTGAAACTATAAGAGTGAGTTTAGAAACATTACTGGGAGTTCCCTGTTTTGCTCACAGTATCTGCTGAGCTGTGAAGAGCTCTTGGTCTTGACTGAATTTACTTTTTAAAAAATTGAGGTGAAATTACTATAGCATTATATAAATTTCAGGTGCACAATATTATAATTTGACACCTGTATATACTGCAAAATGATCACCCTCATATTTATTTATTAAATCTTACTGACTCCTCCCTTATTTTCAGGTGTGCTGATAAGCTGTCACATCTATTCGTGTTCCCACCTGCAGTAGCTTCTCTGTTCCCTTCTACCTTGTTTGTCTTAATCTACTGAAGGGATTGAAAACCAGAGAAGGGAGCTTGTTTAATTTGTGTGTAAATGAAGAACACACAAGCTTTGGGTGACAGCAGACAAGGGTCTCCTATGCTGAGATTAAAAATGCAAACTTATTAGGATTGTGACATTTATTCAAAAATCTATTTCTGTGGAGGTGGAGGGTGAACATAGAGGATTCCGTGAAATAATGTGAATCTGGCAATATTATGATGGTTCTCTTTATTTTCAGGTTCTTGGTTTCATACCAGTGAAAAGAAATTACTGAGTGAGGAATAGCTGAGTTTCAGGTAGGTGAGAAAATATTCAATTTAGTTTCCTCACAGTGTGTGTATTTGAACTTAATGATATTTTTATACAGATGGTAATTTACTTGAAGATACTTCAGCATAAACAGTGTGATATAGGGTGTGTGGGCGTTAGTTTTATTCTTCACCCTAGGGGCAGTTCATTAACATTTCAAGTACTCTAATCAGGAATCCACACTTCAGGCATGCTTAGTTAGCATTTAACAAATTCCCATAATTCATAAACCAGAGGTCTCTTATAGGCTTCAATTATTTTTTATCTATAAGCAGCACTGAAGAGTTTGTACTTAGGATAAGGGAAATGAATTTTCACAGGCAAAATAAGGAGTTGAAATATGTGGGCTGGCTAGAAATCCTATCCAGGTACCCTTCGGCAGCACATATGCCTCAGAGTGACAACACCTAAGGTTTTGCTCCCTCCCATGCCCCACCAGCGGCGGAATTCTGCCTCTGGATTCCGACAAGCAGCTGAGACTCCTGCAATGTGCCTTTCGTGCAAGGGGCTCGTTGGGGTGTCCACAAGAGTAGGAGGCAGGACTTCATCAAGTTTATGAGTGTGTTGCATGGCTGTTTTTGTCCCTAACTGCGAACTGTGGTAGAATTTGGTCTGATGCAGGACCCTGTTGTATGGAAGACACATCACCTTCCTTCTCCTTTCACACTGGAGCTAGCCAAGGCCAGTTCTCACCAGACATGGACAAATGGGTCTCTTGTTGCACCATGTATGTTTTTGCAGTCCTGTCACCATACCATGGAGGGTCAGAGGCACCACAGAGGCACCACGAGGGCTGAAGAAGGTAACTATTGACACGAGGAGACTGTGCAGGAATGGGCAATGGGCTCATGGAACTTCCCTACCTTACCCCAGGAGGCAGGACTCCAGACTGCCGAAACATGCTTTGAGGGAGAGGACCTCCACTGGTGTTGATGCTGTCTGTGTGCTGCCTACTTCAGCAGCTATGCCTTGGAGCCTCATACACAAACCATCATCCCTAAGGCTGGTTCTCAGCTACAGGTTGTCTAGTGCTCTCAACAGACTGGACAATAAACATACTCCTCCTCAGTTCCAAAAGTATTTTGGAAGGTGCTAAGTTTCATTAGTTTCAGTAAATAGAAAAATGAATAGGACATAGTCATAGTCCTTGAGGAGCTTATGGTCTAATGAGAAAGACATACAGGTGGATCACTTTAATGGAGCATGGTAAGCATAAAGGCAAAACATGCCCATGATTCCACAGACCTGCTGAGGAAAAGCACTCAGCTCACCGTAAGACAATGGATTTTATTTATTTTTTAAAAATATTTATTTATTTATTTTTAGGGGAAGGGAGGGAGAGAAACATCAATTGGTCACCTCTCGAATTCCCCCGAGTTGAAGACCTGGTCTATAACCCTGGTATGTGCCCTGACTGGGTCTGCAGGATGCCAACCAACTCACTGGGCCACATCAGCCAGGGGTGACACTTTTACATTTTTCAAATATTATTGAGAGCCCCAAAGGGCTTTTGTTTATAGGGATTATCACATATCCATCAATATTTACTGTAAGGGAAACTGAAACTGAGAAATGTTTTATTAATTCATTAAATATTAAATGTAAATGTATGTTACTAATATAACATCACATATAATGTGTATGATACAAAACATATTTGTTAATATTATAAAATAAATATTAAATTGGTTCATTAAAATAATGATGAATAGTTAATGTGTACTAGTACACATTCACATAAATAACATTTTTTTATGAAAAATAACTATTTTTTAAAAGGCTTGTGTGAAGAATGGCATCATTTCACATAATTACAACTATCTGTCTGACTTAATGGAAGCAGCTGGATCGACACATCTGCTTCTGCAGCCAGTCTGTTGCAATATTATTGTTTTAGTTGAAGTCTGTGAAGAAAATCTGCCTCACACAGATGTGCAGTTGGAAAACTGTGCAGGGAGGATCTCACAGATCCCTCCTAAAAGGAAAAGCTTATATGCTATTTTTACTACATACAAAGCCTAAATGCTTGGAGACACCCTCACTGAGAGGGTCCTTGAGCTGCGGACCTCAGCTTCCTGGAGGTGAGTTTTGAAGAATGAGTAAGGGGTGTGTAGGTGAAAAACATGACAAGAACATTGTAAGTCAGTGCTTCTCCAACAATCACTGTGTGTGTGAATCATTTGGGGTCTGGGGTGAGGCTTGAGCCTGCATTTCCAACAAGTCCCGGGTGATACTGATGCTGCTGGTCTCAAAACCACACTTTGAGTAGCACAGATCTCAGCCAGAAAACTAGCATCAGGGGAAGAGCATGACTGGAGAGTGAAGTACAGATAGGAAGTACCAGGAAATAAGGTAAGCATGCGGGGTCATGGAGATAACAGTTAGGCTTTCCACTAGGGAAGTCATGAAAAGGTGTTAAACACAAGGCATCTCTACCTCATGGGTAAGTATAATTTCTTATTCTGAATAACTAAGAACGGCAATAAATATAAAGCATATAAGCAAAGTAAGTAGACAAGAGGATGATGTGGAGGAAGAACAAATATTCTCTATGAATATTATTACAACACTTAGTAGAAAAGAGAAGTGCTTTGGATTTGGACAGAGCTGGCTTAAATACCAGCTCCGCCACTTACAAAATGTTACTGAGTCAACTTCTCAGAGCCTCAGATTCCATCATATGTAAAGATACGAGAGATATATATTATATGCACAGAGAGCAAGTGTGGTGCATAGTGGATACACAGTGCACTCAAATCAATATGAATAAAGTATTATAGACATAATAAAAATGACAACTGGAAGCTATTATTGTTATTCTAAGATTAGATGTTGGCTTGAAAGATAACTGAACTTATTAGAATTTTGTAGTTTCAAGATTAAAAGATTCTGAATGAGGACCTAAGGGGGCTCACCTAGTAAAATCTTTGTCTATTTACACGCTATGCAGTGTAACCTCATAGTTTTCCGTAATATTGCAGGTGGGACACATTAAATGCTGATGACAATGAAAAGACAAGGACCGCACTCACTCATGTTAATCATCCTTTCTTCCAAGACAACTTGGACCCAAAATTTCAATACCAGATTTGAATGGTATAAGCCTAAGATCCCTACCCACTCCTTTTCTCCTGTAGTTGGTGCCAATAACAATGAGGAAAGGCATAAAGAACACACAAAATATCTGCATATTAAATTGAGCCATCACAGTTCTAATATTCTCTCTCTGTTTGAGCACCTGCATTAGGTCTTTTCCAACTTCTATTCCTCTTTTTCTCTGGCAACACTTGGCCTTCAAGATCAGAAACCCCCTCACCACCACCTGGGATTCTGAGACTCGTAATATCTTGCCTGAAGTGTTGTTATTACCATCACATATGATGTACTGCTCTCTCAATCCACTGGAACAAATACTGGCTCTCCGATTGTTCGTAAATGAAAGTTTACCTTATGCTCAAAATCTAGGTTCTTAGTTGGGCAGAATTGGAAAGTCTGTTTATCTTGGGAAAAAAGAAAAAATATATATATATATTTATATGGTTTCTCTAAATCTCTTGATGGTTTGGACATCTGAGTAATTGTTTTACTCTACTTTAAAATGAAAGACAATATAAGAGTAGGTTAATAATAGAAAGCCAGTATGAGGAGAGATAGCACACTTCAGTTGAGTTAATGAGCATGTTGCAACAAATCACATTATCTCAGTACTAAGATTCTTTGTGTCTTTGTGACAGAGTTGTTATTGTTTTTATATGAAAATAGGCAGTGTGGGAAATAAGTGACTTAGACAGGAAAACAGTTCACAGCCAATTTATAACAAGGATTTCCTCAATCAGTGGGCTAAGAGTGACTTCAGTGGTCTCTCTTTCACTAGGAATTTATCCCTTCTAATCTTTGTAATTTCAGTATTTTAGATTAAGAATCGACTCTTACAATACTCTTTACAATAAGGTCCTTTCCTCAGGAAGGGAGCATTAGCCTATGCTCCTATTCATTCATTCATTTTTTAAAAACTTTCTAAATTCATGGAAGCATTTCTTTAAAAAAAACGCAAGGAAGAAGGAAAGTGAATTTTTAATTTCTAAAGCTGATTAAGTCAGCTATTTCCATGGTGACTCAGGGTTGGAAGCCCTCTGCTTCCTGCTTGCATGCCTTCGGCCAATAACCTCGATGACATCCTCTCTAGGTATGGTTCCCAGTGACATTCTGTGAAAAGTCTGGGCAACCTGACAGATCATGCTGTTCACCTGGGAGGGACATCAAGGGAGGTAAGATAATGGGCCTGGGCATCTACTCCCTGTCCCTCTCATGGGGATAAAAATTTAACATTTCTGTTAACACTAACAACAAAAATTATAGACTGTCTAGGAATAAGCCAAACAAGAGCATGCAAGATCTGTATTTAGAAAAATGTAAACATTTACTGAAGGATGTAAAAGAAGTTGGGCCCTGGCAGGATAGCTCAGTTGGTCAGAAAGTCATCTCGATATGCCAAGGTTGTGGGTTCGATCCCTAGTCAGGGCATATATGAGAATCAACCAATGGATACATCAATAAGTGGAACAACAAATTGATGTTGCTCTCTCTCCCTCAAATTAATTTTTTAAAAAAGTGATAACAAAAGTATACACTCTGTTTCTGGAGAATGATAGTAGCAGGAGAAGGGTCTCCACCTGCTACTTACAAAGAACCATCACTTTCATGTAGACTTTAAGGACCTGATTCTATTAGTGAACACCCTCAGTTCTTAATGTAATCATCTATTGCAGTGTTACTTATATATATGGACTTGGAAGTCTCCGGCTATTTTAGAAGCATGTGCATTTTCTTCCCAATTAAATTATAAAATTAATAAAAGCAAGAACCATCTCTTTCCTTCTCTTTCTATCTTCCGCACCCCTTAGTACAGAAATGCCTCTACTTACACATATTTTATTTAAAAAAATTTGCAGGGCGAACAAAGCAGGGTGGAAAAAGGGCATCAGCCCTGCCCACCAGTGGCAGATAGTATTAGCAGCCATAAGCAATCATTCTGCCACACATTGCTCCTTAGTCAGGCGACTGTTAGCTGGGTTTGTGTTCAGTTGTAAGATATTCTATGAACATCAGTAACATCATCAATTTGAAAAGTGTAAAAGTAGGGAGTACCTATAAAATGCTGCAAAAAAGATACAATTTTGATGGCAACAAAAGTAGAAATAATTTTTCAAAACTGAAAGTGGTCAGAGAATGCCAAATTCTACAGGGAGCTCATAGCACAGCAGCAAGAATTCTTAAGTCCAAAGATCAAATAATGATTAAAAAGGAAGGAACAGAGATTAGTGAAATGAAAAAAGCAACTTTTGGAGGTCATGGCTAAATGTTAGTAGAAATCAACAATGTTCCTTGGCTTCAGCTTCGTGAACTTACATGCAGCATGGCGAAGAAATACTGATGAGTCTGCTGTAAGGCAAGGGTGGCTCTATCAGCTGAAAGTTGCTGGGTTGAGGGCCATCCAAATCAGCAAAACATCAAATGTCTACAGAGGTAGCAAATGAAGGTACTATAGACAGAGTAAGTCCACATTTGAGGGAAGATGCTCAATACAATGTAAGGAAGAGTGCCCCATGCTTTAAAGCTTTGAAGGGCGCACTTATGTTTTTATTCATGGGGATGCAGCTGCTTACTGGTCCCTAAACTTCTCTTAGTCACTTGGGAGTTATGAAAAAAATGGACATATGAACAGGCTTTTAGAACCCATGGTCTTTAGAGATGGAACGGCTTCCATGTAGTGCTGTATGTGTGGTTAACTGCACAAGTATTTACTGCCCGACTTCTCTGTGATGGAAATTTTCACATAAATTAACTAATTTTTTCACCCAATGACTTTGCAAGGTAGCTATCACCACTATCACCACTCATCGGTGTGAAAATGGAACCTCAGAGAATAATAAAAGTGGGATCTTTTGATTCAAAGACTACTTTTGCCTCTTTGTATTGACTGACTGAATGAATGAACAATCCAATGTCAACATAAATAATAATCCTGCCTGTGCTTCACACAGTTTAAAAAGTTGCCTCATTTATGAATGCATGTCTGTTACTTTATATAATGTCATCAATGTGATAATATATACAATATTCACCCTTTATCCACAGGGGTGAGTTCCAAGATCTCCAGTGGATGCTTGAAACCACGAAAAGTGCTGAACCCCCTATGTATACTGTTTTTCTCCTATGCGTACATACCCATAATGAAGTTTGATTTGTAGCTCTGGCTGGTGTGGCACAGTGGACTGAGCACTGGCCTGTGAACTGAAAGGTTGCTGGTTCGATTCCCAGTCAGGGCACATGCCTGGGTTGCAGGCCAGGTCCCCAAGTGAGGACCTGTGAGAAGCAACCAATCAATGTATCTCTTGCATGTAGATGTTTATCTCCCTCTCTTTCTCCCTCTCTACCCACCTCTCAATAAATAAATAAACATGTTTTAAAAAGTCTGATTTATAAATTTGGCACAGTAAGGATTAACAGTAATATCTAATAATAAAACAGAGCAACACTACAATAAGGGTTACTTGAACATAAGCACTGTGTTAGCAGTAGTTACCTGCAGTACTGCAGGTAACAAACCATAGGCAGTAAAACCGCAGATATGGAGGGGACTACTGTATAATATATATGATGCCATCAATGTTACACAATAGATCAAGTCCCACTATTGTGTCTCTCTTCCAACCTTCAAAATACCTCCAGGACATAGAAGGCACATGGGACATCAAGCAGCGCTATGTGGAGTGATTCCAGTGAGTACATAACAAAGCCAAATGGAGCGCTCCAGGAAGGGTTACTTTTCAATATACACCCTTAATGCAACTCACAAAGCATCTTGTAGTGCAGCCTTGTGGTTGAGGGCTCTTCCTTGTCTCTGGACATCCTTTCTATTGACAAAGAATTGAAAAAATGGCTGAGAATTCCATCCAGGTTAGTTTAGCAAGGGTTTAATTTCTCCAGCACTCCTGTGTACACTGTGCCAATAACAAAAGCTCTTACCTCTCACCATCAACATTCCATGATACTTTCAATAGGATATCACATGGTGAGGTGGGCCTGAGAAAGACAACTAAATTATGTCAAATAAAAGCTCTCTGGTAGCACTGTAAAGATGGCCTGCACATGACTAATCTAAATATTCTCCTTGGGTAATGAAACAGCTATCAATAAATTCATTACTTAAGACAACATTTTCACTCCAACTGCCAACTGACAAGGGGTCGCCATAATACTCTGCCATCGGCAGTCTGCATCAGTAAGAGAAATTGTATCTGAATTTCACAAATACGTATGAATCACTGCCTTTCCATTTAAAAACGTGACTTAGCCTTAAAAGTTCCACAAAATAGCTGCCAAAAGGACATTAACCTTGCAAATCATTTTATGGCAAGAACTACATGTTGGATGGTAAGTAATGGATCTGTTTCAAGTCAACTAGTCTACTTCTTACTTTAAATATATGCATTTGTGGCTTCAGGCACTTCTTGTTTGCACACCTTCTCCCATATGACTCTCTTTCTAGATTAGTAGTAATTGAATAAATCTAGAGAATAGTGAGAGCAAGAACAACAAATGCGTAACATGCCCCACGCCTTAATTTGTCTGTTTATACATCAGATTCACATGTGATTGTTCTACCTTCCTGCTGTTCTATAAGACGTAGGAGGATTCTGGGTAGGAAAGTGGGTTTTGTCTCACTTTGTTAGATCTTTCACTTCAACAAAAATAGAGGGAGGAAATTAACTGAAGAGGAAGGAATCAAGATGGCGTAGGAGTGAATGGAAGTAACACTGACCTCCTCCCAGGACCAATCTAGAATTAAGACTAAATTGTGGAGAAATCACCTGGAACAAACAACTGAACAATAGCGAGAGAGGAGCCTTGTAACCTCAGAGACAGAAGAATTGGCTTTGGCGCAATATAACTGGTAAGGAGTGTGGTAGAGACTCAAGAAGGTGGATGGGGTACTCACAGGTGGCAGCACCAGAAAGATATTGAAAGGGCCAGTTAGGTCTTCCTGAGAAGAGTGAGGTATAAATCAAAAGCAAGGATCTTTAGCATACAGCACCAGAGCCCAAAAAGTACACATAAAACAGCCAGCTGTGAAAAATGGCAGGGCTGCTCTCTGCCAGAGACAGGCAGCTGGAGAGGCAAAGAGCCTTTTAAATGGCCAATGCATAAGTTTTTATTTGCAGCCACTTACCCTGGTCTCCGGCAAAGGCAGGAGCAGAGTGGACTAGAGAAGCCTGAGGAGAGACTGGGGAAGAAGGCTTTGGAGAGAGAACTGAGAGTAGCCGGCGGGATCTCAGTGCTGACTCATCCTTCATGCGGCAGCAGCCATCTTGCTTAGGCAGAGACCACTCCACCTGAGGGGAAGCAGCATCAAAGGACCCATAGCCCCGCCCCAGGTGGAATTCCACTCTGTCCTGTGCAGTCTAAGTCACCTGTTGAGTGCAGAGTGGCAGCCACAGATAGTAGATCCTTGGCTAAAGGGGGCACAGAGTGGTCTGGAGACAATTAAGGAGAGACTGGGGATGGAGGTTTTGGGGAGAGAACGGAGAAAGTAACTGGTGGGATCCCGTTGCTGAGTCCTCCCCCATATGGCAGCAACCATCTTGCTCAGGAAGAGACCACTCCCCTGAGTGGCAGCAGTGTGAGAGGACCTAATATGCCCACCTTCAGGAGGGACTCTGCCCTGCCCTGAGCTGTCTAAGCCAGTCTGCTGATTGCACAGTGATTAGATTAATAGATGAAAAAGACAGCCACAGACAGTAGATTACTGGAAGTCTCAGACTGCCTAAGGTGAGAGAGGGACGACATCTGACATCATCAGAGGAAGATCCATAAAGTAAAAACAGCAGTCTCGAACCACAGAAGTTCACACCACAAAGTCAGGAAATCAAGACAGATCAATTTAAGAATCAGAAGCAAAAAAGAAGAGTCTCACAAATAATGGGAAGACAAAGAACTACCCCCCACTCGAAGGGAAAGGAGGAATCCCCAGAAAGAGAAATGAATGAAACAGAGGCAAGTAAACTATCAAGATACTGAGTTCCAAACAACTGTTCTAAGGAAGCTTAATGAGCTCAGTGAGCTCAGAGAGAATTACTAAAAACTACAGGGAAACTACGAGGAACTTACTGCAAACTATATCAGTATGAAAAAGGACAGAAACTATCAATAAGAGACAAGAGGAAATGAAGAGTACAATTTCTGAGTTGAAGAACACAGTAGAAGGAATCAAAAGCAGGCTAGATGAAGCTGAGGACTGAATCAGCAAGCTGGAGGACAAGGTAGAAAAAAGCTCCCAGAAAGAGCGAGAAAAAGAAAAAAGACTCAAAAACAATGAAGAGGCATTGAGGGAAATGCAGGACAACCTGAAATGTAATCATATCCATATAGCAGGGATACCAGAAGGAGGAGAGGATGAGGAAGGGATAGAGAACCTGTTTAAAAAAGTAATGATGGGAAACTTCCCTAATTGGAGGAGAAAAAGTCACACGAGTCCAGGAAGCACAGAGGGTCCCATTCAAGAGGAACCCAATGAGGCCCACTCCAAGACACATCATCATTAAAATGGCAAATATCAAAGACAAAGAGAGAATCCTAAAGCAAGCATGGGAGAAAGAGGTAGTAAAATATAAGGGAGCCCCAATAAGCCTAGCAGCTGACTTCTCAACAGAAACACTGCAAGCCAGAAGGGAGTGGCAAGAAATATTCCAAGTCATGAAAAGCAATGGCCTGCAACCAAGACTGCTCTACCCAGCAAGGCTTTCAATTAAAATGGAAGGCAAAATAAGGAGTTTCCCAAAAGAACGCTAAAAGAATACATCTCCACCAAACCAGCATTGCAAAATATGCTAAAAGGACTGCTTTAAAGTGATGAAAAAGAGTCTATGAATACCCAGTTCCTTTCACAGTTGCCAATACTTGATATTACTAATATTTTTAATATGTATTAATCTGATTGTGACAATGATGTGTAAATTGTTCCTTATTTATTAAAACTAAACCTGTTTTCGTATATTTCTTGCCCATTTCTATCATTTTTAAAAAGGTTTAAATGACTTTTTGGTATTCTTTATCCATTTATTAATTAAAGGTTTATAGAATTTTTTTCCCTAAAAAGAAAAAAACTATCAACCCTTTTTTAAATGTGTGGCAAATACTTTCTCATTCTATTACTTGTTCTTTAACTTTTTTAATATATGTATATTACTATGTAGTCTTAAATGTTTAATATAGTCATATTGTCAATATTTTATTTTATAGTGTCTGGGTTTGAATATTTTACTTCAGGGTAAGGAAAATATTAGTTTGTATTCTCCTAAAACTCCTTAGATTCTACATATTGATTTTTAACTCACCTGAGTATTTCTTGTATAATGTGTGAAATAGGGCTCTATATTTGTTTTATCTCAAGTAATAGTGGTCCATGCACCTTACTTGTTGAATAAGCCTTGTTTTGCCAACTGATTTGAAATATCAATTTAATCATATATTACATTGTTAGACAAATATATAGGTTTGTTTCTAGAATGTTCATTATATTTTATTGATCTCCCTGATTATTCCTGTGCTGGTGTCATGATGGCTTAATTGCTGAGACTTTATAATGGACTTAAATGTTTTAATATTTTATAATTGACTTTGACACTTCAAAAGAATAAATAAAATCAATCTGCATTTAAGAAAGAAAGAAAGAAAGAAAGAAAGAAAGAAAGAAAGAAAGAAAGAGAGAAAGAAAGAAAGAAAGATGGAACTCCTTCCTTTTGCAACAACATGGATGGAACTGGAGAATATTATGCTAAGTGAAATACGCCAGTTGGTGAAAGACAAATACCATATGATCTCACCTTTAAGTGGAATCTATTCAACAAAATAAACTAACGAACAAAATAAACCACAGGCATGGAAATATGGAGCAGACTGAATGTGACCAGAGGGGATGGGGAAGGAGGACAATGCTGGGAAGAAGGGGAAGGGACTAGACAAAGAACATGTATGAATGACCCATGGACATGGACAACAGAGTGGGAATGGACTGTGGGAGTGGGGGTTGGGGGTGGGATGGGTGGAGGGGGGGAAAGGGGGAAAAATTGAGACAACTGTAATAGAATAAACATGATTTAAAAATTAAAAAAATTTAAAAATATTACCAATAATGATTATCTACTGTACCAAAATATCATTTATAAAATCTAACCTTATTTTGTCTTCTACATGTTATTTAAATTTTACATTAAAACCAGCTAACATTTTATCTCAGCTTTGGTAATAAAGTAATATTTTACTAGCAAAAGAATAATTTAGTGGAAACACGTTGTTCTTTTTTGCCATGGTTAATCAAGGTCATGGGGAGCCAGAATATTTAGATTCAAGTCAAAAATGCAGGGACCACCATCTACATGACAGAGTTATTGAAAGGATCAGAGATAATGTGTGTTAAGACATAACATAAGTACATAGTAGGCTACTGAAGTATATCAAAGATGCATGAAGATGCTTTTATTGCCATCAACAATGAAGCTAAGACAACACATTACAAATAGCAGTTCCAGAATCCATCGACATGTGTTGATATGTCTAATATGCTAGTGAGTGAAGTATTCAGGTTCCAGACACTTAAGAAACTGTCTCCTCATCCTGCCAGGGGAATTTTACACATAGAAATGGATGGTCAATGTGGGGAGAGAGAAATGACTGCTAATGCAGTTGGTGTGTTCACACACACACACACACACACACACGCGCGCGCGCGCACGCGTTCTCCCAAACTCCTACTCAGAAAAGTTCCTCTTACAGAGTCAAACATATGACATTTTGACTTGGAAAATTTTTTAAAAGTCAAAACAAGATATTGAATTTTGTGCCACAATGGTTTCTCCCCTGCCCAGATTTTTAGCCACTAAAATGGGGAAATTTGGATGTTGACACTGCAACCTCAGTATTGAATCATCTCTGTCCTGTATTCCAGAGTAAAATTCAGCTCTCTGGTTACACCAATCAGAGTCTGTTTAGAAACGCCAAAGGTTTAATAAGAGCAGTTAAAGGATGTTTTACTTCTTCCATCTTCCATTGACTTTTAACACAAAAAAATATAATTAAATAGAGTTCACACCTCTTCAGTTGATTTTTATCATGTCTTTGGAACTTAGAGATTCATAATTTTAATCTCTGACAAACGCAGCTGGATGCAGGGGATATTAATTGAAGGAAAAAAGTATTTCATTCTCAAAATTTTTATGGAGCCAGCATAAGATGCAACAGTTGGAGGCAAGGGCAGAGTGGGAGAGAAGATTCTGGGGCTTGAGCTGTTAGCCAAAGGTAGATTGCCCCTCAAAAATGGAAGAGAAGACTCAAGGAGAGGGAATATTTACATACACAAGGAACGTACGGAAAGAGTCAATCAGAGCAAGACCAAAGAAGTGAGGAGAGACTACCAGAAGACAAAAAAACCTTCCTCTCCCTGCCCCCATCCCCCAAAAATCTGCCTCAGCAGTAGGCTAAATGGCTTTTGTTCTCTAATGCCATTGGTAAGAGAAAGGACTTCTTGGCATTGAGAATGTGGTGTGACAAATGAGAGAAAATGTCCCTATGCACACAGAAGGGCACAAAGGGAGGAACAAAGCCCTCGGGCAAGTGAAGAGACAAAGGCTATGTGAACAGAAAGAGGCAATGGACAGGAGGGAGTGAACCACAACCAGAGTTGTGAGACAGGGGCTGAGTGGCAGGAGACGGAATGGGGAACAGCAAAGGCAGGTGGCAGATGCACGGAAGGGCTTCCTCCCTGACATTTCCACACCCAACCAGGGGAGCTCCAGAAGAAAGAGCAGGTACCTCCAGAAGCTGCTCTTCTTGTTCACTGTCTAATCCCCAGCACCTAGAACAATGCTTGGTATATAGTGAGTGCTCAAAGCACAGGTGAATGAAAAGTGATACATACAGAAATGAGAAGGAAGCTGAATACCCTGAGAAAGACCATGTGCCTCATGGCCTCCATGACTCAGGTGTGAGTTGGCAGAGGGGATACCAAAAGGCTGGGCTTTCCTACAGCATGGTTCAGTGATAGTCACTTTGGGGCCAGTTTCGTTTTGCTGTTGCGGGACCATCAAGGACCCAAGTGACACCTGCAGTGCTTATAAGGGCAACTGATGAGCAAGGCAGTGGTAGAGAGCCGTTGTGCTTAAAAGGCCCCACCTTAGTGTCTGTCTGCAAATCTCACCCATGTTTAGGTGTTCGAATGTCTCATTATCCAAGGCCTCTCCTTTGGTGATAGTTTCCATGAGTTTACTACAAAGGTTATAATGGGTTCAAACATTCAGAGTCACTAATATTTAGCCAAGAATCATTCCATTAACTTAGCAACACATTTGGTAGGGCCCTGAGGAAAATGGACTCAAAGTATAGATACTCCCAAAAGCCCAACACAGAAGACTGATCAAAGAGGTTGGCTCAAGGGTGATGGAGTTAGGCTGCCTGTGGATTCCCAGTGACTCACCCCACTCCCTAGGGGAGAGCCCAAGTGGAAGACAAGGCCATGAGTAGTATGTAGAAAAATGAAGATGAGTCAGTTGTAGACTTGTCTGCCTGCTCAGCCCTGGCTATAGAATGGTCACTAACAGGGAGACGCACTTAGAGCTTAGACAGAGAGGAGTGACAATGTCATAAAGAGAAAGGTATCACTGAGAGATGTCATGCTCATTCTTTTAAATAAAGACTAATGATAACAGATGAGGGGACAAATGGAGATGAAATGGGCCTCAAAAAGATTCTAGTCATTCAAGTGCCTTCCTGGAGTGGCAAGATTTATATATTTTCATCTATTCACAGAGCACTGTACAAAACAGAAGCACTGCACTCTTCTGAATAATTCCATCCATCTTCTCTTAGTTAATCCCATCACCATAGTGATGAGGCAAGGACCTTGTTTCTACGTGTCTGCACTAGACTAGCATCCTCCTCAATGTCTTCAAAAATACACCTGGCAGTGTGTGCATGCTACTTCTAATGGAATTTCTTATATAAGACAGGAATGAATGGGATAGGCAAAACATTAGGAAAAACAGACTCTAGATCTTATCCTCATTCTGTCATCTCAGAAAGAGGATTTGAGGTTCCAGTTTCTGCTTACTAAAGGGAAGCAGAGAGGCTGCTCACTTGCTCCATAAAAATGTTCCCAGACTGACAAACATGTAAAGGCCAATCATTTCACCAAGGCAGAACAATTAAGGAGCTATGGTGGAGACTGCTAATTGCTTAACCCATATCTATTCACCCTTCCTTCCACAGAAATAAAACCAGGATTTTACTCGACGGGCAATGTATTTATCAAGAGACTACACTTCCCAGTTTCCTTTGAGTACAGATAAGGTCAATGAGGAGTAAGTGGATAGGCTATGTGTCTTCCAGGAAAGTTCAGAGGTGAATGGCTCAACTCCCCCACTCCCAACTTCTTTCTGGTCAGAGCATTAGTGGTCACTTTGAACTTTCATTTTATTAAATGAAAGGATGAAAGGCACAAGCTAAGCATCATGGAGCAGAAATACAAAAGGATGCTGTTCCCTACTTAATATGTGCTGACCCTGGATTGCCACAGTTCTTTTATATCGGAGAGAGGTAAACATCCACCTTGTTTAAGCCAAACAAAATTCCTAACTGACGGACCCATTGCCGGTCTTCTGAGTAGCTCCCTTCTGGGCTCACCCCCAACATTGGGGGCCAGGCCAAGATCAGAGGTGGAGACCCACCCTGGGAGGGAAAGCAAGGCCCTTCAAGGCACACGATCTAGGGCAGGAGTTCAAGTTGCCAGGATCTAGATGTGATACCACTAGCTCCTCTCTTTCTCAATGCCTAATCCCTGTCTTTGCGTCATTCACAGCTTGATAGTAGAGCAAAACTTGAAGTAGTCCAGTTAACTACTTGGTAAAATTATCTTTTGGAGAAAAAGCCTGGAACTATAGCTTGAGCTGCATCACTTTCCTTTTATCCTTAACACCATTATCTTCTCTCTTCATGAGACTGTATAAAGAAAAGTTGATCAAGCCTCGCTCTCTGGCAAGACTTTCTTTGGGGAGGTGTCATTAGCATGGCTAAGCACAAGTTACTGATCAACTGCAATATTAATGCGAGTGTACTGAATGAAGGAGGAGTCTCTAAATCTTTGGTCTCTGTCACTTACACATTTCCTTATTTGAGGAAACTATCCATGTGGCACTTAGCTGGATCTGTTTGCACAAACACTGCACCCAGGAGGGCAGTGGAATCAGTTGCAAACCCTGGCTACCAACACTGGAACAGGGACTGTTGCCCTCAGAGATCCATATGGGAGCAGCTGGGAACTCTGTAAGATGTGCCACTGAAATGACCCAGGACTGGGCCCTGAAAAAACTGGGCACCTTTCTCTGCTTCTTGTGAAGGCTCCAACTCAGCCTATGGTAGCAAAGACTGAGACTTGGTGTGGCAGTTCCACTGATAATGGCATCCAACCTCTGGCTCACACCCTGAAGCACAAGGACTCATTCCTTGAGGAAGCTGTCTCCTCCCCATGGCCTGACTGGCAGAACCAGTAAAGCTGGCATCATGAACAAGAAAATGCCCAAACCACTGTACTCTCTCTGTGTATCCTAGATGTTGGGAATCATCCCGCCAACAGGCGAGAGGGCCCCAAGGCTGGAGCTGAGCAAGGAGGCCTTGGGAAAACAGGCCACTGAGGAGACAAAACCTGCCCCTCTGGCAGGGGTGCAGCCCCTGCCTCCCTCACATCACCCTGCTTGGCCCCGGAGGATGGCTGGTTAGTCAATGATGGGTTAGACCCCTTGATGGCAGGGGCAACGTAAGACAGGCACAGTCACATAGGGGCCATCAGGGAAGGACTTGGGGGACACAGAGAAGGGGCAAAAGACCCTTATTCCTCGGCTTTGTCATGGCTGGAGTTCTCATTCTATCTGAAAGAAGTCTCTGTATCTCTTGGCTGCTCTGCCCAGCTGCCTGACCGGGTCAGTGAGATGATACTAAAGGCAGGTACATCCCTAAATGGGATCAGGCGGCTCCCAGGGACAATTAGGCCTGGCAAAGGAATGCATTAAATCCTATGAAACTTACTTTGCTAAGAATGCCCTTGAGTTAATGAGCACCGATGTTTGGAGTCTGAGCATAGGATATGATCAGTTTCCCAGGTTTCAGGGCCAAATGGGTGCCACCCTGTCTACGAGACCATGACTAGAGGCAAATCTCTGAGTTCCTTCAATCATAGGCTTTTGACATTGATTGATGAGCCTTGCATGCATGCTGTATACCCCTGCACATATCGTTCTCAATAAAAGCCACTTCAAGAGAAGGGCTCAGGGCATTCTCTACTAGAGGGAATCACCACTCCCTTTTCCTGGCAGACTGAGAGTGTCTGGGAAGACATTTTATTTCCTTCATCTGCAGCAACCTGGGGGGATTTTGTGAGTCAGTATACCTCCCATCACCTAGAAGTGCCTTTCCTTTAGTTCAATGATTCTCCGTCTTATTTAGATCATGGATCTCTATGTTCTCTAGGCTGAATAATTACCAAAGGACATGAAGCTCACCCACACTTCAGAGAACTGGCCTTTCAAACAGCCAGATATAATTAAAAGACCGTTGAGCAAATAACCTTGCTACAAATGCTTGTGTCCCCTCAACATTCATATATTGAAATCTGATCCCAATGGTATTAAGAGGTGGGGTCATTAGGAGGTGATTGGATCATGAGGGTAAAGCCATCCTGAATGGGATTAGTGCCCTTATAAATGAATCCCCAGGGGAGCAATGAGAAAAAAGAGACACCAGAGGGCTCCCTTTCTCCTTCTGTCAGGTGAGAACACAATGAGAAGACAACTGCCTATGAACCAGGAAGAGAGCTCTCACCAGACACCAAATCTAATGATACATTGACCTTGGACTTCCCAGCCTCTGGAACTGTGAGAAATAAAGGTTTGTTATCTAAGCCAACCAGTCTATGGTATTTTTGTTATAGCAGCCCAAAGAGATGAGGACAGTACTTACGTTTCCAACTTTCTATCTACATTTTGTTTATTAGTTTCCCTATGGGAAAACTAATTTGTAAGGTCCCTACTAGCTCTTAAGTTCAATGGCTCTATACAGTTCTTTGAGATGAAAAACATTAAATATCCTTTCTCCCATCCTCATCTAACTTCTCCTCATCTTTCAGGTCTTAGCTTAGAAGCTAGTTCATTCCATAGGCCTTTGCTTACCCTTCCCAGACTGCTGTGTGGCCTGGACCACCCTATTTAAAGATGTATCCTCAGCACTGATCTTAGCAGGAGCTAAATGACATATATGAAATGATGATATGAGTGGCTTGTTTCTGATAGTTACCACCTCCTTTGGTGACTAGACTGGTGATGGAAGATATTCTCAGATAACTATTCAGGGAGCATGCTGAAATAGCCTTTGCTCTTCTGTCTGAATTTAGAAATAGTCTTTGGACATATGTACCATGAGTATAAACCTAATGAATAAGATTACAGTACCACATTTTTTTCAGGGAAAAAATGAAAAAAAAAACCCTTCCATTTTTATGGTCAGAGAATCCCAGACTATTATTCTCAGCTCAGTTCTCATTAATAAAATGGGAGATCCTTTGTCTTCTTATCTGAGCTCTTCAAATTAATCTAAGGTCAGATTATCCCAAAGCATTACTAAATTGTATAGCAACATCATTTATATTACAAAATTGGAAATGACATACATATCCAGTCAGAGTGATGGTTAAATAAACTATGACACTCTACCAGTGAACTTGTACAGCTTTTGACAATGTGCCTACAATATACTCTGAAGTTAAATGGTGAGACATAAATTATATACGCGGTATGACTGATGTCACATAAAATGTATCATATAGATGCATAAAATATAGGAAGATATACTACAGAATATTAATAATGGCTGTGTATATGTATTAGGATTGTGGATGATTTTCTTTCTACATTTCTGAATTTTTCAGATTTTTTCATGGTGAAAACCAAAATCAACAAATCATGTAACTGTTAATTGAAAACATCTTGTTATTTTCTGTTATAAAACTTTTGGCTATTGACACCAGGTGTGTCCACTTGAAAGAGCTGGACTGAGGAGCAGAGAGAAGACCCTGTGGTGCAATCAAAATGGGGGATGGAAATGCATGGAGTCCTCTGGAGTAGCAACTACCCGTGTCATAGTTATCACTGGTCTTAGCTCTCATTATGTGCCAGGCAGTTCGCATACACTTCCTTTTTGTGTCCTTATAAACACAGAAGGAGTTAGGTATTAGTGTTACTACCTTTTTATAGCTGAAACAGAGCCTTAGATAGGTCAGTTCTTTTGCTAGTAGGAGGAGGAGCCACAGAGTTTAATCCTGGGCAGTCTGTGTCCATAGTTCACCATCTTCTCACTCTGCTCTACTGCCCTCTCCTATCTAAAAACAAAGGCTGAAGGTAAATTGATCATATTTCTAAGCTACCCTTTCCTTTTATGCAGGGCTGAATCTCTAGCCCTGGCCAAGTAGCTCAGTTGGTTAGAGAATTGTCCCAATATGCAACTGCAGTTGTGGGTTCAATCCCTGGTCAGGGCACATACAAAAAGGAACCAACAGATAAGTGGATTAACAAAACAGTGTTTCGGTCTCTCTCTCGATTTCTCTCTCTCTCTCTCTCTCTCTCTCTCTCTCACCCTCCTCTCCCCACAAGATCAATTTTAAAAAAAGAAAAGTCTTTTGTGTCAGACAAACATACAGCCTCCACTTCCATTTTTAGGCAATTCTATTCAGACAAGTCTTCAAACGACTCCTGCTTGTCAGTGAACATGGTCTCTAGTAGCCACTTGTTCACCATATTATCTCAAGGCTCTAACCAAAGGGCAATCTATAAATTGTCCCTCTTTGGGACAATGTGCTCAGCTTTGAATACAAAACATGAATCCATTGCTTTGGGGCAGAAAGCCCACTTATAAATGCTCTCATGGTGACCAACTTCACAGACCCAGACCAACATGGATACAGTCCATGCCAGCATCCTAGTTAAAAGGTGAATAACGGTTGCTGTCTACTTGCCAGCACAACTGTAGGCAATCTTTCTCCATGTGCTTTTTTAAAGTAGATTGACCCAGCAAACGACTGAATATGCCCTGCTGACACCATTAGTGCACACAGCACTTTGAGCCTCTCTATTCCACGGTCACATTCTCTCTGTACAGAAACCTACTGGTGTAACATTTCTAGAAAAGAGGGGAGGGGAGGCTTCACTACAAGATAATTCTAGGAGAACAGAGAAGGGTACCCGAAGACAGTCCAGTCCTGTTGGAGTCAGGTGTATCTCTAAAATATGGCATCTTCCTTTCCTTGCCTGCCACCTCAGGGAAACATGAATGGGGGAGTAGGGAGCTACAGAAACAGATTCCGTGAAATGAGCTAAGCAGATTGTTCTGAAGGAAATGGCACTGGGGGTAAAGGAAATCCATTTCAAATTAAAATTAAAAACAAATGTGTGAGCAGGGAAAACTTAATGAGGAAAAGGAAATGAATAAACCGAGAGATATCCTAGCAAGAAGACCGAATCATCAGAGAAAGTGCCATGAGGATAACTACTTGGGGATATAATTGTGTCCATTGTGCTCTGTGTCTCTTGGACCTGTCCTCTGAGGGACAGCTCTATGGTGTCTGCTCACTTACTTTCTCTGGAACCGGACCACAGGATCAGCCAGCAGGTCAGTGACGTCTAGCTTTCTCCCCTTCTCGATGACATCTCGATGCTTCCGAACAAACAGCCACCCGATGTGAGAGAAGAAGAAGCCCCGGCGGGCATTGTGGGGGTCAGCATCAGTCTCTGAGTACTTGTGGTGGACTCGGTGGTCCCTGGACCACTCAAAGATGTCGTTCTGCAGAGAGAACGCAGACTCTAAGAGACAAAGCACCCTGGCACTTTCTTGAAAGCATGTCAACCTCCCTTCGCCCCACCCCCCCACCATCCTTACCACTGACACCTTGCTCCCATCCTCAACCTCAAGGTCAATCCCTCGGGTTGGTCTGGGGAGGTTTTCATAAAAACAAGAGTAAATCCTTACTTAGTAGGGATCTTAGCTTGTGTTTAGGATGTGTCCACCGCAGAAGGTTCAGTCTTGTTGAGTGAACTGAGGGGGAAACCTGAAAGAAAGTTCTGGTGGAGGCTGTTGAAGTCTTCTGTGAGATCATTCATATCAAGAAAAGAGAGATCCAATGTCAGGATGAAGTCTTCCTTGTCAGAGGAGAGGGCAACCTTGAGTACGAAAAGGTGTTGGTTCTTGGCCTGGACCTCTCTGCCCTCGAACCCACACTAGTAACAGCCTTGATGCTCAGCTTAATGGAGACCAGGAAGCCAGTAAGGAAAAACTGAAAGAGCTACTTCACCAAATCTCTGTCAAATACCAAGGCACAAATAACAGTGTTTGAGGACTGCTGTAACACTGTGCCACAGAAAGGGAGAGGAGGTGACTTTGGTTCCTTGACAAATCTGGTGTATTTAGCCATATCCACCAGGTGAAGAAGCAGTAATACCCAAGGAGCAGGCAACACTTGCTAGATACCAAGAGAGGCTCTGCTGCTCTAGGAAGGAGAATCATCAGAATCCAGCAGATTCTGCCAAACTCATAGAAAGGGTGAGGCTCAGGCACACATAGGGGGCACATCCTGTTGACCCTCTTGTAATGGGAGATATGGGAGGGTGTCAGGGGGCTGGAGGCCCTGTTTGAGCCACCAGGAGACAGACCAACTGCATTTAGGCTGGTATAATTAATGAAACCTTATCTATTGCCAATGGCCAGTGAAATCTAGAGACCTCCAATTTGCATTCAGTTTTGTTTCTAACACTTTGAGAAGGCAAATTACGTCGGAAGTACTGCTTTTGACAGAAAAATTAACCTGAAAATAAAAATACCTTTATAAAGTATATAAAGCCTTTCTTGAAAAAAGTGGTAACAATGTTTGATACTATACTATTCAGTACTTAGTTGTACTTAGTTTTTACTTAGTTTTTCTAAGTACTTAATTAAGTACTTAGTTTTTATTAAGAATCTGCTATTTCAGGTATTGGCTTCATCCTGCTGATGAGAAGAAAGGGAACTATTTTATTCTCAAAGTTCCAACAATTCTTTTAATCAAAATGGGTTCATTGAGTTTTGGTTTCTCTAGTGTACCCAGTGCTACTAAAAGATTACTCAACCTTGTATATCCTATAACACCACTGAAAACTTAAAATTTTTTAAAAGGAGTTTATTTATTTACAGAGAGGGGAAAGGGAGAGAAGAGTAGAGGGAGAGAAACACTGATGCGTGAGACAAACATCGATCAGCTGCCTCTCCCAAGCCCCCAACGAGGGACCTAGTCCGTAATCCAGGCATATGCCCTGACTAGGAATTGAATCTGTGGCCTTTTGCATTTCAGAACAATGCCCAACCCACTGAGCCACATCAGTCAGGCTGAAAACTTTTAAGTTTGCTTAACCTTTGGGTAATGGGTCAGAGAGAGGAGAGATAGAAAGACCTTAAAAAATATATGCTCAGCTTAAATATAAAAAGAGAAAATGGGTGTTTAGCAGTTTGTTTAAGGCAAAAATCATAGCCTGGTTTACTGTGATAAGAAAGAGGTCTTTGGATTTTACATGTATTTAAACACAGTGGGCTGGAAAAAGTGAATGCATTTCTTATTTATAATCTCAGAATGCATAGTTGGAAAGGAATTTTAAAAGTCAGTCAAGATCACAAGAACCCAGAATAATTTACTCCTTTTGCATTAGTTTATTGCTTTTATTGCAATGCTCATCTGAACACAGGAAGAAAGCGGAACAATCTCTTCCCAGTTCACAGATGGCAAAATTAAGGCTTAGAAAGTATCTACACAAGTTCATCTACTAGGTACAAACAGTAATGGAACAAAATCGTGCTCTTTTACTCCTTAGTTCACATTCCTTTCAATGAACTAGTTCCCTTATTCTCCAAATTTGGTGGTGAGGAGGTGGGAGTGTTTAAAAAAATTCTCATTTTTCTTGTTAAAAAGTTATATTGAGCCTTTAATTTATCACAGTGCAATTTTATAACTCTAAATGGTGAGTTCCAAAGAGCTAGAAACATTCCCACATAATTAAGCATAACAACACAACAAAAGAATGATAATGAAGACAAGTTGGAACAGAGAGATTTATTTATTTTAATTTCTCTTACCTGGATACCTTCCTGAAAGAAGCCACTTTGACTGAAACCACGGGAAGAAGCAAGGGGTTTAGCCACATCCCAAACAACTGAGCACAAATTCAAGCCAAAAATACTCTTAAGATATGTTTTTTTAATCCTTTGTTGTTTTGTTTTTAACTCTAAAGCTGAGTCCAGTGAAAAAGTGACTCAAAGAACAAGATTTAAGCCAACAATGGGGCAGAGAGAGAACAAGACTCAGATGCTCATGCAGGGGCCTTTTTCTTGCATCTCATCTGCATTTTGCTTCTATCCTGGAGTCACTGGGAGTGGGAGTTGATCTGCGAACAGCATTTGCGTTAGATGGAAAGCTGCGCGTGCCTAGAGTGTGCCTGGCATAGGCACTATGTGCAGAAGGGAGAGCTGAGGGCTGATGAGGAGGGAGAGACGGCTAAGCAAACTTCAGGAGGTGGAGAGTGAGAGGAAACAGCCTGCCATAGCCCCAGTAATATCCTAGTAATCTCTCTAGCTCCTGTTGTTTACATATGTTGATTACTATTGTCTGAAACTGTGCACCATTCCCTCAGCGCCCACACCCCCGCGCCCCCCCCCGCCCCGCCCCTTCACAAGGAAAAAAAAAAAGTGAGGCCCAAAGAGATTGTGAACTTCCATCAATGAGCTGACCCTCAAGTATGTGAATTCTGCCTGTTCACAGCCTGTGTGCACATCTGGATAGTGGCCATGATGTTGAACTCAGCAGCAATTCCTGAAACCGATAGGCTTACATATTCTAACAAATCGATTAACAAATGATTCAATTCGCAACTTAAGAGTTCATACTTAATGGTGGGTTCTGATAGGTCACAGTCTTAATACACAACCGCATGACTTTCAAAAGTGGACATTCACCACAAGTTTACTGATCATTTCTGACAAAGAGTCGGAGTGGCGAATGGAGCTACCTTAGTTCTAAGAGCCCCGGGTATAACTGAGGCACAGGCAGGTAGGGGAGCAGAAGAGGAAGAGAGCAAATTTAAGAGTGTACAGGTGGTAGGTTTTATTATATAAGGAGTCATACCATGTTTTACTTCGTGCTGTCCCAGAGAAATATAATACAAGTCACATATGTAATTAAATTTTTTCTAGTAGCAACATCTAAGAAGTGAAAAAAGACAAGTAAAATTAATTTTAATAATATTATTTATTTAACATATTAAAAATGTCATTTCAATATATGATTAACATAAATTATTAATGAGATACTTTATATTATATTTTTGTACCCATTCTTTGAAACTGATGTGTATATTTTATACTTCCAGCACACTCAGTTTAGACTAGCCACATCTCAAGTGCTAGTGGCCAGCCACAGGTGGTTAGTGACTACCATAACTCACCACTTACACTTTTCTATATGCATTATACTTTCTAAAAGTTTTTTAAAAATAAAATAAATAAAAAATGTGTAAGTTTTAAAAATTCAATGTTGCCTTTTAAAATTTTAAAAAATTTAATGTTGCTTCCCTGTGAGTGTGAAATTGACACAAACCAGGTAAAGGGCTAACGGGCTGCACACACCAAAAGTGTTAAAACTGTGCATATGTAAAATCTAACAAATTGTTTTCTTTAACTTAAGGAAATTTATTTTAAGGTAAATTAAGATAAAAGGAATTTATCTTAGGGAAATAATCATGTGTGCAAAGATTTAACTACAAGGATATTCACTGCACTGAAAACATGGAAAAGCCCTAGATTTCCACATAATAGGACATGATTGAATACCTTGTGAGACATTGTGTGTGTGTGTGTGTGTGTGTGTGTGTGTGTGGGCACAGAAAACTTCTGGAGAGAAATATTAAGAGAAGAGTGTTAGGGTTACCTCAAGGGAATCAGACTAAGAGGTAAGAGATGAGGGGAAATACTTTTACATTTTATCTTATACTCTGAAATTTTCAACAAGAGCATCTGTTGGTTTTACATTAAAGAACTAATTTACCAAAAAAAGGATATTGTACTACTGACATGGAGCGGTAACAGGGAAAATAGTTAAGTGAAAAGTAGTTTCCAAAATAGTAGGTACAATATGAACCCATTTTTAATAAAAATTTGTATTTGGGCATAGGAAAAATAAAGGAAGTATATAAGTCAACCTGTTTATAGTGATTCTAGAGAGTGGGATGGTAGGTGATTTCTAAATTTTTCTTTTAGTTAGTGTTTTTAAAGTTTTTATAATAAACAAGTTTTTCTTTTGTAAGATGGGGAAACAAAGTTTCTTTTTAAGTTTCTATACCCCTGAATCAAAACAACCCAGCTTCTGCTATCAGCTCCATATTAGGAAAAATTCTATGAAAAAGTAGATTCATTTAGTAATCAAGTTATATATCTTTCTATCACCCATTAGCACTAAGTCAACCAATCACACCTCAGCCTGTGTACAATGCCCCTGCTTAAACTCATCCTGTGTGTTGTGCCTTTATTACTTCACACACCATCACAGACATATCCCTAAACAGGATCCCCGCTGAGAGCCTAGAACTTTAAATTGATTACATGGTGATTTTTCTCCATAAGCACAGCCTTTGAGTATTATCTAGGACTTGAGCAAAGGTAATCAATCTCATAAATTCCACTAAAGCAGATTATGAAGCCACACTCTCGTCAGTACTTTTCCCCAACTTCCATTTAGGAGCAGAAGAAATTTGTCAGTCTAGTGCTCTAAATGGCCAGAGGGGAAACTGTCTTTTAAGGCCCACAACATTTCCTAGTTAGCAAGATGAAAGCCAAATGTAAAGAGTATTAAGCTTGTCTCATTCAACAGATCTGAGACCAGAGCTGATCAGCTCTCCTCTAGCCTAGCTGCAAAGGGATGTTTGCTTCTGACGCGACACCACAGTGCTTGCTCTCTCCCCTGATAAGGGAAAGTTTACCAGGCGGCCTCAGAACATAGTAAAAGGATGAAAAAGGTGAAGGAATTAAACAACAGTTGCAGCAGCAGCAGCAACAACAACAACAACAACAAAAACTCACAGATAGACACCAGTATGGTGATTACCAGAGGGAAAGCGGGTGGGGGAGGTAGAAGTGGATAAAGGGACGATAAATGGTAATGGAAGGAGACTTGACTTTGTGTGGTGAACACACAGTACAAATTATCAGATGATGTATTAGAATTGTACACCTCAAACCTGTATAATTTTATTAAATAATGTCACCCCAATAATTCAATAAAAAAATAAAAAATAAAAGAATATGGCAACTCAGGGTAAGAGAGAAAAAAAAACACAGCCAAAGGGAATTCCACTTGTAGTCATAACACATCTTTGTTTCCAGTCAACAGTGAAAGAGAAACTACGAGCACCAATGACAGGCATGTCAGCTTGAACAGGAAGGTTTTAGAGTAGAATGTGTGTGTCTTGTGAGTGAATGGCATCCTGTCTGGGAAGAGTCATTCTATCAAGGGCGGGGGGTGGGGTCAAAGAGAGAACGATAGTACTGTCTCTACTCTCTACCTTAAGGCTCATTTGAAGTAGACTTTCTCTCAGTCTCTGGGGTCTGTATATAATATCATCCTGTGGTTCAGATGTCAACATTGTACTTAATATTCAAATAGTGAAGAACATTCGGTGCTTTCCCCATTGTGGATACTGGGTCAGACTGATTTCCCCCCACATAACACTAACAATCTGTAAGAAGAACCAAGGAAGTCCCCGAAGGACCTGACAGCAGTCTACACCACATGGCAAACTGTAGCTTCCGGAGAACAAGTCCCAACTTGCTGCCCAGTCTTCACGTGGCCCTCAGCCTGGGGAGTTTTTAAAAGCTGGGTAAGTGTTAAAAAGCTAACTTTAGTGGTTTACAAAGTGTTTGCTGCCTCACTGGTGTGGCTCAGTTGGTTGGAGCGTTGTCCCATATGCCAAAAGCTTACAGGTTCAATTCCTGGTCAGGGCACATACCTAGGTTACAGGTTCAATGCCCAGTTAGGGAGCCTATGAAAGGCAAGCAGTCGAGGTTTCTCTCACATACTGGTGTTTCTTTCTTTCTCCCCCACTTCCTCTCTCTCTAAAAGCAATGAAAAAATGTCATCAGGTGACGATAAAAAAAAAAGTGTTTGCTGACACTTAAAAATTGTAAAAAAGGAAAGCAATGTTTCATATTTTATGAACTCTCTTACAATGAGAATGTATTTGAATAAAACTTTTATTTAAATTAAAATATTTTTAACACACATTTTAAAAATGGCTTGGGTAGTCCTCTTAGTAGACAAGTTGGCCTTCTGTGAATCTTCCCAGTTTGGGTTTTGGAGGGTTTTTTGGTCAGTGATATGACCATTGTTCTAGTCTCCTCAGCTAGATCTCCTTCACTGGATAAGTCAAAATTTCAGAAAAGAAAAGGCCTAGAAAACAATGACAGCCCAGTAGCAATGGACACACCTTGCTCCCAGATCTTGGTTTTTAAATAGCATTCCCCAGAAAAACGAGTTGGGACTCTGGTGAAATGGCTGATGCCAGGGCTAGGGCAGGAAAAGCACTAGAGGAACTGGCTTTGTTGGGCCAGAAAATAGGAATTGAAATGTGTCCAAAAAAAAAAAAAAACCAAAACAAAACAAAACAACCCACAGGAGTCCATTTGTATGGCCTTCCACCTAACAAACTGGGGTAATTTGATTAATAATTTGGGCCATTAAGATAAACAACAGTTATAGACTAAAATCTATTTAATAAGTAAGAATGTCTGAGCCCATAGCAAATACATATATATATACATGTATATGTGACATGACAATCAACAAATCTAGAAGAAATTATGGAGTTAGAAAATCATCATTCAGCAGGTGTCATGGGAATAACTGATTCAAGCAAGAAATACCAATGTATGCCAAAACTACTGGGTAAAATGTTGATGAAGAAAACATATTTACATAGGCTTACAGTATCTCAGCATAAATTCTTCATTAATTTCAAAAGGGAATATTGTAGTCTTACATTGAGAAACTGGGTAGACACCTCTTTAAACAAGTGATCAAAGTTCACAACACCAATAATATTACAAAGTGATAATCATGTGCCTCTTGTTTTATGCTCGGGACGCAAGATCATTAATGTAGCATTCCTGCCAAAAACGCACAATCTATGTACTTATGAGGAAATGTGAACAACCCAAAAATGAGGAGCATTCTACAAAATAACTGGTCTGTACATTTCAAAAATATCAATGTCATGAAATCAAAGAAAGATTGACAAACTATTCTAGATGAAACAAGAATAAAGAGACATTATAAACTGTAATGTAGGATCCTGAATTGGTTCTTGCACTAGGATCCTGGATATGGTATTGTATTAACATTAAGTTTTCTGATTTGGTACATGTACTGTGTTCATGTGAAATGTCTTTTCTATTAGAAAATACACACTGAAGCATTTAGGGATGAAGAGGCATGGTGTTTATAACAACACTCAAATGATTCAGAAAAAAATAACATAGAAGAATGTATACACATATGGAAAAAGACAATAAAGCAAATGAGGGAGTATGTTAACAATTAGTGAATCTGAGTGAAGGTATATAAGAGTTCTTTGTGGTATATTTGCAACATGTTGTACGTTTGAAGTTATTTAAAAATAAAGAGTTAAAACTAGAAAGAAAAATGTCAAGGACATCTTCCTCGAAAAATCTTAGATTTTCCCTTTCCACTCTCCTTGTTCAGGCTTTAATCAGTTGACGTGGATTCCTGTAATAGCCTTGTAAAGTCTCCTGCCCCTAGTCCTTTCCCACTCTGCAATGCATTTGGTATACTGAGACCGTACTCCCGAAATACCTATCATTCTTTTGCTTATTATCTGAAAACCTCTCCATTATTACTTTTCTCATCAAGTCTAAACACTCCTTCTTGGCAAAGAGCTTCAGTTGGCCTAATTATTCTTATCTTTCCCACTTTATTCTTTAATTTGACAAATATTTCCTGACTGTTCATATGTGCTAGGAGATAAAGAAGGAACAGGACAATCAAGGTTATATTCCCAAGGAATTTCATGGAAACCAACATAGAGTAAATGAAGTCAACATCAATTCAGACTGAGGTTGATGCTATGAAGAAAATGAGTATGTGGAATGACAATGGAGACATTGAGCAAGGCAAGGACTCTCTACTCATGTTAAAAAGGGTCGTGTAGGAGTGAGGCAGGATGAAGGGCATTGTCTCAGGTAGAGGGCTGGACTTGACACAGTCCAGGAACTAAGAGAAGTCCAGCATGTTTGGTGTATGGAGATAGGGCAAGAATGGCACAAGATGAAGTGGTATAATAAATATATCTGGTCTTAATCCCTGATGGTTCCTGGTACAGAACTTAAAAAGACATTGGAATTTCCTGAGTGATAGGAGTGTCTTTATTTTGCTAATAAGCCCCCTAGAAAGCATCAGGATCTGGGCAGGTCACTAGAAAAACCAACCATGTGATTAGAGAGCTGGCAATTTGGGAGGGGAAGGGAAGTAGAGACTGATGCCAATCACATGACCAGTGATTTAATCAATCACACCGGTGCAGTGAAAACTCTGGGCGCTGAGTCTTGGAGGAGCTTCCTGGCTGATGGGCACCGTAATGTTCAGGGAGGTTGGCGACCCTTACTCCCTGGAGAGAGGGCGAGGAAGCTCTGCATGAGGGATCCTCTCACACCCTGTCTGATGTGTTGGTCCTAATTTGTATCCTTTATAATAAAACTGTAATAGTAAGTATAACTTCCTTGAGTTCTGTGAGTCGTTCTTCCAAATTATTAAACCTGAAGGAATTGTGGGAACCTTTAAATTTGTAGCCGGTCAGTACGAGGTCCCAGTGGCATGGAGACCCTATTGTGGCTGGCATCTGAAGCAGGGGCAGTCACATAAGGGCAGGAGGACCACGGCTTTAACTTTTGGGATATGACACTCATTTGGGTGGTTAGTGTCAGAACTGCAGTGACATCCACCTGGAGTGAAAACTGCACTGGTGAGCAAAAGCCTGATCATGCAGGGCCTTCGAAGGCCACAATAAAGAGGTTGGATTTCATTCCAAATGCAACACTAAGCCACTGAAAGATTTTTATTCTTGTCAGATGGTGATATAACTTTCAATAAGCTTTGTCTGGCTGCAGTGTGGAAAGAGGCAAGTGCTAAAGGAGGAACAGCAGTTTATGAGGCTCTTTCAGTATCTAGGCAAGAAATGATCCCCATGGATTTGAGGATGGCAGAGATGAGAAGTGTGTAGGTTCAAGGTATAATTTAGCAGTAGAAAAGACTGACTAAAAGGCTGGATGAGGGATGATCAGGAAAATTAAGAAACAGTGAATGAGACAGATCTCTGGCAGGGAAAATTAGGAGAGAAGTACTTTCAGGGAAGAGGGGAGAGTCACAATTTCAGCATTGGCACATTGATTTTGAGAAGTGTGAGAGACCTCTAGTGAGAGAGTAGTGCAGGTACGTGGATTTGCAACACACCACACCCTGTCAGTATCCTCCTTCACTCAGACTGATTTTGTATGACGTAGGAACCCATACAGTGTGCCGTGATCATTCCTCTCTCTACACCTGTGTTCAAGCCTTTCCCTCCTCCTTCCCTTCCTTCTTCCTTACATATGCAAATCCTTTTTACCTTTCAAGTTTCAACTAAAAACTCTCTGCATTAGGCTTTAACCTAGTACCATATTCATATCTCTGCAGCTACAAGAGTCAGTATGAAGCTTTTGAGCAATTTAACTCCACATTGTTTTATGAAGGTCCCTATTTATTATACCTAATTCTAACCAGATCTATCAGATTGTAAGCTCCTCATGACAGGGCCATTTCTTGCGTTCCTTACAAGTGGTTTATGCACCTTTATATACAAAGAGAATTAACCAGCAGATTTACACAAAAAGCTATAGAAGAGTCAATAGGCCCTGACTGGTGTGGCTCAGTGGGTTGGGCGTTGTCCCACAAATTGAAAGTGGCAGGTTCGATATCCAGTCAGGGCACATGCCTGGGTTGTGGGCCAGGTCCTTGGTTGGAGGTGTGCAAGATGCAACCCACTGATGTTTCTCTCCCTCTCTTTCTCCGTCCTTTCACCTCCCTCTAAAAATAAATAAATAGCCCTAGCCGGTGTAGCTCAGTTGGTTGGGTGCTGTCCTGCAGGGGAAAGGGTCACTAGTTCCACTCCAGTCAGGGCACATGCCTGGGTTGCAGGCCCGGTCCCCAGTTGGAGCATGTATGAGAGGCTGCCAAATGATGTTTCTCTCTCTCTCTCATAGATGTTTCTCTATCTCTCTTTCTTTGTCTCTTCCCCTCTCTCTAAAAATAAATAAATAAAATAAATAAAATTATTTTAAAAATAAAAATAAATTTAAAAAATCTTTTTAAAAAAGAGTCAATGGAAGAGAAGAATAATCAGGTGTGTCTACCTTTTATATGTTTTTAAAAGCAATACTACAAATTTTGGACTTTGGTCAAGATGGAGGTGTAGGTAAATGCGTCTCGCGTACAAGGTACAGTTCTTGTACAACTATAGCAAAAAATACAACTAGAGGTCAAAATAAATATCACCCAGAATTGTCAGAAAATCGAGCTGTGTGGAAGTCCAACAAGCAAAGATTTAAAGAAGCAACATTCTCATCCAGACCAGTAGAAGGGGCAAATACATGGAGAAGCGTGGAGAGGTGGAGAGGTGCCAAGAAGGGAAACCGCAGTCCAACATCTATATGTGGTGGATAAAAATTTGGAGGGAAACCTCAGGACAAGGGATCTCAGCCCCAGACCAAACCATCCAGCCCAGGGTTCCAGCGTCAGGAAGATAAGTCCCAATAAGTTCTGTCTGTAAAAACCAATGGGGGCTGGGGTGGCGGAAAAAACTGGGATTCTCAAGAGACTCCTCTTAAAGGGCCCAAAAAGGACTTAGGGCTCACACAGGCCCATGTCCTCTGGGATTCAGCACCAGGGCAACAGCTGGAAGGGCACCAGTAGTGTATGAGGAGAAAGTGAAGTGACTGGCAACAGGGAGGGTGCAGGGAAACAGCTTCCCACTGGGCAAAACTCCAGAGGCCAGGTAGTGGCACTGTCCCCTCTCTGAGGCCTCCCCCACACAGAGCCACAGAGGGGTGACACAAGTTGCCTCACCCTGGCAATTACCTAAGGCTGCGTGCCCCATCCAACTTACAGGTGCACTTTTCTACAATAGGTCACACTACTAAGACAGGGAGTCAAAGCAGCTCTACCTACTACACAGAAACAAACACAAGGAGGCTGCCAAAATGAGGAGACAAAGAAATACGGCCCAAATGAAAGAAGAGAACAAAACTCCAGAAAAGGAACTAAACAAAATGGAGATAAACAACCTATCAGATGCACAGTTCAAAACACTGGTTAACAGGGTGCTCCAGAAAATCTACAGAGAACCAACAGTGGAGGGAATGAAGCGGAGAATCAAATCAATGATTTGAAACACAAGGAAGGAAAAAGCATTGAATCAGGATAGCAGGAAGAAAAAATAATTTTAAAAAAATGAGAATAGGCTGAGGAACCTCTGGGACATCTTTAAACATATCAACATCTGAATCATAGGGATGCCAGAAGGAGAAGAGGAAGAGCAAGAAATTGAAAACTTATTTGAAGAAATAATGAAAGAAAACTTCCCCAGTCTGACAAAAGCAATAGACATACAAGTCCAGGAAGCTCAGAGAGTCCCAAGGAAGTTGGACCAAATGAAGAACACACCAAGAAACATCATATTTAAACTGCCCAAGATTAACGATTAAATAAGAAGAGAATCTTAAAAGCAGTGAGAGAAAAGGAGACAGTTACCTACAAAGGAGTTCCGATAAGACTATCAGCTGATTCCTCAAAAGAAACCTTCCAGGCAAGAAGGGGCTGGAAGGAAGTGTTCAAAGTGATGAAAAGCAAGGACCTATATTCAAGATTACTCTATCCTGCAAAGCTATCATTTAGAATGGAAGGGAAGTCAAAGTGCTTCTCAGACAAGGTTAAACTAAAGGAGTTCACCATCACCAAACCATTATTATATGAAATGCTAAAGGGAACTATATTTTAAAAAAAGATCAAAATGATGAACACTACAATGGCAATAAATTCGCATCTATCAATAACTGAACCCAAATAGCAAACTAAGCAAACAAGCAGAACAGGAACAGAATCATAGATACGGAGATCATTTGGAGGGTTATCAGTTTGGGGGGTGGGAGGAGGAGAATGGGGGAAAGGTGCAGGGATTAAGAAGCACAAATTGGTAGGCACAAAATAGACAGGGTGATGTTAAGAACAGTATATGTAAGAGAGTAGCCAAAGAACTTATATGTATGACCCATAGACATGAACTAAGTGGGGGCGGGTGTTGCGGGAGGGAATGGCGGTACTGGGTGGAGAGGGGCAAAGGGGTAAAAATTGGGACAACAGTAACAGCATAATCAATAAAGTGTATATACAAATATATAATATTTATGTATATATATTTAAAAGACTACAAGTTTCCTGCAGCATATGAAATTCTGTGAATTTTACCATTAATTAAAATGGTTGATTCAATGAATCCTATAGCTATTGTATCTCTGTAACTTAATAAAAGCATGTAAAATAGCATTCCGCATTCCTGAATCACTTCTGTGACAAGACCTCTGGTTGGTGCTAGTAGGAACTAGCCAGGATGACAGAAAAGCTTGAACTCTGATAAACAAGGACCAGAGAAGAAAAACAGCTCAAGTGCTCACCTGTGTGGCTCAGCTGGTTGGGTGCTGACTTGCAAAGCAAAACATAGCTGGTTGCAAGTCTGGTACCCAGTTGGGTCACAAAAGAGGGGAACCAATTGATACTTCTCTTCCTCTCTTTCTCCCTCCCTTTCCCTCTTTCTTAAAAATAGATAAATAAAATCTTTTAAAAAAGAAAAAGAAACACAGCTCTATATCTAATGGGGGAAGGGGGAAGAGGAGGAAGAGAAGAAAGAGGAGGAGGACAGGGAAGAGGGGGAGAAGAGGAAAGAGGGGAAGGGAGGTAACTAATGGAGGCTCCAATGTACCTGATGGATCTAGTAGTTTTCTTTAGTGTCTTAATTAATGACTGGGAACAAGGTGTGCACATTTGGTGAATAACACTGTTGGTTGGTACCAAATTAAGAGCTGCTGCAGACATCTTTGAGAATAGAGAAATAACACAGATGTATCTAAAGAGGTTAGAAATATGAATAGAAATTATCACAATGAAGTTTGATTTAGGAAAAATGCAAATGAAGGCAGCTGGGAAAGAAATCATCCAAAATGCACAATAATCAGTGGGCTGGAAAACCTAGAAAGCAGCAACGTAACAGTGTTCTGGCAGGAAAGCAATGGGAAAATAAGCAGTGACAACTGCTATTGCAGCCCAAATGGTTGGTGACAGGTACAGGGAAAAATAGCTTGCCAGGGAATTTCACTGCAACACAGGCTCCTTCCTTCAACCCTCATAAACATGTTTGGAGACAATGTGAGAAAATAAAACAAAAATAAGCGCAGGCATTTGGGCCTTAGTTTCTTTAGTCGTTAGAAAAGGGATGAGACCTGGCTTCTCATGTCGCCCAGCTCCAACCTTCTGTGGTTCTATAAAAGGAAGAGATTGGCAGGGGAGAGAGCAGGGTTAAAGGGGTGTCCTGTCTGGGCACTTCTGAAGATCTTCTTTATGAAATGAAGGCAGAATGAGACATTTAACTTGAAAATATTTCAGAATAGCTTCCAAATTAATATGACTACATGCAGAATTCATCTTAAACAAGTGGACCTTACTTTCAGTATAGATGTGGGGCCATATTAACATATAAAATCTGGTAGCTATTTGTTTACAAAAAATCCTCTACTTTATCATGTATTTCTTTAAGTAAAAACTCTGTGTGCCTTTAAAGTATATATATTTTTTGTTTACTAAAATTTAATCATCTTGAAATGCTAAGGGAATACAACTGTTGTACAAAGAGTGTAACATCTGCCTAGTTTCTGCTATATTTGTGGAGGGTAACATGAGAGACAGACCAGCCCTACGAGTTGGTGTGCCCGTGTACAGAATGACTCTCTCCTTGCAGGCCACCTCCAGCTATCACCTCTTCATTCCTTTGAGGTGATTTCACTCATCTCACCTGCTTTCACTGACCTACATTCACAACAAAGGAGAAAGTAAGGCATTTTAGGAGGCTGGGGCCATGACAATCTCTACCCTAACAGGTATGTTTTTATTAGCGAAAAGTGTAGTTAATCCTGCCAGGTAAACAGAGAGAAAATGCCAAAGTACTGTGTGTCTCCTGCAGCAGCCTCCGGAGAGTTTCTCTCTCTCTCTCTCTCTCTCTCTCTCTCTCTCTCTCTCTCTGTCCCCTCCCCCTGCCCTTCCACATACCTCCCACCTCCACCCACTCTTCTGTCAGAGTCTCCACCAATACTGCCAATACTGGAGTGACAGAGCAGTATGTATATAACAATAATGCTGTAATGAACCCATAAATCATAATGATCTTGAACAGAGAAGTTGCTCAAAGATGGCCAAGCTATTTGTTTTTTCCCATTGACTTCCAAAGGTGCCAGGAGGGCAAAATGCTCTGGAAGGGGACACTGTGAGGCTTGGCATGTAAGCTCTCTTCCCAAACCACACCAGGAAGGCTTCCCAGGGCTTCCAGGTCAGGGCCACTTCTCCTGCTGCCTGTTTACACAGAAGGAATCCACCCATGCTGAAAAGAGGAGGGCGAACCTGGTTATGCCGAAAAAAAGGCTGTACCTCTGAAGCTTAGGCTCATGGTTAGGAAAGGTGGCAAATACTGAAACATAATGCCTGCAGTGAGGGCTGGAATCTGCACAGACCACCCCGTAAGGTTATGGATTCTCGAGCCTGCAGTAGTGTTCCATCTGATGTTTCGTTCTCCTAACCAATGCCTACTACAGGCTGTTGCTAACACCCCAGCTGTCCTCAACAGCACGGCCTAATGGTCAAGTCTCCCTGCTGGACACGCACACCCAAAGAGACCCAGCAGTGGGGGCTGCTCTGTGAGCCTGTATCTAGCACGGAAACCTCTGGCCTCTCATGACTGCTCTGGGGCTTCCTTGTGCCCCTGGAATATATTAGGTCATGTCACCCCCCTGACTGAAACCTTGCAGCGCTTCCCCATGGCTTTAAAAAAATACCCAAATTCCTTGCTATGCCTCACAGTCCTGCACTGGTGTGCCCCTGTTCCCCTCCCTGGCCTCTTCCATGACCATCTCCCACGCTCACGTGGACCAGCCATACTGGCCATTCTTGTCTTCCTTGAACTCACCATCCTTGTTCCCACTTTGCTTTGGCTCCTCTTTTCATCTGGAATGCTCTTCCCTGACCTGTTCTCCTCCTCTGGTCTCCGCTCTAATGTCATCTGCTCAGTTAGGTCTTCTCTGATGATTCTCTCTAAAGAAGCTGTCTCTCTTTTACCCTTCATCATGTTACCATGTTTAAATTCTTCATGAGAACATGAGAACATGAAGAATTTAGGCTCCTGTATAATAACAAGAGATTTTCAATGGAAAGAACGGAAGGCCTTATGCTTGCTTATTGATTCACTCTCTCTCCCCCTGCAATATTTGGGTACACATTATGAGGACAGGGACTGTGTCTGTCTCCTTCTCCAGGGCAAGCAACAACATTTAGCATGTGTGTATTTATTTGCAAAATGAAAGAATAAATGCACACCCTGATGCTGGGACGAGGAGTTAGAGCATCAGTGAAAGGGCGTCCTCTGGAGTCAAGCTGCCTACACTTGGATCCCCCTTCTGTCACTTAAATCTGTATGTCCTTGGTCAGGTTACATAGCCTCTTTCAATTTTATTGATATTGCCTGTCATATAAGGACAACAACAGTATCCACTTGGTAGAGTATTACCAGATAGCTAACGTATCTAGTGAAATGCTGGCCGGTGGTTCGCACTCAACAACTGTTATTGTTTTTATTGTTAAATACCTGCCACGGTTCATGGTCCATGACCATGTTATTTACCTGACATATTCACCAGTCACACTGTAACTTCCACTTTCTGGTCTGACATGCAAAGAGCTTGGAGGTAGTCACTCCTATCCTGGCAACAAGGGGAAAAAAAAGCCAGACTGAAAATCAACAACTCTCAGATCCATCTGAGAAATGAGGTCACAGGCAAGCTGCTGTCCCCAAAACTAGAGAAACAGACAGACAGTATAGGGAATTGCAGCCTATTACAAGCAGAGGCCCAGGAGCAAAAGCCTAAATGGGTAGGGATACTTTTAAACTCTAAGTGATGAATTACTTTAATTGATGAGTTACTGTGGACAAGCTTGAGAGTAAGAAACTCCTAGAGCGCTCAATCGCAGTGGGCTCCGCACATTCAGGAATGTTACCTCCAGGGGCCCTACCAAGTTCTCAGCATGAATAGCTGGGAAAATCCCCTTGCTCTTCTAGCAAGAAAAGGAAAGAAGTAACCATTTTGAAACGGGAGCTCTGCGTACAGCTCTCTTTTCCTTAGCAAGATCTGTCCTCAAGAGAAACTGTTTTACCAGTGCCTATCAACTGGGTTTTACCAACGCCTGACTGACTGTGGGAAGGCTCACCACCAAGTCTGAAACCTAATCATGGGAATAGGGAGCACTCGCCTGTTATCTCCACATCAACAGGGCTCCTGAATAATAACAAGAGATTTTCAATGGAAAGAACTGAAGGCCTTAATCCCTATTTAAGAAGAAGTCTCTAGGAAAACCCAGAGACAATAGCAGAGAGACATCTTTTCATAGTAAAAGTACCTCCACCTTTCCCACTACCGCCCCCTGCACATCACATGCATCCTCTACAAAATAAAGAGAAAAGGGAATTTCAAATGTTTCAGTCCTAATTTTTAGAACATTGTTTTTGATGATCAAGATCTTGTTTGAAGCATCTAGCAAAAGTCCTCATGATCCTCAGGGCTTTTTGTCCATTGTGGCCAAAGGCATGACCATTCTGATGGAAGAAAGCAGACAAGAACCTTTGAAACTATCTTTAAACACCCAGAGGGACATCTAAGGGAAACTAAATCAATGACTTTACATTAAGTCAGGGATATAGGTCAATACCCTAGACTGGCAGATCACAGCACATTTTTACATTCCCAGGTGGTTTTCTTCCTAAAGATAAATGGTCTGGGTCAACTGCACTATTTCCTTCTGACAGTTATACATTATATGGGAGCTGGCCCTATTCTGACCTTACCTTCTAAGTGACATTGTTTTAAAACCCCAGGCCCACAGAGCACTGACATTTCCACTGCGAAACTGTGGGGATTCTAATATGCCACTAGACAGAAGGTTCCATGAAGGCAAGTATTGTGACTGTGTTTGGTAATCATTAAACCCAGTGTGCTTTTAGTTCAGTGCCTGCCACACAGCAGGGGCTCAATACTTATCTGTGGCCCTGGAAGATGTAGGCATAGTTCAAATTTGACAATTCCTAAAAATGCTTTTTGAAACTATTGATTCATTTAACAAACAATCATTGAGTGTTTTCTATATGAGAGGCACTAAAATACAGACATGAATCAGATGATGTGCTCATTCTAATAAAGAAGAGGGGGAATGATATTCACTGAGTGCCTCTGGGTACTTCACAGTCTGAGTACTTTTTATTTCCTATTTCATCCTCCCAACAACTCTGTGAGGTAAGTATTATTGCCCTCCCCGCTTTGCACATGAAGGAACAGAAACTTGCACAAAGGCCCATATTTAGCAAATGGCAGGGCCAAGAATTTATTCCAGGACCCGTGTCCACAATGTACTTTTCTCACCAAAGTAAATTTAAAATCACCATGTGATGTTCTGTTATGGGATATTTTGTAAAGGAAACATAGGTTCTCAAAAATTGAGTTACAAACAAATAATTTCACTGGGAAAAAAGGTTTATGCTCTCAATTTCAAGTTATTGATGTTGGAAAAAAATTTCAATAATAGAGGTGCTTTATAACCATACAAGTATGTAATTGGAGGCTAAAAGTAATAAATTGCTTGAACAAAGTAAATGAAAATTACTGAGTTAATCCTAAATAGCATACAAGACCTAAGTTAATGAGTTTCTAAATTCTCATTATCGTAGTTTCTTGTTAAGATAAACAAAGTGCAACACTGAACTAAGATGGCTGAAGTCAAAATAAAGTGCAGTCTAGTTCACATCACCAGTGATGAACAAAACATGCGACCAAGAAGCTGCCAACTACTCCTTTGTGCACAGCAGCTTCTCCCCTAGGACCCTGTTTCTAATTCCCGACTACACTTGAATTATAATCAGTAGGTATTCAGAATATGAATTGTGTTCTCTAAGGGATCTATTGTTAGGTTGTATTTGCTTTATGAATACTCAGACTGTAGGAGGGAAGCCTGAAACAGGCATTTGAATTCTTAGACACAAGAGGAGCTTAGAAAAATGCTTAGGACCAGGCTGTCTTGTAGGGATGGGAGGCTCATTGCAGAAGTGGTCACGCGACTTGCTTGTCTGAGGGTCACAGAGGGGATCCTGGGTCACTTGTTTCCTTTGACCCTAAAGCACGTTTGGGAATTGCTGTTTCTTCCCAATGGGTGAAAATTCACAGGGTCTGGAATCATTTGCACTCATATATGGTCAAAAACTTTGAAAACAAGTTGTTCCCACTCACCCTGCCTGGGAAAACAGAGATCCATGATCAATCCAAAAACCCAGCAGCTCAGAAAGCGACCAAGGTGGTGGGAAATGGTCTAGGACTGGAACAGCCCTAAAAAATATAGCCCAGTGCTGGTGAAGCGGGGACTCCCTTTTACATTTTTATAGTGCCTTTCAATTTCTAATTGTTTCACAACTCTGGGAGTGAGGTCACCTCTGTATTTTTACAAATAAAAAAATTGGAGCCCTGGCTGGTGTGGCTCAGTGAATTGAGTGTTGGCCTGAGAACCAAGGGGTCGCCGGTTCGATTCTCAGTCAGGGCACATGCTTCGGTCGTGGGCCGGGTCCCCACTGGGGGGCATGCGAGAGGTGGCCACACACTGACGTTTCTCTCCCTCTCTTTCTCCTTCCCTTCCCCTCTGTCTAAAAATAAATAAATAAAATATTTTTTAAAAACAAAGATAAAAAAACTGGAGATGAGTAAGCGATTCACAGCTAGCAACCGTCAGACTCGAATCCTGAGTCTTCCAACTCCATACTGAATAGGCTTTCCACAGCGAACTTAGAGGGTGACCTCAGGAATGTGTATTGTAGGAGTGATGGCTTTGTATCAGACCTGCATTTGCCTATCCGAGGTGCTCATTTTTTAAGTCATATAATTTGAATACATTCTTTAACTTCATTAAGCCTTAGTTTCCTCATCTGTGAAATGGGAGCATATGTAACACCTAACCCATGCGGTTAGTGCAAGGATCAAATGCAATAAGCATACAGCATACTCAGCACCAAACTTGGCTCCTATTAGAGCTGGACAAATGTGGAGGGTTTCAGGGCACAATGAGGGCATGAATTCTGGAAGGAGCAATCTCCTTTCCTCCTCTATAGTTCTGCGTGCCTTGAGCCATGAAGTACGCAGGTGACATTTTATAGTATGTAAAGCTGCAAGGAAATAAAATGTGGGACAGGCAGGGGGCGTTTGAAGCCTGAGCACGGAGCCTAGAATGTCTGTGGAGGAATGTCCACTCCATTCCTACCTGGAAAGCCATGGAGTTGGCAACAGCCAGAAATATCCTCAAAGGCAGCTTGGCCTTATAGGACCTGTGGCTCCACAAGCGATGGGCGCCAGCTGTCACACCCAGAGCAGTCAGGAGGAAGCAGAAGTAGGCTGCAAGACACAAGCAGGGAGAATGTCAGCAGATGTCATCAAGCTTTTAAACACACCCATGCCTTTTTCCTCCTGAATAGGGACCCATATGAAATGGTGTCAGGGGAAGAATCTGCAATGTGAAGAATCAGTAACTTGGGGAAAATGCACTTTTTATTGATTTGTAGATTTCCAGTATCAGACAGAAGTGGAGAGAACTTTCCCAAGAAACTGTGACCTTTGAACATCATTTTTTCTATATCAAACAAATCTTTTATTTGCTAAGGTTTCTTGCCAGTCTTGATGCAAAAATCACAACTATATTAGTGTGCATTTATAATTCAGTCTTACACATCCACTCTCAGTGTGGCTGAGATTGATCTCTCTGTTGCCTCTTAATTGGCACCCATGCCATGATGAATTATATGAAGATCATATTTCCAAGTGGCAGTGCCCATTATTATGGCTCCACAGACCCTGATTTAGAGGAAATCAGGCCAGATCAAAAAGCAAAGAAGTCTGGCTCAGGACCAGTAAGAAAAAAACTGACATCAGGGACAACTGAGATTGTCTTCTAGAGATGCTCACTTAAACCATTACTATGACCTCGGCTGGCTGGCAAAGATGGCCAGATGAGGAATTTTTTAAAAGCCAACCTGCAGTGGAGCTTATTATTATCTGTAACCCTAACAACCTATGTTACTATATCATTTTACTCATTTTACAGTTGGGGGAATGGATCTCTGAGAGTTGAATCCTACATATAAATCCAAGTTAGCCTGATTCTAAAGTCTCTGCCAGAGACCCCATGCCCCCCACAGGTGGTAGTGGTGGTTTGCTCTGTGTATGGAGACTTGGGAGGAGTTCTATGTGTATCGTGGGAGGTGGGCCCAAAAAATCATGATTCCTGAAGTTATTACAACTACCATAGTGATTCTCAAGCAATATGCCTATATGATGCTAAAGGTCTTCCTTGGATTGTCTTATTAAAACACATCAAACAATCCCATTGGGTTTGTGTTATTATTAGCCCCATTCTACAGATGAGAAAACAGAGGCTTGAAGAAGTTAACTAATTTCTGAATGTCACAAAGCCAAGGGGTGTCTTTGCTAAGAGTCAAGCCCAAATCTGTCTGAACCAAGAACTGAGTTCCTGCCCTTTACACACCCTTTTGCTTCTGGGAGATATCAGGTAGGTTTTATCTTCACTTTCCTACACCCCACTACCATTCTTAATATTGGATCCCAATCTAAATTTAGAAGTGAGCTGCTTCTTTACTGGGTGGTAGAGCCCTAAACCAGGCTATAAGTAGGTAGAATGAGGCAGTTTATTCTACACCATTCCTTCTAGCAATTAGCATACTCAGGGCCCTCCATAAAGAACTGCCAAAGAACAGTGATCAGCTAACAGTGTGTACATCCCCGAGCAACTGTGAATGGTCCCAGATCAGGACGAGCTCCCTACAGGAAGCCCACTGTAGTACGTCCTTGGAAGAATTACTACGGTACCTTCAGTCTCACTACACACATTTAAAGGAAGCACAATATTACTTCCAAAAGCCACGTCTGACTGATCTTGATCTCAATCCAAGATCAAGACCTAGGAGCCCATGAGTTTAAACACACTAAGATAAGCCTCTGAATGCACATGGTTTTCATAAACCTGACAGATCATTCTTCACCTGAAAGGTTAAAAACAAAATTCAACAATCTGCTCAGAAGTCATAGAAAGTGGCAGTAAAGGAAAAGCTCTGGCCTGTTTTGTTAATATACTTTAACCTTGGTCCTAGACCCATGAACTGGGCAACAACTTTCCATGTCATCCTTGGCCTTCATATCTCTATCAGTAATTTTTTCTCAGTTGTCAAGTAGTTAGGGAACAAGTGAAATCATTGCTGGCAAAATTCAGTGTAACCTTGTTTTACCAGTGGTCTAAGACACTGGACCTTGGGTGCAATGAAATGAACACTAAGACTCCATGAAAACTATTGGCCAAAAAAAAAATTCCTCCAATCCACAGTTTCTGGGTAGGGTCTCACTACAGATGCTGGCAGTGTCTTCTCCTTTTTGGAATTTTGACTATTTCAGGGATCACTTACATGGTTGGTCTGTCCATGCCTTGGGGGCGGGGGGAGGGGCACTGACAAATGGGCTTGAGTTGGGGCCTGTACCGAGCAGTAGTTTTTCATGGCCCTTCTTCTGGCCTGGCTTAGTACCCCATCTTCCTGGCATTGAGACTAAGGACCTGACCCAACTCTTCTTTCTCTTCTGGCTGAAAAACTAAAGGTCACATACAGAGACACAATTGTAAGTAAGGAAGGAGGCCAAGAAAGGGAGACACAAAGGTGATAGAAATGTCAGCAAGAGCATCAGTGAGAGCTGTGTGGCTGGAGCCACTGGCTGCAGGTCCTGGAGCTCTGTAGTTCTTCTTTTGACCCTGTGAGCCTCCCCAGTAGTTCTCCTAGTTATGTGAAACAATAAATTCTCTTTTCTTATATAAGCTCATTGGCACTGGATTTCTGATACTAAAATTCTGCAGAACTTCTAAGGAAGAAAACAACCTTTGGGTCATAGCCAAAATGAGGATTAACTGCAAAAGCCTTGGTTTGGATATAAGAATTTATCAGCTGTTCCATTAATAGGACTCAGTTCTCCAACTTTGATAAAGCTAATTTGAGAGGTTCCTAATCTCTCTTCTACGATCTTTGTGAAGATTAACATCCAAACTAATTTTTGATAAATGCTGGCCAACTGGTTCTGGGGTAGTAAAGTATTCAGATACAGAACCGATAACTTTGAAAAATAAAAAGGAACAATTAGTAGTGTCAATAACTCACAGAGAAAGGAGCTAGATCAATAGAAACCAGATTCACAAAATTACAGAACAGTGGGCAAGTACAGATGGTCCCTGACTGGCCATGGTTTGACTTAACAATTTTTAGACCTTATGATGATGCAAAACCAACATGCACTCAGTAGAAACTGTACTTTAAATTTTGATCTTTTCTTGCATTCATAATATGTGGTACGATACTCCCTCATGATGCTGGGCAGAGGCAATGAGCCAAGGCTCCCAGTCAGGCATGTGATCACAGATCACAAGGAAAAACACTCAACACAGTGCACTGGGCTGCCAGTAGCTTTTGGATTTTTGTTTTCGTTTTTGTACCCCATCAAGTCTACACAATACCCATCTTGTGTCTCCTGTTTCTGGTGAGAAGAGAAAGGCAATTACTTTTGAGATGAAACTCAAGATATTTGCCCAACTGCAGGCTACTCTAAGTGTTCTGAGTACATTTAAGATAGGCTAGGCTAAGCTATGATGTCCAGTAGGTTAGATGTATTAAATTTTCACTTAACAATATTTTTAACTTACAAAGGATTTATTGGGTTGTAACCCCATCTTAAGTCAACAAACATCTGTATATTGGTCTGAATGAAAACAAGTCACCAATTCAGGTTAGCTGAAGCCAAAAAAAAAAAGTATTATAAAGATATTGAGTAATTTACAAAACTCATGGGAGGGTTCCAGGACAGTTTTGGTACAGCTACCAAGATGGCCCCAAAGCGCCCCACTTCCTGGTATTCATGGTCTTATGTAATCTCCTTCCCTTGAATAACTTCCTTCTAACCAAAAGAATATAGCCATGCTGACTTCCAGCCAAGATGAAGTCATAGGTAGACTATGCTTTGCTTCCTTGCACAACCAAAAGAAGGACAACAATCAATTTAAAAAAATAAACCCAACCAAAACTGTGAGAAATTCGAACTGTATGGAATTCCAATGACAAGGAATTAAAGAAGAAGCATTCATCCAGACTGGTGGGCAGGGCAGAGATGGGCAGCTGGGGTGGAGAGGACCCACAGCAAGGCTGCACCTGGAGGACCGGGTGGGCCCACATTCACATGCAGATAAATGGGAGGAACAACAGGGAAGCGAGACAGACTGCGCAACCCAGGGCTCCAGCATGGGGAAATAAAGCCTCAAAATGTCTGGCTGTAAAAACCTGTAGGGGTTGCAGCAGTGGGAGAAACTCACAGTCTCACAAGAGAGTCCATAGGAGGGACCCACATAGCCCTAGAATGTACACACACCCACCTACCAGCAAGCACCAGAAGGGTCCAATTAACTTGCAGGTAGCAAGGGAAGTGACTGAAAGCAGGGTGAGAGCCAGCAAGTGGCATTGTTCCCTTTCTGACCCCTCCCCCACACAGAGCACCATAACACAGTGAAGTGGGTTGCCCAGCCCTGGTGATTACACAAGGCTCGGCCCCTTACAAAGTAACAGGTGCACTGAGACAAAGAAATATGGCCCAAATGAAAGAACAGATCAAAACACCAAAAAAAGAACTAAGTGACGAAGAGATAGCAAACCTATCAGATGCAGAGTTCAAAACACTGGTAATCAGGGTGCTCACAGAAATGATTGAGTATGGCTGTCAAATGAAGGAAGATTCGAAGGCTATACAAAATGAAATAAAGCAAACTATACAGGGAACCAACATTGAAGGGAAGGAAATCGGGACTCAAATCAACACTTGCAACAAAAGAAGAAATAAACAGTCAACCAGAACAGAATAAAGAAACAAGAATTCAAAAAAATGAGGAGAGGCTTAGGAACCTCTGGGACAACTTTAAATGTTCCAACATCCGAATCATAGGGGTGCCAGAAGGAGAAGAGGAAGAGCAAGAAACCGAAAACTTACTTGAAAAAATGATGAAAGAAAACTTCCCCAATCTGGCAAAAGCAACAGACATCTGGCAAAAAGCAACAAGTCCAGGAAGCTCAGAGGGTCCCAAACAAGCTGGGCCCAAAGAAGAACACACCAAGACACATCATAATTAAATTACTGAAGATTAAAGATAAGGAGAGAATCTTAAAAGCAGCAAGAGAAAAGGGGACAGTTACCTACAAAGGAGTTCCTGTAAGACTGTCAGCTGATTTCTCAAAAGAAACCTTCCAGGCAAGAAGGGGCTGGAAAGCAGTAGTCAAAGTCATGAAAGACAAGGATGTACATCCAAGATTACTCTACCCAGCAAAGCTGTCATTTAGAATGGAAGGGCAGATAAAGTGCTTCCCTGACATGGTAAAGTTAAAGGAGTTCGTCATCACCAAGCCCTTATTATATGAAACGTTAAGGGGGCTTAGCTAAGAAATAGATGAACATCAAAACCATAAACAGCAAAATGGCAACAAACTCACAACTATCAACAAGTAAACTTAAAAAACAAAAACAAAATAAAAACAAACTAAGCAAACAACTAGAACAGGAACAGAACCACATAAATGGAGATCACATGGAGGGCTATCAGTGGGGAAGGGGAGGAGGAGAATGGGGGGAAAGGTACAGGGAATAAGAAGCATGAATAGTAGGTACAAAACAGACAGGGGGAGGTTAAGAATAGTACAGGAAATGGAGAAGCCAAAGAACTTATATGTATGACCCACAGACATGAACTAAGGGGGGGAATGCTGGAGGGAAGTGGGGGTGCAGTGCGGAGGGGCATAAAGGGGAGAAAAAATGGGACAACTGTAATAGCATAATCAATAAAACACACACACACACACACACACGCACGCACAGAACCACATTGAGGGAATGCCATTTCAATGATTAGATCACAAAAGATCGTAACTTCGGTTTTGCTGGCAAATTCTCAGGTAGGCTTTGATGAAGTCAGGAACTGAAGGTGGCCTTCACACAACAGCCAGCAAGGAAATGAGCCCCTCAGTCCTGCAATCCTCAAGGAACTGAGTCCTGCCAGCAACAACGTGAGCTTGAAACGTGCTTCCCCAGCTAAGCCTTCAGGTAAGACTGTAGCCTTGACCAACACAGGATGCCTCGTGAGAGGTCCTGAAGCAGAGGACCAAGGTCAGCTGCACCTGGACTCCTACTCCATAAAAGTGTGACAAAATAAATGCATGTTATTTTAAGCTGCGAATTTTGGGGTCACTTGTTCTTCAGTATAGGTAACTAATGCAAGCCTAAAGGAGAAACCTTCCTCCAAAGAAAGAAAAATAGTTTAAGTCTTGGTTTAAGTACACTTTGCCATCTATAGGAATAAAAAAGAAGATTCATGTTGCCTGGCACAGGCTAGGGGAGAGGGGAAGTGAATGCTAATGGGTAGAGCTCTTTGGAAGCAAATGGTGATAAAAATGTTCTATACTTGATTTTGGTAATGGTGGCACAATTCTGTGATTATGTTAGAAACCCATGAATTGTAACTTCAAATAGATGGGTTGTACAGTATAAGTTATAGCTCTATAAAGCAGTTATTTAAAAATAACTGAATTCCTATTAGAGTTTGTCATTATGTGTAATTTCTCAGTGTAAAATAAAATAGACATGTCACAAAACAAACAAAAAGAGCAAAAACGAAAATTGACCATTTTTGCCTAGGATGCCACCATAGGCACCGTCAGCACTCAACACTCGGAGTCACTGGCTACTCGTGGCACACACGGACCCGTAAATCTTCCCCAGCTGCCAAGAAGAATCTCTGTGTGACCTATGCCTATGCCTGAATCTATCCAGACCCAATAGTCCAAGGCAGAAACACCTACTTGCCCATGCTTGGAGCACAACCCCAAGCACTAACTGCCAGCAACAGGAGAGAGAGAATCCCCAGCCCTTTTGGCTTCCACAGGGGAATCGGAGGCTCCCATCTATCCTGAGCACCCTGTGGGAGCAGTGTTGAGAGGGTGATTGTAGTGACCGCCTCTGTACCACACAAGTAGAGAGCACTCCTGGAGAAATGCTAAGGACCAAAACTTAAAAATCCCTTAATTCTGGGCCTGATCAGAGAGAGCAATGGGCAGCTCCTTTCAAGATCCATCCCTGAGAACTAGAGGAAAGAAGCAATTGGCAGAGCTCTTCAGTGCTTGCTTATTTTCTGTGTCTCTCCAGAATCAGGGCGAAAACAAATTGATCCCATTGACTGAGAGCTTTCAATGTACCAGGTCCTGTTCTAAGAACTTTATACATAGTAACTCATTGAATACCGTACTCACCTCAAGTATAGGGGGTAGGTAATACTATGATCTCCATTTGACAGATGAAGGAAACTAGACAGAAAGGGATAGAGCCAGGATTTACTCTAAAGTAGGAAGAGCACATACTCTGAACACCCTGCTGGCTGCCTGACCCCCTGGAGGCTGCCTGAATTCTAACAGGAGCCGGAATGCATCATGTCCTTTTAGTCAGTTCAAAACACAAGCTGAAGGTCAAAACCCTTAATGTATATTTTGCCTTTACCAGCTGGCAAATTAACTTACAGTAATGCCTTCACCATCATTCTGCATTCAGTTCTGCCTTAGCTTGTCATAAACATGAGCACCAGGCAAGTCAAGGGAGGCTTTATGAGACAGTTTATTGAGCTCCTATTATAGGCCAGGTGCTGAGCTCAGAACTTGGTTCACAAGGTGATCCCACAAACACGGCCCCTTCCTTTTCCAACAGGAGTTTGAAGAGTGAATTACTCACTATATAAATACAAAGTATGGCAAATGCTGTGGAGGGACTGAACAGAATACGAGAGATTAAAAGGGGAAATAATTTAGTTTTCAGGAACAGAGAAGACTTTGCAGGGGAAGTAAGAATTAAGCTAACCCCTAAAGGGTGAGGAAAAAGCAAGATTTGAACATAAGGACCAACAGTTGCAAAGCCCTGGACTGGAGAAGAGGATCTGACAAAATGTCTGTATCTTGGCCACCTCACACTCACTAAGACGGCTACTATAACACGATAGAAACAAACAGAAAATAACAAGTGTTGGTGAGGATGTGGAGGAGAGATTGGAACCTTTGTGCACTGCTAGTGGGAATGTAAAGTGATGCAACAGCCACCATGGAAAAGTTTAGTGGTTACTCAAATAGTTAAATACAGAATTATCATTTAATCTATCAATTCCACTTCTGGGTATAAATAGTCTATAAGGGTTCAGAAAGAATCTCCCCAGAATTTGCCGCCCAGGCAGGCTGAAGGCAACTGAGCCTTTTCTCACCCTTGAACTGTCTAAAACAATTTAGATAAAGGAAGAGTGCCATCACCAGAGACATCTACAAAGAATGGAGAAACTAGGCAGGGCTTGGAGAGCAAGTCCTCTCTGTCCCATTGTCTCTGCAGGGCATGGCCAGCACCCGTTTTTTCCAACTCCATGTGAATCGCCTTTCTCCCCTTTGGAGTCCCTGACTCTTACCCCTTCTCCTTAATTCAGGATGACATCAGCTCCAACTGCCTACTGCCTGCAGGCCTTCATATTCTTAATTTTTTTCTCCGCATCATCGGTCTTACGTTAATTTGATGAACAGACCAGCCAAAGAACCTAGAAGGAAAATGTTTCCTCCCCACCAACTCCAAAGAATTGAAAGCAGGGACTCAAACAGACACTTGTTCGCCCATGTTCACAGCGGCATTGCTCACAATGGCCAAAGGATGAAAACAACCAAATGTACATCAATAGATAAATGAATACACAAATATAGTGCATATATACAAGGGAATAGTATGTGGACAGCAAGTGGAATGGAATTCTGATACACATGCCATAGAACATGGATGCACCATGAAAACATTATGCTAAGTGAAATCAACCAGAAAACAAGACAAATACTGTATTAACACCACTTACATGAGGTACCTAGAATAAGCAAATTCATAGAGACAGAAAGAAGAGAAGTTACCAGGGGATGAAAGCAGGGGGAAATGGGCAGTTCTTCAGTAGCTAAGAGTTTCTGTTTGGGACGATGAAAAAGTTCTGAAGGTGAATAGTGGTGATGGTAACACAACACTGTGAATGTACTTGATGTCACTGAATTGCACACTCAAAAAGGTTAAAACAATAAGTATTATGTTATGAATATTTTACCACAACTTTTTAAAAGCCTGTGTTTGAAGCCCTGGGTAAGAAGGGGAGGCGGGTCAAGAACAGGTTGAAGGGGCTGACACGTAGGGCTGGTCAGGCAGGTCTTGGGAGCCACCGTGAGGTGACTGCATGCTGCGCTGAGAGCCCTGGGAAGCCACGAAAGGATTTTAAGCAAGGAAGGGTTTAGAAAATGCACAGAAAATAGAGAGGAACATGAGTCACCAGCCCAAATCAATTCCTGTTAATATTTTGCTCTAACTCCTTCTGATACTGAAAACAGCCTGCTTTTGTCCACCTTCAAAACCTTTGCATACATAAGATCATTACAACCCTTATTATGGGAGTGATAAGAAGAAACTATCAATATTTATGAACAGAGTGCAAAAGGCACTCTGGTTCCTTTAATTTCGTAAACCAATGCACAGTAAAACTCCTCTTTAAAAAATGTACAGTACTGCCAAGCAGGGTGTCAAAAGGGAGGCGGGAGAGGGGAGTCTACTCTCACTGAATGCCTGCCTTGGATGGTCACTTTATGAATGTACCTAATTTTATTGTTTTACTCCTATGAGGTAGATTTCATAATCCCCAGTTTATAGATGTACAAATCTGAGGCCCAGGGCCTTAGGATCTCACAGTGACAGAGCTGAGGCCCAAACCCAAGGCTAGCCCAGCCTCAAGCCCCTTCCCCCGGTGCACTGGTTTTCAGCCCCGGCTGCACACCTGGAAATCACCTGAGACCTTAAACAGAGGCTGGGGACCAGAGAGCGGACTGCATCAGAGAGGAGGACAGGCAACTCTCTCCACAGGTGATTCTGATGCACAACTAGGCCTGAGAAACCACTGTCCTATAAGGAACACCCTCTTTTAGAGACCATCTGGTCCTATGCCCTCAATTTACAAATGGAGAAACTGAGATCCAGAGCACTGCGCTCCCTCCCGAGCGCGCGGACGCCCACCTCTGTGGCACTCCTGGCACCATCAGGGTCGGGATCAGAAGAGACCAGGCTGCCCAAGTCTGGGTCCTGTTCACACTCCCTTCCCAGCAGTTCCCTTTGATGATGAGAGCTGCCCTCCAGGCCCTGCACAGAGGAGCCTTTGATACCCAGGACCTCGGGGGCGTCCAGTGGAGTTCAAGCTCTTAAACCCTTGCAGAGGGAAAGGGCTCGATAAGCACGCAAAACTTCCACCAACGGACGGGGCTCGACGGGGGAGAAGCAGGCATAGGCTGAAGGCTCCTGGGCACAGGGGCAGGGCAAAGGTGGGGGCTAAGAGGGATGCAGTGGGAGAGGATACCTTGTTTGGATACCTGTTTTTTGTGCCAGCTCAAGTGTTTCAAAGGTCACTTTTGGGCTCTGACCCTCTCCAGTCCTTCCTAGATTTGAAAGATACACAGGGATAGGCCAAAGGACTCACAGATGGAAAGATAAAGATTGATACATATATCCACACATGTGCATGACTGGCAATACAGCATGATGGTTAAGTGGACCTGGGATTGAACCCCTGGCGCATCACTTTCCAGTGTATCCAGTGTAACCTTGGTTTCTTCATCGATAAAGTAGGAAAAATAGGACTTGCTTTACAACAAGCATAGATTTGTTGTAAAGAGTAAAAGGGACATGCAAAACACAAGCCATGCCTGGTGAGCACTGAGCCGGGGCACATATTATTGTCCTGTTATGCATGACACTCCTCTGCCTCTATAAAATATCCCTCCCCAATGGCCTCCTCTGCAGACCCCTAACTTGCATTACTCTAAGCTATGGTTACCCTGAGGATGGGCAATTTTGCCTCCTCCCTCATCCTGGGAACATTTAGCAAAATCTTCAGACAAAATCAGTTATCTTAAACCAAAACTTAAAGGGTACTACTGGCGTCCAGTGGGTAAAGGCCAGGGATGCTGCTAAGCATCTTACAATGCCCAGATGCTCCCTACAACAAAGAATTATCATTACTGCCCTGCCCAGTGTGGTTAGTTGGTTGGGTATCATCTGGCAAAATGAAAGGTCGTAGGTTCAATTTCCAGTCAGGGCACGTGCCTAGGTTGCAAGTTCTGTCCCCAGTCCGATGCATAGGAAGAGGAAAACAATCAATGTTTCTCTCTCACATTGATGTTTCTCTCCCTCTCTTTCTCCTTCCCTTCCCCTGTCTCTAAAAATAAATAAATAAAATCTTAAAAAAAAGAAAAGAATTACCATTACCAAAATGTCAATAGTGCCAAGGCAGAGACTCCTGCTCTAATTTCTCAGGAAAGTCCTTCTTGAAAGCTTCCCTGTTCATTCTCTTGGTGTGATTGCACCTGTCCTTGCTTCTTCACACCTTTTTGGTTTCGTGGGGAACTGCAGGAGTAATTTACCAAAAAATTATTTAATAAGCAAACTGAGAACAAAGGTTTAGGATGAAAGACCAATAGTATTTTAGGTCACTGATTCTCAAACATTAATGTGCCATGTACATCACCAGGGGATCTTTTTTAAATGCGGCTGTTGGGCCCCACTCCTGAAGATGCTGGTTCAGTGGGTCTGGAGAGGGATGCGTGGGAGGGGCCCATAAATTTTGATGCTAACAAGTTCCCAGGTGGTGCTGCTATTGCTGATTCAGGGTCCCAGTGTGTTTAGCTGACCAGCCACATCCAAGAAAGAGAGAGAGCAAGAGCCTGAAGAGAGGCTGCCAGCGACAGGGTGAGGCCCCCATGGCCACTCATCTCATGAAACAGTGTTTCAAATAATTTCAGTTAGACCTTCATCTTTCCTTTAAAGGTCTGGATTTACAAAGTTCGAGATTCTGAGGCAACTTTTTCCTCGGTGCTATTTCAACAGTTCTCTCAAAAACAACATTTCCCAGGGTCTTGGAGACTGCTGGCTGGGGAGCCCAGGGCTGCTCTTTAGTGGTAAAGCCTAAGTTCTACTATACTTCCAATGATCAACAGTCTTCTGTGCAATCCCCACCTCCTTCTGCTAAACCACCTTCGATCGTGCCACACATGGGGGGCAGGAAGGTATGTTCTGTCCTCTCACAGCATTAACATTTAAGCTACTGCCCACATCTTATAGGAAGATTCAGCGGAAAAGGAACAAGAGAGAGATGACACACTTTGGGCATCTTACATGTACTGCCCTTCTTCCTCAAGCATCCTTCCTGCCTTCAGTTAGGTCCACTTAGATTGCTCTAAAGTCCTCGGTAAATGCTACTTTTGCCGGTTGATTTACAGCTTATATGACAATTAGAATGAAAGTCACAGCAGATCATTAAGAAACACAAAATTACACGTAACTTGTTACTACTCTGCCATTGTACCACACTATTTGTGTGGTAATTCAAACAAAAGAGAAGGCAAGAATTTGGGTCTTTTCCAGGACCTCATTCTGTATATACACCACTTGCTTCCGACACTCAGGGCAGGCCAGGCATCCCTGATAGACACTCACTGGCCCTCTGTATTTTCCAATATGGCAATCATCACATTGTATTTAAATAAGGAATTATTGGTCCAATGCCATCTTCCCTTCTAAAGCCTAATCTCCAGGAGGGCAGGGATCATGCCTGTCTTTCCACGGAATCTCTGCTGGTGTGACAAACTAAGCTACAGAAAATATGCAGCCATGCTGATGGGTCTCACTTTAAAACTCATGACCCGTAACTGCATTTCCTTGGTCCATATCGACTCTCTCTCTCTTAGACATCTATTTCATACCTGCTCCAATCACCTCCGCTCCAACACCTCATCTGATCATTTTGGTCCAGGTTTCACTGAGACAGCAGAACCTCCTCAGGCTCCACCATGTCTACCTACTCTCCATCATATGAGCCTCTGAACCCTACGATTTCTTCGTTATTACAGATGGCCAGCGGCAGCCCATACTCCCTTTAAGGCTGGCCCTTCCTTGTATATCTCATCCATTCCATGCTACTCAACTGCTCTGCCATTTTCCTCTCCTCACTGCATCATCGGTACCCGCACTCCACATTATCCTCATAGCCTACAACCACACTGTTATTTCGTTCATGTTTAAAAACCAAATTAAAAAACCTCTCTTGATCCCACTTCTTCATCTAGATTCTATCCCATTTCCCTGCTCGCTTTTACAGCAAAACTTAGTAAGTGGATTCTCTTTTTTTTTTAAGATTTTATTTACGTTTATTTTTAGAGAGAGAAGGGAGGGAGAAACAAGAGAGAGAGAAACTTCAATGTGTGAAGTATACATTGATAGGTTGCCTCTCGCATGCCCCCAACTGGGGACATGGCCCACAACCCAGGCATGTGCCCTGACTGGGAACTGAATCAGCGACTTTTCAGTTCGCAGGCGGGCACCCAATCCACTGAGCCACACCAGCCAGGGCATAAATGGATTCTCTTAATTGCAGAATACAGTTCATCACTTCCCATTCTCTTTTAAACTCAGTCAGGTTTTTGTCCTTCTTCCCTTGCCCCCACCGCCAATCAATACTACTCTTATCCAGGTCCAGAGAGAACAGATGTGGTCCCTTTACTTGTGGGCAGTCTCCAGGGGCACATTAAATAAATCCTTATGGGGCGATGGGAACAATGACGAACAGGCACAGGTGCAATAGGAGTCCCCAAAAGGATGAACTCATGGAGGGATGGCCTTCCAGATAGGAGGAATGGAGTGAGCAAAGGCATGGATGTGCGAAGGCTTTGTGGGTTCAAGCAGTGGCAAGTGATTTGGTCCGGCTTCTGGGAGGGGATGTGGGGGTAAAATGAAAGGAGAAACACAGGCAGGGACCTGACCAGGAGGAACTGATATGTGATAATAAGATCTAAGATATATTTGGTATTGAGGACAATTGGGTACCAGTAAAGAATTTCGTATGATCAGATTTAGAATGACAGATTGGAAAGTTTTGTGGAAAACAGATTCAGTGGGTGGAAACTGGAGAGGTTGTGCTGGATATTCTCCCCGTGCCCCTGCAGACACATTCCCTCACTTTTTCATGTTGCTCTGTGCTCCCGGGTGCCAGTCTCTGCGGGCTGTACCAATGGGCCACTTCTGGTGCCGGGCCAGCTGCAACAAAATTACTTGAGGAGCTTTAAAATCTACACACATATTCTAGAACCTTATACTGACAAGGTAGGAGCCCACAATTCCAGATCCCAAATGACTCAGTAGCACAGCCTGGTATAGGACTGATGGACAAGGACAGTGCTTCTCACACAAACGTCCCCACAAATCACCTGGAGATGTTGGGAAATTGCAGACACTCATCTGGTAGGCCTGGGTGGGGCCCGGGATTCTGCATTTCCGCAAGCTCCCTGGCACTGAGACTGCTGCTGTCCCACAGGCCACACTTTGAGTTGAAAGGCAGTGAGACTGATTAAGACCAAGGAAACCTAGCTTCTCCTCGTGGCTGGTGATGCAGGCAAAAGGAGTTTTAGAGACAGAGTCCTGGACAGAGGTCCCATCTCCCTACCTACAGCCTTATGCTTGCCCGTCCTGCCTTCCATCCTTTCCTGCTTTTGTTCTTCAGGTACAGAGTGAAAACGTTTATTTCATGTAGATTTTACTATTTAGAAGATGAAACAAGGACTGCCTTTAAAGCATTGCAAAAACAATTCCATAATATAAAACCACAAGAACTACCAAAGGAACCATGGCTGAGGCTGAAGATCATCTGTGCATTGTAGCACGACCTTCATGCCTTGGTGAAAAAAGATGCCTTGACAGGAATAGAATTTGTTCACCCGAACGTTCACGGCTCTTAATCATCACAGAATGGTGGTGACAGCCTTGCTCATGAAGGGATGTATGTAGAACAAGTTGAAAAAACTGAACGGTTGCGGGCAGGAGAGGGAAGAGTTGTGTTTTTTGTTGTTGTTCTTAAGAAAATGCTAATTGGAGACTAACACTCTTTGGGCATATAGTTGGAGTGGGCTCCCATGTAACAAGAGCTCTGTATGTGGAGCTGCTGATTACTTAACATTTTATTTACCAGAAATGCAAAAAACAAACAAAAAAATCAAAGTTATGTTATTATCTACCACTATTTGCTCAGTAAGACACCAAAGCAAATCCTTGACAGATAACTTCAGGAGGATAAACGAGACTGGGATCTTTCTACTGTGGCTTTCTGATCCCTGCAGGCTTTCTCACTTTGTTCTTCCAAGCCTTTTCTTCTCTCAAGTAATACACAGATTCTCTTGAGGGAGAGGGAGAAATAATTTATTAGACATGGGAATCAGAGCTCCCTGTAACAGCTCATGGGGAATGCAGGCTCCTTACACAGATCAGCGAGGGGTGCCCAGGGTGCCTGTGAATCGCCCCCCTGCCATTTCCTAGCTGGCCGTGGTGGTGATGCACCGTTTTCCTCTTTCTTAGTCTCATTTCTCTTATCTGTGAAACGGACAAAATCTATCTCAAACAGTGATGTGAGACAAATTAAAATGTACATAAGGTATTTAGCAAACAGTGGTACCTCAATAAACATTAACCATTACTCTTATCACTAGGGAACCACTGCTAGGCTGAGGCCGGTGACCAGGAAGCAGGGCCCTCAGGGCAGAAGATGTCCAGTTCTCAACAATGGCTCTTTTTCTTACCCTGACCCCAGCCCTCCCAGGTCATTGAGTTGAATTTGGGAAGAGCAGACATACTCATAGTCCATGATTCAGGATAACTTCTATCACCCATCTCTTCTTTCTCTCAAACAATCAAAATCAAAACACTACTATCAAAATTAGAATTAGACATAATTGAGTACAAAGAGAATAATTTAGTACATTATGGGTACACTAAATTGCCTTTTTCTTTAATTATTACATTTTTATTTTTCTCTTAGGCAGTGTGTTGTGAGAGAGAAAGACATGTGTACACATACACATTACATATAAGTGGCAAACTGTAGTATCAAAAATGTTGGTCTTTCTGAAGGAAGACTGAGATTAAAAACAGCACAGCAAGCCCTGACTAGCATGGCTCAGCGGGTTGGGCATCATCTGCAAAACAAAAGGTCGTAGGTTCCATTCCTGGTCAGGGCACTTGCCAGATTGCGGGCCAGGTCCCCAGTTGAGGGGCATGCAAAAGGCAACCGATACACATCAGTGTTTCTCTCCCTTTCTTTCTCCCTCCCTTCTCCCCTCTCTGAAAATAAATAAAACCTTTAAAAAAAACAAAATAAAATAAACAAACAAAAAAACCCAGCACCCAAACTAGCCAGTTTGGGGGATATGGGAAGAAAGAACAATTTCTGCCCGCATTATCTGAAATATCTGGGTAATTATGAGTCATGTTATTATTTCTCTTCCCCCCACCCCTTCTCTTTTTTCTAACAAGCAACTTCTCCAAAGGAATTAAGACCACTAGTGGTTGAAGCCCAGGGCCCAGAGGTTTAAAATCTATACACATATTCTAGAACCTTATACTGACAAGGCCAGAGTCAGCAAGCAATTTATACAGCAGTGAAGCAAGAAGACTGGGATTCCTAGATCTTCAGAGGGCTGAGCACTGAGTCCTGAAGGCATATCTTAAGAAAAAGTCCTGACAAGAAAAGCCCAAGGCACCACTATTGCTTTTACGTCTGAGAGAAAAGAGCTGGGAATTAACATGAGAAATCAGAAATCGAGAGAAATGCTTCTGCGGAGGCCCTGCTTTCTCTTTGTCTCCATTCCACCTTAAGAATCTCCTTATCCTCCTCACCCTCTCTTCTGACCAGAAAAGTCCTCCCTCGGGCTCAGCAAGAACTCAGTGGGTTCTGACCACACTTCTTCCATCTAGCAACTAGCAACTAAGGCAACAATAGAGCTGAAAAACGTTTGCCAGTGAGGAGTACTTGGCTCCCCCTAAGGAAAAAAATGACAAAATACATTTTTGCAAGGTTGGTTTTTTTAACACAATAATGTTTCTGCCTTAAATAGAATAAGAAAAGTCAAAAATATAATAATTATAGAATTCTATGAAGATGCCACAAAATCTCCTTCAATTCTCTGATTAGTGAAAACATCATGTGGCAGCCTGGCCTGGTTCACAAACTCTGGCTGCAAGGGTTTTTGTCACACATTTTCATTCCTTCCAAGTCACTAAGTTGCTATGAAAAACCCAAGGCAGTTTCTTTTCTTTGCAGCACAAGCCAGGATCTACTGTTCTGGTCTTTATTGGTTTTGATGCATAAAATCCAACTGAATTTTAACAAGTTGCCTTAGCAAAAGGCACCTGCATTCATTTGCTTGTTCCTTGGTAAGTTGTCTGAGCACTTTCCACGCGCCAGGTTTTCTGTGAGGTACTGAGTATGGGAATGGTCCCCAGCCCTCCCTGAGGGCCCTGAGGCCTCCAGCTCCTAGAACTGGCAGCCCTCAGGCCATCATCAGCCCACAGGTTTTTTGTTGCTTTTTTTTTTTTAAACTGGGCCAACAATTAAAAATAGAGGATTTCAAATTTTAGAATATCTATTTCTGGCTTCTCCTGAAAAATGAAAACATCTGGCAACACCAGGCCCCCTCCCTTTCCTACATGGTAATTCTCTATTGGAATTAAATGTCTCTTCCCTTTAGATAGTCACCCCCACTCACTCCCTACACATATATGCACTGGGAATAATCCCTGTTCGTTTACTACTTGACGAGGTGGGGTGGGGGGGGACAGAGCTGGGCTAATTTCTCCATTAGGCACAGCACACAGCACCGAAAGCCCACAGTATGTGATCGTCACAAGAAGAACAAATGAATGTGATAATAAATATATAATAATAAATCCAGCCTAGGTTACAGTTATCTTCATACCAACACAATTGTAAAATATAATTTCTAATTTTTTTTTAAGGTGCAAGTGGTCCACAATGGCAAAAGCATATGCGGCCCTGAATTATACCTGAATAATTATAGCTGAATTATACCAACTCCTTACTTGGAAAATTGGTGGAGGGAAAAGAATTAAGCTTTCACCCTGTCTTTTTCTTTCAATTGAATGTGTTGGGATGACAGTAGTTAATAAAATTATATAGGTTTCAGGTGTAAGATTCTATAATACATCGTGTGCTTATTGTAGCAATTTTCAACCAGTGTGCCACAAGAATTTTTAAAACATGCAATACCTGACTATTTAGTCAGGGGTGCTGACCTCTTTTCCCTTACATTGTCAAATAAAAATATGACAAGAGCCAACACAATGATAGCCATCCAGTGCGAGTGAATCAAAATTACACCTATTTTTTTTGTCAGATTGGCAAAAAATGTAATATATTTTTCTGTGTGCCACAGAATTTTAGTAATTAGTTTATGTGTGCCTTGAGATGAAAAAGGTTGAAAATTGCTGGTATATTGTATTGTGTGCTCACCACCCCAAGTCAACCTTCCATCACCATTTATTCCCCCTTTACCCTCTTCTATTCCTCTCTCCCCTTTACCCTCTGCTAATCACCATACTGTTGTCTATGTCTATGAAGTTTTTCTTTTTTGTTTGCTTAATCCCTTCACCTTTTTCACTCTGTCCCCTAACTCTCCTCCCCTCTAACAGCTGTCTGTTTTCTGTATCTAAGAATCTGTTTCTATTTTGTTTGTTAGTTTATTTTGTTCATTAGATTCCATATATCAATTAAATCTCATGGTACTTGTCTTTCTTTGACTGGCTTATTTCACTTAGCATATTCTCCAGGTCCATCCATGCCGCCACAAGGAGTGTGGAGTTCCTTCTTTTTTACAGCCAAGTAGTATACCATTGTGCAAATGCACCACAGCTTTTTATAGAGAACTTATAAATCTCAACACCAAAAAAAAAAAAAAATCCAATTTAAAAATGGGTAAAGAACCTGAATAGATAATTCTCCAGAGAAGACATACAGATGGCCAACAGACATATGAAAAGATGCTCAACATCACTAATTATCAGAGCAATGCAAATTAAAACCACAATGAGATAGCACTTCACGCCCATCAGAATGGCCATCATCAACAAATCAACAAATAACAAGTGCTGGCCAGGTTGTGGAGAAAGGTGAATGGTTTGTGGTGTTGGTGGGAATGCAGACTGGTGCAGCCACTGTGGAAAGCAGTATGGAGTTTCCTCAAAATGGCCCAGCAATTATACTTCTGGGACTATATCTGAAGAAACCTAAAACACTAATCCAAAAGAATGTGTGCACCCCTATGTTCATAGCAGCGTTATTTATAATAGGGAAGGTCTGGAAGCAGCCTAAGTGTCCATCAGTAGGTGAGTGGATAAAAAAACAGTGGTACATTTACCTTATTTTTTTAGAAAGAACTATAATTCATTTTCAGTTGATGAGGAAAAGCTTTTCTTTAGGAAGAGTGCCAGCTAATAAGTGTACATTTGGGGGTAAACACCCTTCTGTGATCCTTAGGTGTCCAGAGGCCAGCCCCAACCCTCCCTTTAAGGACTCAGGCACTCATTCCCCCAATTGCTGGCACTGTTGGTACCTAACAGCTCACATCTCAGTCTCTCCTGGCATTGCCCTCCATGGAAGGAAGTCTCCCAGCCCAATGTTTTGCCCTCTTCCTACAGGCACCCTGTATCCAATAGTTATTTGATTAAGGGGTACAAAGGCCTGGCCCTTTGCCTCAATGTGCAACATCTCTGAAGGAACATCAGGTTCCAGAGCTGCCTGAAGTGTCGGCTGAGGCCTCTACTACAACTGCACTGCAGTTCGACTTCTCTCTCTGTCCAATCCTGCTGCTCTTAGCCTCTCACAGATATCATCAAGCCCAGTCCCTAATAATGCAGCACACAAATCTTCTCAGAATCTGCTTCCTGAAAACCCAGCCTAAGACCCCATTATATAGTGGACTATGGCAAGAATCATCAATGGAGGTTGTTATGGGTTGAACTCCCCCCCACCCATTATGTTGGAGTCCTAAGCCTCCATGTGCTGCAGAATGTCATCTTATGTGAAGATGGGGTCTTTATAGATAGAATGAAGTTAACAAGAGGGCCCCATTAGGCTGCCATTACAGTGGGTCCCAGATGACTGGTGAACTAATAAGAAGAGGAAATTTGGACACAGGCCCACACTCAGGGGAGACGATGTGAAACGTCACAGGGAGACAGCCATCTGCAAGCCATGGAGAGAGCCCTGAACCAGACCCTTCCCTCAGAAGGAACCAACCCCTGCTGACACCTTGATTTCAGGCTTCTAGCCTCCAGAACTGTGAAACAATAAATTCAGTTGCTGAAGCCACTCAGTTCGTGGTACATTGTTATTGCAGCCCAAGTATACTAATACAGATGCTAAAATCATCAGGTCAAAATATCGTTGGGAAGCAGGGTATCCTCATGGTGTCAATATCACCCTCCAGTTGCTTACTAACTGTGAAGGGGAATAGAATTTTAGAGAATCTTTTTTTTTAAAGATTCTATTTATTTATTTTTAGACAGAGGGGAAGTGAGGGAGAAAGAGAGGGAAAGGAACATCAATATGTGGTTGCCTCTTGTGCACCCACTACTAGGGACCTGGCCTACAACCCAGGCATGTGCCCTGACCAGGAATCAAACCAGCGACCGTATGGTTCATAGGCCGATGCTCAACCCACTGAGCCACACCAGCCAGAGCCAGGGGAACAGAACTTTACAATGGAGGAATTCAGCACTTAACTGAGAGATGAAATTTAGCATTAAGGATAGCAAGAGGAGGAAATGGATACTAGTTGCCTTCTATTGTGATAAACACGAAGCGCTCTTGAGGCCTTTTTGCCAAATATACTTAACTTTGAATTCCCAGTTAATAGAAAATAGAGGAAAAAAGGAAACAAGCAGACAATCCAAAACGTGGGACATTCTACAGAAAGCTGGCCTAGTGTTTTCAAAACGTCATTGTCAAAGGGAGAGCCTGTTCTAAGGACACTGAGAACAAATAACAATCAAACACAATGCAATAAGCTCATTAAATCCTCATTCCAAAAAAAATCAATTATAAAAGATATTTTGAGGACAACTGGAGAAATTCTGACTATAAACTAGATAGTTGATTATTATTGTTATCATAATGTCCTTATTTTTTAGGGTATGTATGGAATTATTTAGGGCTAAAGGGCCATAACATCTGCCACTTACTTTTAAATGACTAAGAAAAGAAAGTTATAGATAGGTAAAGCAAACATGGTAAAGTGTTAATAATTGCTGAATCTTATAGTAGATACGCAGGTGTTCCAGTATTATTCTTTAAAATTCTCTGTTTGAAAATGTTCACATTAAAAGTCTGGGGAAACAAATGTCACTGAAAGTCAATACAAAAATATTAAATTTCATCTTTCTTCTTTGCATCACACATGAAGACACCAACCAAACTTCAGAATCACAGTGAAGAGGGCCACTGTGAGGAAAAGGGGTTAAACCTTGCTTTGTTCTGGTTTTATGACATGAAAGTGATTAAAGTTAAATATATGCATACTTTTCCTTCCCACCACCTACCAATAATTCAGCCCTCCAAAAAGTGGGAAAGACAAGGTCAGAGAAAGGAATAAAGTAAAAAGATACACATGTGGCTATGTTTAGCTCTTCTCTGATACTTTCTAAGTCTGTCTCCTCATCTGTAAAACGGGGAGAACAAAACAAATCTGGAAGGATGATTTTCAGGATTAAAGATGAGAAATATCAAGGGCCTTTTGGGCAGTGGATAGATGACAACTACCCTTCTACCAGCTGTTATTGTGACTGGAGGTGGCCAGAGCAGCCAGTGGCAGCAGGAAGATAAGAAGCCAGACATTCTGCCCCAAAGCCTGGCCTCCAGGCTGCACTGCACTATGCTGCCTCTGAGAGAAGCCATATGTGCACTTCTCTAGTGAGCTTAAAAATGATAACTAAAAGGGAATTTTCACGCTCCCCCATACAAAGAAAACAGTGGACATATTTTGTTTACATTTCAGATTGTGCACTCGTATTTAGGATAATAGTCAGAAAGAATTCAAGTGGGGTTTCTTGAAGGCCAAAGATAAGAAAAAAGAAAAAAAATCAAATTAGAATAGTTCCACAATAAGGAGGCACAACTTTTCCTGTAATCTCTTTCAAGACCTTGGAATATATTTTTTTATACTTTTTATTGACTTTTTTTCCCCCATTACCACTTATCTCACTTATAAGACATTAGAATATTCTATTGCTTAAAAAAATAACTTCCCTGAGCTTTAGAAATAGATGTTTTTCCATTTTACATGAAGTACAGAAAGGGCTCAAGGGCAAAGGCTTTGATGTTTAGAATGAAACCTTGAATTCAGTTCAAACCCCAAGAACATGAACTATCAGCCAGCATGAACTATCTGGAGGTAAAACCCATACCCGGATTTTATTTTCATTTCAACATCAACGACGCATAGTATCTCAGTGGCACCCTTCTGTCTCGCCAAAAACAAACAAAAACAAAAAACAAAAAAGAGACAGGTTTGGATGGCATGGGTATATTTTGTTTCTGTTTGTTTTTGTGATGTTTTAGTGCATTCATGCCAAGTCTAAGATATGATATTTATAAAAATAAAGCCCTGGAAAAAAAAAGCACTTGATTTTGACTTCCACCTAAGGGGAGTAGCAATTCAAGTGAAAAGATGAGTCACAGAACAGAAGGTAGGAAAAGCCACATGGAGGATCTCTGAGCTTCTGAGTCCCTGGACATCCCATACCAGGGTCAAGTGGAGGGAGACCTTCCTGAAGGCTCTTAAACAGAAACATGCAACTCCCTCCTGCGACCAGCACATGTTATTAAACAATAACCTTGAATTTTTACAGCAAGGCTACTAGGATTTTCCCAACTGACCATGAGTTAACTGGACCTGAAGACCAAAAAGACTAGTTATTTTTACCCTGTTTGTTACGGAGGCAATGGTTTCGTGTTTTTTCTTAAATAGAGACCCCCAATAGTGGCGGGCTTCTGGAGAAGGTGGAGGCATAGGTAGTTACATTTCACTTCCTCACACAGCCAAAAGAAGGAAAACAACCAATTTAAAAACAAAAAACAAAACAAACAGAACTGCTAGAAAATCTAGTTGTATGGAAATTTGACAACCAAGGTGTTAAAGAAGAAACATTCATCCAGACTGGTAGGAGGGGCAGAGGTGGGCAGCCGGGGCAGAGAGGACAAGTGGCAAGGTGGCGGCCGGCAGACCAGGCAGTCCCACATTCACGTGTGGATAAACCGGGAGGAATAACTGGGAGCAAGACAGAAGGCCTAACCCAGTGTTTCAGTGAGGGAAACTAAAGCCTCAAAACCTCTGTCTGTAAAAATCTGTGGGGGTTGTGGTGGTGGGAGAAGCTACCAATATCACAGGAGAGTCTGTTGGAGGGGACAACAGGGTCCTAGAATGAACACAAGCCCACCTACTTGGGAATCAGCACCAGGGCAGCACCTGAAACGATGCAATTCATATGTGAGAAGCAAGAGAAGTGACGGAAAGCAGGGTGAGAGCCAGCAAGTAGCATTGTTCCCTCTCTGACCCCTCCCCGACATGCAGTGCCACAACGCAGCAAAGTGAATTGCCCTGTTCTGGTGAATACCCAAGGCTCTGCCCTTTACAACGTAACAAGTGCACCGAGACAAAAAAATATATCCTAAATGAAAGAACAGATCAAAACACCAAAAAAAGAACTAAGTGACGAGGAGCAGACAACCTATCAGATGCAGAGTTCAAAACACTGGTAATCAGGGTGCTCACAGAAATGACTGAGTATGGCTGCCAAATAAAGGAAGATTCGAAGGCTATACAAAATGAAATAAAGCAAACTATACAGGGAACCAACATTGAAGGGAAGGAAATCGGGACTCAAATCAACACTTGCAACAAAAGAAGAAATAAACAGTCAACCAGAACAGAATAAAGAAACAAGAATTCAAAAAAATGAGGAGAGGCTTAGGAACCTCTGGGACAACTTTAAATGTTCCAACATCCAAATCATAGGGGTGCCAGAAGGAGAAGAGGAAGAGCAAGAAACCGAAAACTTACTTGAAAAAATGATGAAAGAAAACTTCCCCAATCTGGCAAAAGCAACAGACATACAAGTCCAGGAAGCTCAGAGGGTCCCAAACAAGCTGGGCCCAAAGAGGAACACACCAAGACACATCATAATTAAATTACTGAAGATTAAAGATAAGGAGAGAATCTTAAAAGCAGCAAGAGAAAAGGGGACAGTTACCTACAAAGGAGTTCCTGTAAGACTGTCAGCTGATTTCTCAAAAGAAACCTTCCAGGCAAGAAGGGGCTGGAAAGCAGTAGTCAAAGTCATGAAAGACAAGGATGTACATCCAAGATGACTCTACCCAGCAAAGCTCTCATTTAGAATGGAAGGGCAGATAAAGTGCTTCCCTGACATGGTAAAGTTAAAGGAGTTCGTCATCACCAAGCCCTTATTATATGAAACGTTAAGGGGGCTTAGCTAAGAAATAGATGAAGATCAAAACCATAAACAGCAAAATGGCAACAAACTCACAACTATCAACAAGTAAACTTAAAAAACAAAAACAAAATAAAAACAAACTAAGCAAACAACTAGAACAGGAACAGAACCACATAAATGGAGATCACATGGAGGGCTATCAGTGGGGAAGGGGAGGAGGAGAATGGGGGGAAAGGTACAGGGAATAAGAAGCATGAATAGTAGGTACAAAACAGACAGGGGGAGGTTAAGAATAGTACAGGAAATGGAGAAGCCAGAGAACTTATATGTATGACCCACAGACATGAACTAAGTGGTGGGGTGGGGGAATGCTGGAGGGAGTGGGGGTGCAGTGAGGAGAGGGATAAAGGGGAGGAAGAAAATGGGACAACTGCAATAGCACAATCAGTAAAATATACTTAAAAAAACAGAGACTCGCAGTAAAATATATTATGCACTGCAACCTAGATCACAAGTACAACAAAATTTTCATAAACCAATCCTTAGTCCTTACTGTACACAATGTACTGATATTTTTTGTTCTATTTTATTATTTTTCAAATGTTAGTCACAATTCAAACCAAAGTTGCACACCCACAAATAGCTTACACTCTGCAATTTCAAATGCACTGGGCTGGAGGAAGCCTTTGCTTCTTGGCTCTTTCCTGTCACATACATAATAATCCTCTTCATTCTGTTCCTTTCTCCAGGAGCTGCCACAAATCAGTCTTGATTGATCAAGAAAAAAGGACATCTTTTCTTTTTCTTCTGCACTGTCAGAGTTCCGCAGGACACCCATCATTGCTGCCAGGCTCGTCCTACAGGGTGGAAGCCATCCCGCCACTAATAGAGTGAGCTCTATGTATCTTTACAATCATCACAGGATAAACGGTGGGGTGTGTTAGGGCCATTCCATCTCACATCTTGAGGCTCTTGGTTTTCTATCCAAGTGAGGAGAGATTTCCCCATCAGACAGACCCATCAAATTCTGAACTCCTTATCCTTGGACCCAAGTGAAACCTGAATTTGATTATGGGGCATGGGGATTTGTACCCAAATCTCCATAATCAGTGGGCAAGGCTACAGCACTGCCCAACTGCAAAGGGTACAACCTCCAAAGTCTCTGGAATAGTCCACAAAGGGATGGCATCCACACAGAGCACAATGAGAGTGGTGCCCCTGGACTCGTACACCCTTGCCTACCGGCTGCTGAGTTGAATATATTTTAAATGCTCAGAGAGACACTCATCCTCACCCTCTTTGAGTGCACAGGCCCCACCCCTGGATTACAGTCTCCCCAAATCAGGAGTTATGGCCCACCCAAGCACCCCTGGCCTCTGAACATTCTCCCTTTCATCTCCCAGGGAAGGGGCTGCTCCAGGCTTTGCTTCCTTTTTGGTTCTTTTGAGAGGAAATGGTCTTTCCTGCCTGCCCCTTGGGCAGCCCCACCGACAGGTATTCCAAAGTGTTCTGACTTCATAGGTAAATCCCTTACTAACTGGCGTTTCACTGGGTCTGGGAAGGTCCAACTTCTCTCAGTCTCCTCTCTTTGGCTTTGAGCTTTTCAATGAGTAAGACCATCTTTCTTGTCCCCTCTGCATCTTTCCTGTCTTCAGTTAGGCCACTTAAGGTGAGTGAACATCTAGTGATGAGTGGATAAAACAATTATGGGGCACTTACACAATGGAATATTATTACTTGGACATAAAAAAGAAGAAAATTTTACCCTTTGCGACAGCATGAATGGACCTGGAGAACATTATGTTCAGTGAAATAAGCCAGTCAGAGAAAAATAAATACCATATGATTTCACTCATATGTGAAATCTAATGAACAAACTGAACTAAAAAACAAAATAGAGACAGACTCATAGGTAGAGAGCAGATGACAGCTCTAGGGGACGGGTTAAGGGGTGGATGGGACGGAGCAAAAAGGAGAGAGGGCTCCTGGACATGGACAACGGTGTGGTGAGGTCTAAGGGGGATAAATAGTCATGGGGAAAAAATACAATACAAAATAAATTAAAGAAAAAAAGGAATCATCTACCTTGCCTGGGTCAACGTGGCTCAGTGGGTTGGGCATGGGCCCGCAGGGTGAAAGGTCGCCAATTCGATTCCTGGTCAGGGCACATGTCTGGGTTGCAGGTTCAGTCTCTGGTCAGGGTGTGTGCAAGAGGCAACCAATCGATGTTTCTTTCTCACATCGATGTTTCTCTCCTTGTCTTTCTCCCTCCCTTCCCCCCTCTCTAAAAATAAATAAATAAAGTCTTTTTAAAAAGAATCATCTACCTTAATTTATTTGTGCAGGTCTTGTTTTCACCTACCTGTCCTTTTTTCCCCATTTAATGAATGTATTTTAGTTTTTGCAATTTTTCTGTGGCTTTGCCTGTCCTCAGAGTCACCAAATAAGGATCTCCTCTTTCCTGCAGATGGTCATCAGGTGCCCCATCTGAGCAGTGCTCTCACCCTGGGGGGAACATCATCATCATCACCCAGAAGGTTTCAACAGACTGGAGCCCAGGCTGCACCCCGGACCGGTTTAATCAGGACCTCTGGGTGTAGGGCTTAGTCACTATTTTAAAGCTCTCCCAGTGATTAGAAGGTGTAGGCAAGGCTGAGAACCACTGTTTATTACTCCCATTTACAGCACATGTTTCCAAATTGAAGACACACCTCCAGCCAGAAGGAGAGCTAAAGCTCCAACTTCCAGAAGGAAGGCTATTCCCATCCCCCACTGTCCAGGAAGGTCACATGCAATGGTTACATCTCTAGCCAAGACTTGCATCTCTGAAACGGTCTTTTAAATAAAAATAAAGCCAGGTATTCTGCAGCAAACAAAAGAATGAGGATCTCTAAGGGGACCAAACTTGACACCAGTGCTAAAAGCTCTGACCCTGAGAACCCTGAGGGGGGTTTTAGCTCTGACGGTGAGACCCTATGGGGCCCAGGAGTAGGCGCTGGATCAAAAGGGTGATGAAGAGCCACAGGCAGTAGGGACTGTGCCTATCTTGGAAGGCTGCAAAGAGGGTGTGGTTTCTGACCCGGGTTTTTGAGAAGGAATGGGAATTTCCCAGGCAGAGGGGAGGGAGACAGGCATGGACACACTTGGAGAAAGGCCAGAAGTCCTGTGTGGCTGTGGTAGCCACGCACGGCTCTTTTTAAGCAAACCTCACCCGTCCACCTCATTTGTGAAGAAACCTTCCAAAGCTGAAACTACACCACCTAAATTAAAGAACCCAAGCCATCAAGAGGTAGGTGTCTATCCTGAAAGCTTACGATGAATTGCCAAATCTGTGAAGATGAGTAGCTTGTTGTTCAGAAGGCAGAGGGATTCGTTTGAGGCTGGAAGGGTGGCATGGGGTTTCCCGGAAGAGAGAAGAAGCTGTACCTCAGGAGGTGAGGAGCAAGAGGGCCATTCGGGGGGAGCATGGAGGCTGGGCTAGAGCTGCAGCTTGGCAGGTGGCTGTTGAGCACCAGTTTAGGACTACAGGGGGTCCCAGTCAGTTACCTTGTTTTGTATTTATACCTCATCTGATAAGCACAACCTAAAGCTCCCTGGGGGCAGCAATCAGCCCTGGATTCCACCCTATCTCCAAGAGTGCCAGCACACAGCTCTGCGCCCAGCAGGTCTGGGTAAAGAAAAGTTTGTCAATGGAATAGGAAGCATTCTTGGAATTAATGAGAGGAGGAAAAGTGGAAGGGATATGTTTAAGAGAAAGAATTTCAAATACATCGCTGTCTTCTTGAACACCAAGAGCTTATTCTCTTGAAATACTGCTTCTTCTAGGGAAGGTTCCTCAAAGCAAGCCTAACCTTCCTGCTTGGGGTACAAGGAGGCACCCAGGCCCGTCACCTACCAGACTGCAATGCTCCACCTCAGTAGGAAGTTTTAGGGCTTTTCAATTTCTTTCATTTCATTATCATTTTCAGCTGTGACTGATATGAAGTGGACCAACCAAGTCTGCCATTCCTGAGAGCAGAAAGCTGGAAATGGAGGGTGTGAAGGATACAGTCAAATTCTCCCCGGTGACTTCTCCCAGTAGCCAGCTGGTTGTAGCTGTAAGCAGCAATTATTTTGTCTTCGTCAGGAATCCAAGGTGCAAAAAACAGCTGCTGGGCCAAGGCCCAGCTGGCACAGGTGCAGCCTGGTGAGGACAGCTTTGAGAGCCTGCAGGGACTGTGAGCGCAGAGCAGGCCGCCTGGCCAGAGCACTAGCTCCTGTCTTCTCCCTCTGCCTCAGTGCAATGAGATTTGCTGTGAGCCGCCCCAGGACAGAACCTGGGGCTGTGGGGTACCCCCAGAAACAGCCACCAGCAGAGTCGCAGCAACTAAGAGCATTGACCAAATCCAGGGGGCATATGCACCTGTACTTGGAGCCACGTGCCAGCTCTGCTCTTGCAGCCTAGAAGTGGACCCTTATTTTCAGAGCTTACCTGCACATGGGCATGAAGGCTTTCCAGTTTCTAGGAGGCAGAGCAATTCAATGAGGGTGGAGTCCAGAGTCTGGAACTATGGGTGGGGAACCCTGTCACGCTGTACCCCCTAACACAGAGTGTGCTGGAGGGAATTCAGACCTCAGAGCCATATAAATACAAAGACCCCAAATAGCCCAATTTACTCCTCCTTCCCTTCCCTCTCCAGAGGTAGGAAAATGACTACAACTCCTACTTCTACTTATTTAGTATAATGATTTACTTTGGAAAAGATAACTTGTCACCTGACTTTTGCTTCTTACAAAGCCCACAATTCCAACCATGAATGTTGTAATTAGGGTCCTTCTGTCTCTATTCTCCTCTCTTTCATCACCTCCATCTCTACTCAAAGGACATTTTCTTCCAGGGAATAAGATTCTTTTCTCTCCTCTCCTATTACTTCACAAAATCATATGCTGTTTTTATTCACAAAGCCACTCCACCGGGTGGGATTCCATGCCTACCCTGTGTCCAGCATTTGCTGGTCCCAGTCATCTCACTGGCTTGAGTCTTCCTCTGGCTGAAACCCAGGCCCCTGGCTAGGTTCTGTGATGGCTTATTTTTCACTGATTATTGATAGCCCTGCAAGCTGAGTCCCCTCACCCTAAGAAAAGACAAGAAGTGCAAATATTATAGGGACAGAGCTCAGGCTACTAGAAAAGGGAGAACTTCTGGAGCCTCTTCCTCAGTGTTCTCAAGCTGTGGCACCTCGGAATTTGTTAGAAATGCTATTTTCATCACCACCATTCTAAGAGAAAGAGGTGGAGCGCAGTTCCCAAATGTTGGCATGAATGATGGTGATGATAATACCAGCTGGTGTATAATAACTATGCACCAGCCACTGTTCTAAGGACTTTATTAACACATTTAATCATCACAACAACCCTCTCAGGAGCTAAGTACTATTAATGTTCTTGCAATTTTAGAAATGAGAAAACTGAGAAATGGAGAGGGCAAGCAAATTGGTGTAATCACAGAGTAAATGACAGAACAAGTCAGGTTCTACACTCCCCCACACACACATACACACACATACACACACACACTCCCCTTCACCTTACCTTTTTAACAATCATGTCTTTATTTTATTTTTAATTTATTGATTTTAGAGAAAGAGGAAGGAGAGGAGGGGAGAGATAGAGATAAACCGATTTAATGTTCCGCTTATTTATGCATTCATTGGGTGATTCTTACATGTGCCCTGACCAGGGATCGAACCCACGACCTTGGCATATGGGTACAACGTTCTAACCAACTGAGCTACCTGTCCAGGGCTACCTCACTCTTCACTGGGACTTCGATCTTTTCTTCCCAGAGCATGTGCAAGCTACATCTGGTTCACTGTCATGAGGCAGTGTAGCTCAGGGGCCAAGAGCCAGCACGTAGGGCCACCTGCTTGGGTTTGAGGTTGGTTCTATCATGTCATGAACTTGGACAAGCTACTTTGGCTTTTTGTGCCTGTTTTCTCAGCTGTCAAGGGGGGAATATAACTGTATTCATCTACCTCACAGAGTGGTTGCAAAGATTAAATAGGTTAATATATGTAAGCATGCCTGATGTATAGCACATGCTCAAGAAAGGTTACCTTATCATCTTGAAGGCCTCTAATTTGTGGAGGAAAACAAGAAAGAAATAAAAATATGGGAAAGGGAAGAATTAAGGAAGCCCCTGAGAATTCTATAACAACTTCACAGGTGAAAATTCAGGAAAGTCCCTGCCCATTCTCTCCTTGCTGACAAGCACATGTTAACAAAGCTTTGTGTGCACTTGCAGGGGTGGGGGACAGGTTCTGGGGTCTCAGGCGCATATTTAATCTTGCATGAAATTCAGTGGTGGATGGTATTGATGTAGGCCCACCACCCTCTGACTCTGAGAACCTTAGTGCCCTGCTTACACAGGTGCAAGGACAAAAAGAAAAATGGCCACTATTAAAAAAAGTGAAGCCTGTGTCTAAACCCTTGAGACCATCTAACTGGGTGAAGAAGGTGTGTGACCATATTTTAATAGAACTATTGTTGCTGATGCAGATGCACGAGATAGCAAAAATAACCATCAGAAGATGCCCAGCTTGTGGGACAAGAAGGAGCAGATCACAGGAAAAGGAGGCCGATGGTGCAGAAACGTGGTACTGGCTTAATTAAGGGGGGAAATTCTTACAAGTAGGAAAAGGAGCTACCATTTTTCCACACTGGCCTCCCTCACTTCCAGAACAAACAAACAGAACAATCCCAGCACCAGACGCAGGTAGGTAAGCCTCTGGCATCAAATGAGCTGACCAGACCTGACATGATTTTGTTCTCCAACCACTCAAGACTCTTGGTGATCACACATTCCCTCTCTGTATAATCAGCAGAGAATTTGTGCAGCTCTGGGATGCTATTTCTATGTTATTCCAGATTGTGTTTAATATCTGTGCAGCCATCAGAAACTACATGATGAAGGTGTAGGTTCTACCTCTTTTCTGTCCTTGATAAATTACAATATAGAATGTAGCCTTTAAAATTGTGTTTTTAACCAATTTTGCAAAAGAGTAAAGTACAAACATCAAAGCAACAGAAAAATCAAATTCACTTCTTACCCTGCCATGTAACAAAACTGAATAATCTCCTTAGCTTTATTGTTGCTTAAGCTTTAAAAAAAAATACCTATTGTCAATATTCACAAAATTTGAGCTCAGCTATTTTTGACGTAGCAATATTTTATATCAACATTTCTATTTGTTTTTATCATATACACATTTATCATTCTTAATAGTAATGTTTTATTTCATTTACACCCATAGTATGTTTTTATTTAATCATTATTAGGTATTTTTTAATATTTTTCTTCTTTTTCCTGTCCCCCACCCCCACCCCACCCCACCCCACCCCACCATTTTTCTTGTTTTGAGTTATTTCCCCAGAATATGGTCTCAAGCATATGTTTGGCAGGCCAAAGGATGTGATATCTCATGATTCATTACACTTTGCCATGTTGCTGTCCAGAAATATTGTACTAATTTACATCAGTATGAGAATACAGCTTTCTCAAAAGCCTTACCAGATTGTGGTTTTGCAATTGGAATTTACTTTTACCAGTTTCACTGGTATTGCATGATTTTGTGTTTTAAGTTCTTATAATTATTATACCCAGGAAGCTGAATCGTTTTTCAAGGGTTTGTTTTCGATTTGTGTGGATTCTTGTTGTGAGCATGTTCAGATATTTAACCATGAATGCAATGGAAACAGAATTGCCTTTGTGGATTTGGTTCCATTCCCGAGAGATTCTGAATGTTCATTTCTTTCATCCATTCTATTTATCAAAAATAATTTCCCCCCTAAGTCACTTTGACTCCAGAAAGTTTTGCTCAGTCAAGGCAGGTTCCCCTCAGGAGAAGACTCATCAATTCAGCCCAGGTTCCTGGTGCTCTATTTCCTGGTGGCTGCACACAGTAATCCCCTCATAAATTTTCCTGAAGGCAGCCTGATTTTTAAGCTCCCCAGCTCCCTTAACAAACTCTATTCCCAATTTGTCAAATATACTCAGCAATTATTCAATGCTGTATGATAGGCTACTGAAAAAAACATCAGGAGCGCTATTTTCATACTTGCCTTTCTGGCCATCTCTGATCTATGCTGTGCCTTTAGCATTTACATATTGTGATCTCAAAGCATTTTACAACTATTGGATCAGACTCTGAAAAGGGAGGAAGGAACCAAAGTCAAGATGTTATCAATGGCATTGTGGGGTAGGAGATCTGGGTAGGAAAACAAGGTCATGGTCAAGACAAGACAAAATAAACACACTGAAACGGAACAAGTATTTGAGAGTTAAGTTAGTTATAGTTAACAATACTATACTGTACATTTGAGAGTTGCTAAGAGGGTAGATCTTAAAAGTTCTCATCACAAGAAAAAAGTTATAATTATGTGAGATGATCAATGCTAACTAAACTGATTGTGGTTATCATTTCACTATGTATACATATCAAGTCATTTTGTTGTACAGATAAAACTAGTATTACAATATTATATGTCAATCATATCTCAATAAAAACATAAGTATTTGAAACATGTTACAGAACAGACATAACGTCAATTTAATTAGCTCAAAGAATACCCACTACCTAAAAATACAGGGTCTGGCCGAAGTAAGGCCTGTTTGAGTGGGGTTGGTAGGGTGTAATAATTTATAGTCTTAATTTGAACATTTCACTTAAAATGTCAAATGGTGTGATATTGTTATGTTACAGAATTACATGCTTACAATTTTGTAATAAAAGAGTTTGTAATAAAAATGGGGAGTTATTTGTGCCAGATGTTGCTCTCTCTTTTGCAGGCATCACCCAAGTTATAAAACAGCAACAGCAAAAACTAAAAACGGTACAAGAAATGCTTGACAGCCTGATCCATGTAGCTCAGCTGTTGTGCATTGTCCCGCAGGGCAAAAGGTTGCTGGTTTGATTCCCAGTCAGGGCACATGCCTGGGTTGCTGGCCTGATCCCCAGTCAGGGTATGTTTGCCTCAATGTTTCTCTTCCTCTCTTTCTCCCTCCCTTCCCCTCTCTCTAATAAATAATAATAATAATAATAATAATAATGATGATGAAATGCTCAACATTGCACAAATTACTTGATTAAAATGGCCAAAAATTTCTTTAAAAAAAAAGCATGGAAACATGGAGCAGACTGAAAGTGACCAGAGGGGATGGGGAAGGAGGACAGTGGTGGAAAGGGAAGGGACTAGACAAAGAACATGTATGAGTGACCCATGGACATGGACAACAGAGTGGGAACTGACTGTGGGAGAGGAGGGCGTGGTGGGATGGGTGGAGGAGGGCAAAGGGGGAAAAATCGAGACAGCTGTAATAGAATAAACATGATTTTAAAATAAAATTTTTAAAAAAAGTTATTGCCCATAGCTTGGCCTTATTTTCTTGTATTTTTTGCCTATAAGAAGGATCCCTAGTTGGGGAAAAACGCACTCAAGTATGCTTCCTCCCTCACTGAATTCTTTCTTAAGAGCTTAGACTATATAGCCACTCATTCACTTCATCTGCCCCTCCATACCCACCCCCACTCCCTTACCCTAGCTAGCTCAACTTTGGTTTCTTGGAGAGGCTATTAGAAGATGGTAGAGAAGCTACTCTAAGGAGCTACATATCCAATTGGAGAGAAGGGGCATTTCTCTCTTGTACTAGACACAACTACCTTGCAGTTCCAAGTTATAGAGGCCAAATAGCTGCTATTGTTATTACTGTTGTTGTTTTGCTGGCACTTATAGAGCACATAGAATATGCTATGACCTATGGTTAGCACTTTATATGCATCATCTCATTTGTAACTAACATTATTACCCCATTTTACAGACGAGGCAAAGTGTAGTTTAGAAACTTGGCCAAGATCATGCTGCTAGTAATGACAGAACTGAGGACTGACAGTAACTTACTGCGTCTTAGTCTTGTAACTTCCTGGTGATTTGTAATAAATTGTAACTTTTCCCACAAGTGTACTGTTTTTAACTATGATAATTTTTTTAAAGATCTTATTTATTTATTTTTAGAAAGAGGGGAAAGGAGGAAGAAAGAGTAAGTGAGAGTAACATCAATGTGTGGTTGCCTCTCACATGTGCCCTAATGGGGACCTGGCCTACAACCCAGGCACGTGCCCTGACTGGGAATCCGAACCAGCGACTCTTCGGATCGCAGGTCGGGATGCAATCTACTGAACCACATCAGCCAGGGCTAACTATAATAATTTTTTTTAAAATATATTTTAGCTTCTCCCCTACTAGTTAGGAGTTGACAGTTCCCATGAGGCCAAATGTAAAAAGCCCCAAACTGTGATTTCCCAGGCAAATAGCAGTAAGCATCGAACCATCTTCTAATGTTCTCTTCTAATAGTCCCACAAGCGCCGGTAAGATATTTGAGATCACAACACGCGGTGGGTGTGTGTGGAAGAGCTGCGGAAGGGAGGGTGGGGATCCCAGCCCGGAAGTCAGAAGGCCTGTGTTTCAGCCCCACTTCCACCACTGACGTCTCGCTTGGGACCACAGGTTTCTCATGGGCGAAAGGAAACCACTGGGTGATAGGATTTCTAACATCCCATCCCGCTTTAAATTTCTAATAATTTATGAAACCTGGTAGAGTCACCATAAACGTGTCCGGAGGTGTAGAAGCAACGCCCCCTACCAGCAGCCTCTCAGCAGTGCGGGTGCGGTCACTAGCTCGGCACTGCTCCCTGCTGGTCCTGCTGTTCAGGCGGCCCAGCTGCAGGGTCCGTGCATTGATGCAAGCACGCTCCAGACTCATCCCAGCCCTGCTCTGTAGTGTGTATGATGTGTTTGCTGAAAGAAATGTGCTTAGGATTCAGATGGGTAAAGGTTTTTAAAGAGGACAAAAGGATTATAGAATAATTTTAGGAGGGAGTCAGATGGTGGGGTCAGTCTATGAATGCTTGTTCTCAGCCTGGTTGATAATAAAAGGCCACAATTTTAGAAATGTTTTATTTTTAAGCATGGAATATTCTCTTAAAGGCAGGCAAATACCTAGTCTCTGAAAGTGAAAAACACATTCTTCTATAGCTTTTGTGTGTTCATTGAAAATCTGAGGCAAGTAAAGTTTCTGAGCTCCTCTCCAACCCCCCTCCCACCCGCACGCCCTTCCCGCACGCCCTCCCCGCACCAAAGAGTGCTTCTTAGTTTCAACACTCTGCTGTTTGAGACTGCTCACCTCCACCGGCTGAAAACAAGCCCCAGGCACCTCAGTTCTCAGCAATGTGACCTGCCCTTACAGTGTCACCAGCCTTCACTCCCTTCCTCCTAAGGGCATTTGATGGGGAACACAGGCCCTTTCGATTTAGGCTCATAAAGTATTCACACTTTTAAAATCCCCTGGGAGGCTGTGAACTTGCAGTCCACAGCAGACCAGAGCCACTTAATTGCCTTGGTTCCCTTGCTTCTCCCACTCACCTCTTCCTGAAACCTCAGACCTGAAGAAGGGGTTGATGGGTCAGTACCCCACACCTCTCCTTGTGTTACCATCCCTGTGAGCACAGTCAGAGAGAAAGGATGGGAGTGGGATGTGTGCCCAAGGGGTAAAGGGTAAGAAGAGGCCATCAGCACTGGGCTTGGGCACTGAGGAGTCAGCATCAGGATAACATTCCATCGTGTCCACTTAAGCCAGGCCCCAAGAGGAATCTAATCTATGGTGAAGTCCATTTTCACAGTAAGCTCCAGAAGGTCCCATCCCCCCAATTCACACAGAGACATTGACCTGCTCATACCTCATGAATGGAAGAACCAGCCTGGCCTGTCCTCCAAACCAAGGGCTCCAAGTTCCCAACCTGTGGACCATTCCAAGGGATGCTTTTCCAAAGCCAGCCATGGTTGGCTCTGCTTTTTCTAGCCCCTCCTCTCATCTTCTGGAGCTTTCCTTTCCCCTTCCTTTTTGCTTTTCCAAATGTAAACCAATCAAACCACTATAGACTCCTTTTCATTCCTCTCCTAATCCTTTACTCCAAATCTACTCAGAAAGAGTCTAGACCCACAGCTGGCAGGCAGATTTCTCCATAGTGAACTGGGGAGAGCCAAGACCGTAAATGCTAAAGCTGGGGTCTTTTTCCCACCTCTCAAATCCAGGCTGGTCTTGTCATTTTGCTTTAGCCAATGGGATATATGAAAGAGATGCTGTGTGATTTCCAGAGCTTAGGCCTCAAGAGGCCTTACTGATAGCTTCTGCTTTGTTCCCTAAAACACTGCCCGGGTCACCATCAAAGGAAGCTGGTTCAGCCTCCCAGAGAATGAGAACTGAGGCGCCCAGCCAACAGTCAGAGCCAACTGGCAGCCGTGTGCGTGATGGCTGAGAGCAGCTGCGGGAGCAGCCCAGGTGAAACCAGCAAAGGGGTGGCCTGGTCAACCCGCACAGCCATGAGAAAGCACGTATCAGCATTGTTTAAGCCACCCAGTTTTGGGGTGTTAGGCAGCAACAGATAACTGAAATGCACACTTTATACCTTTATCTCTGCTGTTTATGGAATAAGATACTAGAATAGTGTTTTTTTCTTCGTCTTTCTTGAAGGAGGCACCAATGTAATAGATATCAGAGTCCCACATGACTATAAAACAAACCCCCTTATAAGAGAATTCACAAAGGATATTATCAAGACCTGGCTCCATCGCTCTTGGACGCCTTACCCAGATAAAGGATCTGAAAGGAATCGGAGGGGTGGGGGTCAGGAAGAGAGCTTTTTTGGGAAAGCTCTTAATGCACTGTGAGTGTCCCCCTTAACAACCCCAAGAAAAGAGGGGCTACAGCTGTGTCTCCTTCATCTCAAACCCAGTGAAGGAAGTGCAAGTGAGCCACTTGGAGAATTTTGAAATACAGCCAGAAAACGGCAAACATAATAGGTCTAGACATGGGCCTCAACACCCAGAGTGGGCTGTGACAGGATGGAAGGGCCTGTGGGGACCGTCTGCTCTTGTGGGTTTTTTTGGGTAAAGTGTGTTCTGTGGACCAAACATGGTCACTCAGAAGAGAGAGCTGGTGCGGGGTCAGTGTAGGTCCTGTCTCAGGACACCTAGAGGGGCAGAGACCCCAGCAGCATTTACTAAGGTCTTAGAAAGAAATCCAAAGGGACCTCCCAGAATAATGATACCTCTTCTTATGCCCAGAGAGCTATAAGAGAGAGACAGTCAACTATGAGGGTCTCTGAAGAACTTACCACAATGCCTAACAAGGGAAGGAGACCACATCAAACACTGGCCCAGCTCAGAGACAGGGAAACCGACCTTTCTAATTCCCCTGTCCCTAACTTCCTACCTGCCACCTAGCCCTGGAGGTTCAGAAACTAGCTAGCAAACTGAGAACTGCAGGCAGGAAAAAAGAGCCTAAGGCAGAGACCACAGAGAGGCTGCCATCTGCCCACCAACCTTTTCCAGGGCAGACCCCTAGCCTGGCTAGAAATGGGGAAGGGAGGAAGGTTGACATTCAATCAAGTTCAAAGGTTTACTTTCTCATCTTGGGGCAGACATTCCAATTCCCAAATTGAGACCAATGAAACTTAGAATGACATGAGGATGTGAAAAGTGAGATGCCTTTTCCTAAGGAGCTGAAAAGTCACAGGGTTGGAACGTGGGTTGGAAACAATCACAGGCTGAGTTTTCCCCTTCCCCCACTAAAATTTAAAAGGGCAACAGGGGGTTGGGGGAGTACTATTTTGATTGCACCACTAATAAATTGTGTTTGTTGGACATGCTAGTTGCAATTATTTTATCCATTCACCATTTCTCAGGAATACACGTTTTAAATTTTATTTATTTATTTTTAGAGAGGGGGAAGGGAGGGAGAGAAACATCGATATGAGAAGCATCAATCGGTTGCCTCTCAAACACACATCAAACGAGTACCAAACCTGAAACCCAGGCAAGTGCCCTGACCAGGAATTGAACCAGAGACCCCTAACTTGGCTGGATGATGACCAACCAACTGAGCCACCATTGGTCAGGGCTGGAATATACTTTTCAAAAAAATGAAAGAAGTTCTCACTGTGCAGTCTTTTTTTTCCAGACAGTTACACATATTTCTCTTGGCCACATTCTCTTCCCACTCCTACAGACTAAGTGGGCTTATGACTTATCACATGATTACATTTATCCAGGTCCAGAAAGTCCCTAACTGCACGCCATTTAGGACACGGCAGCTATTGAGGCGATTAACCTGGACATTGGTTTCCCCAGGTGCTTAAGGTCTTGGCAAGCTTTAGCCCCATGACCACGGGAGGCAATCAGTACAGCTGTCTATTGGCTTAAAGTCAGTCTCACTTGTCTGGAATGCAGGACTTCATCTGCATATCTGCCTAAGAGCTTTCAAAGACTGGAATCAGTAGGTGAGTTTTCAGACTTCATGCTGGAAAGCTGATATTGAATGGAGAAGATGGGTTGGAAGAACCTATGTCTGAACTTCCAGCAAGTAAACTTTTATAAATAAAAAACGCAATTAATTATTTAGCATAACCAGACATACTTGAAGAATTTTGGTATCACTTGATAGTTCTCAAGAGTTTAATGCATAATCACAGAGATGCATAATGCATGAAGACATGGCCCCACAGGATACCAACTTAAGAGAAAGACTGGCTGGACTGAGAGAGAAAGGCATCGAATTTCAATCAATTATTTGCAGGTCATGTGTTACATTTATTCACGTAGTATAATAAAGCTGAGGTGGGAGAGTAGCATCAATGTCTTTTCTGTGTAAAAATGTGTGAGTCAATGAGAATATACAGGGGTGGGCAGAAGTAGATTTACAGTAGTGAGATTATGAAATGCAGAGTTTATTCTTGCATTATTAATTATTGTATTATTTATTATGAATTGTAAATCTACTTTTGTCCACCGCTGTATATCAGATGAAGAACCAGGGTGTTGAGTTCTGTTTCTGACTATGGAACAAATGATGCTAGTTGCCATGGAAATTTCAGTCATACTCCACAGGCACTCCTCAGGGTTGGAATCACCACCCCGGGAAGACACCTTGTAGGCTGTTCTATAAAAGATGTCACAGAGGGACCTTGAAGACTTTGTCGAGGTCCAGAGCATGGCCCTCAGCCTCACTGGCACTGAAGTCTCACCCAACGACTCCATTTCTCAAGGACTTAATTCTTGGAGGCAGAGTCTCATGATTCAGCCTCCCAGCCTAAACCAGAGAAATAGTTTACTAATTCACAGGGATACTCAAAGTCCACATAACCAAAGCATTCTTCCCCAAAAGGAGGCCAGATCAGGAGCACTGGCTTGCTGGGCGAGCGCGGCATCAGAACTAGGGGAGACATGACTGGCATGTTTCAGGCACCAGGCTAAGGCGGCCTGAGGCATCCATCTCACAATGGAGAGGGTGTAGCCAGTGGTTTTCAAACTTCGTGTCTGCACCCATTAGAGTTGTGGAGTCATTTAGCAAGTCACACTCAGACACCATCTAAAAATAAAATAATAAAATATAGAGTAGAATAGAACGTGTGAGAGAGTATTGCATGTAACTGAGGTAGGTAAGAGGCAATACAGAATGGTGGTTAAGACGACAGACACTAAATGCAGGTTTCGAAGGATCAGATACCAGCCATATAACCCTGGGTGAGTCATTGAATCTTTCTGCTTCAGTTTCTTTGCTTCCAAAATGGGAATGGTGATAGTACCTACCTCCAAACGTTGTTGTAAAAATTAAATGGTTTGATACCTGTAAAAAGCATTGAACCGTGCCTGGCTATAATAAGTGCAATGTGAGTTTTCATTACTACTAAGAGCTGCTTTGTGAAACTGCAGCCCACAACTCAAGGTACCAGAATTGAGTTCCTATGACAACTGGAGTCAGACATGCTGAGCACAACGTGAGAGAAACTGTGGACTGAGTGGTTTCCATTGTATTTGAATTAGAAAATTATGGAAGCAACACTAAATTGCAGGAAAATGAAAACAATAGGAAATTATCCAATAGGTCACCCCAGATGACCAGACTAGACCTCTCTTAAGCAGAAGTGTGTTTTTTAGTGATTTAAGATGAAAGTGTTTTGTTGAGATGAGATGCCATAAACATCTCTTTTCTGGAGAGGATTCTCATTCTCTGAGGCACACTTTGCCTTTTTTCCTTTTTAGCTTTCATCTGAGACCGTGATGACATATTTTGATCGACTAGAATGGATCATGAAGTTTACATTTAAATTTGGACTTGAATTTCCTCTCTTCTATCGGTCAGGTTCTCATCTCAATTTTTAAGAGTAGGAGCTGTGCCTATTGATTATTCCACCCCATACTACATGTCCTTCTTTCATATATTTTTCCATGATCCACAGAAATCTGGACAAATAGAAGATGAAGTAGATAAATCTGATAAAGAAAGAACTAAAATATATTTTTCAAGCAGAATATATACCTTTGGAGAAGATATGACAGAACCAATAGGGGAAAGTTAGTAATATTTACGCAAAAGTAAGAATAATTGCCCTGACTGGTGTGGCTTGGTTGGGTATTATTTGACAAAGCGAGGGGTTGCTGGTTCAATTCCTGGTCAGGGCACAGTCCTGGGTTGCAGGTTCAGTTCTGGGTGGGGCCCATATGAGAGACAACAAATCAATATTTCTCTCTTATGCTGATGATTCTCTCCCTCTCTTTTTCCTTCCCTTCCCCTGTCTCTCAAAATAAATAAAGCCTTTTAAAGAAAGAAGAATGATTATAATATTTACCAAAGATTGAATACCTACTATGTGCCAGGCACAGTGCTAAGCACTTCATAACCATTAATCATACTTTTCACAATGACTTTGAAAGGTAGATGATATAACCACAAGTAAGGGCCCGTAAGAAAGTAGAACTGCCTGAGACCCATTGCTAGTAAATGTTAGAGCCAGCACTCAAATGTGGATCTCCTGAGTCCAACGCTCATGTCTTTCACTAACGCACAGTTACAAGGGTTTTAGAACTAGACTCACTGGGTCTGAATTCCAGCTGTACCACTTACAAACTATTTAACTTCTCCAAACCTCATTTAATTTCCTCTTACATAAAATGGTGGTGACAGCAGTAGCTTTCCCACAGGATGTTGTGAAAATTAAGTGAGATGTTTATTCAAGGCTTTAAAACCACAGCTGGATCACAGTAAACATTCAAATAGATGTCAACTACCATGATTGTTATGCCAGTCCTTGCAAGGCTGCCTATAACTGCAAACATTACATACGGATAATCAGTGGATCAGACCAACCAACAGTGTGCCATTTGGTCAACAGTCTTTGGACTCCTCTCTCTTATAAAGGCACTTCCCATGGCCCCTCATTCCTGCCACTGGCACAAGGAGAAAACAAGGCACCACTGAGGGCAAAAGCATAGTGTAAAGCAGTAAAATAAGGAAACTGCGCCCATCTGAAAGGTTTTGGTTTAGGCCTATGAAATCAGGAGGAAAGGAAGAGATGATGCCGAGACCATGACTGGGCTGGTCTCATGAAGAATGAATGCTGGACACTGTGGAAGGCATGACAGTTGCTGCCAAGGAAAAAAATTAATCACTTGGGAGTTGGAATGGAAGTTTTTGCTCATGTTACTGTGCAAAGAAATATTCTCACAAAAAAAGCAAAGGATTTGGGGTTGAGAAGAATTTAATCAGTTTCTCCAGCCCACTTTAACCTGAAAGAGAAGAATTTAATTTCCAGGTCTTAAATGGGCACCAGAATTTACAGAGAGTCAAACTAGGGGAAGAGAAACAATGAGAAGGAGTCATCCATTGTTCAGAAACCAGAAGGAAAACACCTCATGGAAAAACTGACCATGCTCAGATCTAAGGGCTGGTTTGCCTCAGCAAGCACAGGACATGGAGGAGAGAGTGGGATTAGAAGATATAAAATGACTTTGGTTATTTCCACCCTTGTTTCTTATATATTTTTTTTTGGTTTTGTTGTTGTTGTTGTTGTTGTCGCTGTGGTGGTGGTGGCGGCAGCGGGTGTGTGGGTATGTGTGTACATTTGGATCGACTAGATGAAGGCATCAGATTCAGCTGTGTTTATTTCTACTTTGCCAGGCCAAGGATTTTAAATTTAACTTTAAATAATTAATAGGCAATGGCCTTTCTTTTTAACATCTGTCTGGCTGAGAATTAACACATCTGCTGCAATTCCTGAGAAAAATGGGCAAAAATGTTGCAAGGCATCTTTATTATTCTAGTAAAGTGGAATTTAAAAATATGTTATTAAACTTGCAGGTGGATGGATGTAGTATATAGTATGGATCCCACTACAGAAGGTCTAAGACAACTCTGAGGTCCAAAAAACAGTACAAGTGGATTTACAGAGGTTAGTGGAAAAAGAAAACCAAATGTGAAGGAACAAAGATAATTCAATGTGCTGAATCTTTCATAGGACTGGGCTGAATTAGTGGACAGCTGGACACATATTCAGTGAACAACACTCTTCAGCGAGGAAGGCCAGAGGGAGGAGATGGCAGTGGCTTCTGTCGTAATGACACTATCATCTATAAGTACTCTTCACTACAATGTGTGCATCATTGAAGGACACTGCTCTCAAGAAGCTTACAGTATATGTAAAGAAACAAAACATACACATAAGCAGAAAAATCAATAACAACACAAGCTGTGCCAAGTGGGCAATGTTTTTCTTAGAAACTGCTTAGTGTCTTTGCAGCATAAAAGCATGTATGGATCTTGCTGGGCAGAAGCCACACCATGATGCTAAATTCAGAGAAATAGCCCTAAATGCCAACATCACACAATTTTATTGTACTCTAAATCACCCAACAATTAAAGGATACCTGTCATATTAAGATAGAAGGCATCACTGCTCGAGAAGTTATTAATGAACTGCCTTATGTGCTGTTTAAAGTTGTCAATTTTAACCTCATGCTTATTTGGGAGCTGTCCATCTGAAATGACTTTAGGTTTTATACCCCTAAGTATATTTTATATTTATTTAGGAAAGCAATATAAGTATAGTGTCTAGAGTAAGGATGCTGGAATCAGACTTCCTGGGTTCAAATCTCAGCTCTACACATATTAGCTGTATAACTGTAACAAGTTACTTAACTTCTCTAAGCCTTGGTTTCCTCATATGTAAGTGGGAATAATAATAGGATTTGCCTCATATACTCATAGCGAAGATTACATAAAATAGTGCATAAATGGGTGGCACATAGTCAGCCCACAAAAACATTTGCTTTCATTTCTATTATCAGTAAGGTGGCTGAGAGTATGAGTTGGTGTGAGTTGGCCACTGGAAGGGGCCAGGATGCTACACAACCACAGTCTTCCACATGCACACCTTTGAGACCTGCCTCCTCATTCTCTGTGTTTAATGGTGCGTGCGCAGACTAGAGACAAGGAAGAGGCACCTAGTAGTCTGAGGGAACAACACAGGAGGAACTAGCACATCCAGTACATCTACTTAAAAATGACAGGTTCACATACACAGGGAGGACAAAAAGAGATTCAAAATTAGAAGCAAATAACACACTTTGTAAAGATCAAAAAGTTGATGGGGACAATGGGTAAGAGTGTTCGTCCAAGCTAATAAAATTACTGCCAGAAAAACATCCTTAAAGGTCCAGGGAAGTTGAGAAGAGCCATTTAGGTCTCAAGCATACAGCTTTATTTCTGCCCACTGCCAGAGAGCTGCTTGTTGCAAAAAAGTTGTGGGATCAAAAGGCAGTTAATTATGTCCGTTTTAAGAGCAAGTATTGCAGGTGACGAAGAGGAAGCCCTGAATAAAAGGTCTGGGCGTGGACAGAGAGGGAGGGTTCGGAAGCCCATTTTACAAACAGTGTTAATCTCATGTTTAAGGCTCAAGTGCAACTGTTTGCCAAGGGCTCTGGGGTACAAAGTGCCTCTAAAGTTCAGTGGCGAACACCAGAGAATGTGTCTTCCCCAGAGGTCTCCACCATAGTAAGACATCACAGAGGGCAAGTTCCATTCTGAGTCAGCATCTTTGTTCTATGCTCTTAGATATGGTTTCTTCCTCCCATCACACTTACATATTCCTCTTTATTTTTTTTTTTTATTGAACTGAGAGAGAGAGAGAAAGAGAAAGAAACATTGACTTCCTGCCTCCTTTATGTGCCACTACTGAGGATCGAACCCAGAACCTAGGTATGTGCCCTGACCATGAATCAACCCTGCAACCTTTTGGTGTACAGACAACACTCCAACCAACTGAACCACCCAGCCAGGGCTTACATATTCCTCTTTATCACCATTTGCCTTCCTCACCAGTCTTCAAACCTCATAAGAACAGAGGCCAGGTCTGTTTTTGTTTTCCTTTGTATCTTAAATGCTTGGCCAAGAGCTGTGTCAAAAAGCATATAGTAAGCCCACAATAAATATATGTGGATGAAATGCATGAGCAGATGAATGAATGTGTGTGGGAGATGAAAGCTTGAAGGCTGAATACTTGCACTCTACATTTCATATGTTAACACTGGGTGTGATTATTGGTACTCCTGTAAATATTTTCTTTCATAGGACTGAGAAAAGCCAGATCCTATGAACAACAACAAGGGAGGTAACTTCCCTATAATACAGTGTTCAAGTTACAAATGTCTGTCTCAAAGCACAAATGTTAACCAAGGAAATATTTCGAATCTTTTCCTTTCTAAACACTGCTAGAGTAGCAGCTAGGAAATCAGCTAGACTAGCCTAACAAGTATCTTTCAAAAACCATTTAATAGGTTAAAATATTTTCAACTATCTCATTAGCAAATAATAACAACTACTTATGCTTTTTATTATTGAGGTACCTTGCTAGTAGAACAACGATAATAAAGTATTGTGTGTATCCAGGTGTGTATGTGTACATGTATACACACACATACACACACACTCCCACCCCTCCCATCTCCTGGGGCTAGTCACAGCCAGGAAAGCCTCACCTATTGGTTCATTCGGTTATAACCAGGCCTCGTGATTCTCCTGCTGGCAGCCACTTTTGCATAGTATTTTCTTTCCACAGGATGGCAAATACATAGACCACGTGACTCCACATCTGTGCTGAAAGTCCATGTTAAATATTGCTAATCCATGACAGAACTTTCTCTCAGAGTCTAGACACCACCTCTGAATTGTCTTCAATATAGTACTGCAGCCAGCCACTACAACTCAATTAAAGGTAAAATACAAGATGAAATATCTTTGCCTCCTTGGTCTGGGAGTATACACTCTCTAAAGTATTTCAAATTCTCTTTTCCATGATCCATAGTTTTTAAAAAATGCATTTGCATGACATATACACTCAAGGTTTCACTAAATAATATTAGCTCTTATTTGTGTGACGTGTTTTGACTTTTTTGTTCTTTTCTATTTCATTTTTTAAAATGCTCTCCAACCTACTGATTTTATCACCTGTCTAAAATACGGGTTGTGACCTGCAATATGAAAAATCATGCTATAAAGGAGCACCTCTGCAAACTCCAAATTCTAAGGTCATGGCCAATAACAAGAGGAGACTGCTCAGACGGACAGGGCACTGGACTAAAGGAGACACGGTCAGGGGCTCACTCAAGCTATGCAGAATCCTTCTTTATGGCAGGGGAGACTAAAACAAAACCATGGAGAGAGAAAAATATCTTTTCTTTAGATTGGAAAATATCTTTATTAGAAAAACAGTGCTCGCTTCGGCAGCACACATGCTAAAATTGGAACGATACAGAGAAGATTAGCATGGCGCCTGCACAAGGATGACATGCAAATTCATGAAGTGTTCCATATTTTTATGAAAAGGGAACCAAACGTATGGGAAAATATATTTGCCAATGATACCCTGGACAGGAGTGTGGTCTCTAAAATATATAAAGAACTCACACAACTCCACTCCAGAAAGACAAACAATCCAATTAAAAATTGGGCAAAGCACCTGAACAGACACTTCTCCAAGGAGGACATACAGAGGGCCCAGGTACCTATGAAAGGATGCTCAGCATCACTAGCCATCAGAGAAATGCAAATTAAAACCACAATGAGATACCACTTCACATTGGTCAGAATGGCCATTGTAAACAAATCAACAAACAAGTGCTGGTGAGGTTGTGGAGAAAAGGGAACCCTACTACACTGTTGGTGGGAATGCAGACTGGTGCAGCCAGTGTGGAAAACAGTGTGGAATTTCCTCAAAAAGCTAAAAATGAAACTGCCTTTTCACCCAGCAATTCCACTGCTGGGATTATACCCTGAGAACCCCAAAATGCCAATTCAAAAGAACCTATGCACCCCAATGTTCATAGCAGCACAATTTACAATAGCCAAGTGCTGGAAGCAACCTAAATGCCCATCAGTAAATGAGTGCATCAAAAACCTATGGTACATTTGCACAATGGAACACTACGCAGAAGAAGGAAAGAAGGAACTCCTACGCTTCAGGACAGCAGCATGGATGGAACTAGACAATATTATGCTAAGTGAAATAAGCTAGATGGTGGAAGACAAATACCATATGATCTCACGTATAAGTGGAACCTAATCAACAAAATGGACAAGCAAGGAAAATATAACCAGCAACATTGAAAGAAAAAAGAAACGGACAGTGGCATGAGGGAAGAAGGGAGGGGGGTAATGGGGAAAGGAAGGGGAAGGGTCAAATCAAGGAACATGTATAAAGGACCCATGGGCAAAGCCAAAGCGGGGAAGGATTGAGGGAGGGAGGTGGCGGGTGGGGCAGAGGAAAGCAGGGGCAGGAAAATGGAGACAAATGCATTTGAACAATAAAAATAAATAAATAAAAGAAAAAAGAAAAACATTCTTTTCCCTTTAACCACAAATTGGAGGAATCCTGAAAATAGAACAGTGACAAAGTCCCGGGTTGTGGATTTTAGCAAGAAATACTCCTTTATTAGAGACCTAGTCTAAAGCAAAAGGAATCTCCATAAATATGTGAGCAGGAGACTCACTACCGCAAGGCTCAAAGTATTTAATCTTAACTAAATATAACTTTAAACCTGGAGAATTTGTTCATGTATGGGAATCTGTCATTCTACAAAGATGAGAAAAAGCAGAAGGCAAAATGCAGGCAACATCTCTCTAAGGCTGACCTTGACTTTAAAATATGTATGTAATGGTGCAAAACTCAGGCAGAATCTCGACACTCTCCAAGGATGGTGTCTGTGGCTCACAGTTAGGCTGGGGGAAGCGGCGGGGAGTGGAAAGGGGAGCCTTTTAAAAGCAGTCAGCTGAAATGTTGTGACCAAGAAAGGCACAATTTTACTTCTGTTCCTAAGTTCAGATGATTTGAAGCCCTGCATAAACCAAAAGCTGTCACTATAATTCAAGAATAATTGGAACAAATGGCTGCTTAGCAAAAGAAAAAGATAGGACTGAGGAAACAAAATCTTCCAGCCTTTGAGTTGCTTTGGCAAGAAGGATCTTCACCTAAAATCCCAGCTGACTAAAATGTGCCTCCTCTTTTCATCTCCTCATCATAACTGGACCTGGAGAAGCCTGACATTTGTCACCCTTTTATTTTCCCAAACGTAAGATTCATTTAACACAGGATATTCACCCTATGAGCACACATACATTTACACATTCTCTTTCATATTCCTTTTCTTTCTTACACATACACACACACACACACACACACACACACACACACACACACACACAGCGCTACATCTGGGTTTTTTTGCCTTCCTAAATAAACCTAGTTCAGCACTGAAAACAGACACAAATGAACCCTATTCACCAACTACCAAATCACAATTTCCCAAAGGATGAAAAGGAGCTTATCCCCATTACCATCAAAATCTCTCTTTCACTTGTTCCCGGCCCTCCTCCTGCCAAAAATAAATAAGTAATTAAGAAACCCTAGAACATCAGAACTGTGAAGACCTTGAAGACCATCGCAGCCTTCGTTGCTCAGGATCGAAGGACCAGCACCCGCCTTGCCAGGAGCGGGCTAGGATAGAATGCCCCGTCCCGCCGGGAACTGTGGGATCAGATCTACATTGCAACGAGGTCCCACGTGATTCATGTGCACACTCCAATTGGACAGATGGTGGTCTAGGCAATGCTTCTCAGCCCTGTTTGCATAAGGGAATCATCTAGGGAGCTTTGAAAGCTACCCAAGTCAGGTCTCCCTCACCTGAGAGCAAATTAATCAGGAACCTTGGGCTGCTGGTGTGGCTAAAGGCTGCCCAGTGACTGTCCTGCAGTCAGAGTTGAGTAGGGGCACTGCTCCTGTCCAACTCTCCCCTTTCACAGATGAAAAAATGAATTGCAGAGAGGCCAAGTGACCTGCCCATCACCACAAAGTAAGCCAGTGGTAGGGCCGAACCAACACGGCAAGGTGCCCTCGGGTCCCTCAAGAGGATGGACTCCAACAGTGGGAATGTCTACCTCCTGGTCCCTCAGGAGTCTGGCTCTTCTTGGGCAGAGTGACGGGGGAGAAAGCTATGTTCACAGAGGGTCATCCATCTCACTCTTTTTTGAGCCCTCCTCTCTTCTCACAGAAATCATTTAATTTGGCCTGGAGTATAGCTTTAGAAAACTCTGTAACCATAACATTTCTGTTTGAGGCACCAAATGTATGTTGAATGAATTCTTATTTGTCCGTCCCCTTCTTGACTATTTTCCTCTTTTCCCCCCACTCCTGTTTAGAGGGAAAGCAGCCAGCACGACCCAAACGAACATCTCTGAGAAAATCCAACTCAGAAGCACTAAAGGAGAAGACACGGCTCATTCCATTTCCTCGAACCCTGGGAGAATGCTTCAGTGGAGGCTGACCAGGGCCTGCCAACTGCAACAAAAAAAGCAACGTTGCTACCGGCTGTTGGAAGAAGGCAAAAGTTGGTTTTAAGATTTGCCTGAGCATTGCAGAGATGGTTTATGAAAAGCCCAAATGTCAAAGTCTCTTTGTTCCTTAGGATTCTCTCAAGATAATGCAGTTCCTGTCAAGCACAGACCAGCCTGAAAAATGAGACCTGAGATTGGGGGCGGGGTGAAGAATCTATTCAGAGACTTGAATTCCCAGAGGCCTATGCCTTTTGTGGGATGGATAACTTACCTCCTAGGTTTTGCAGGAGTAAGAAGGGCATAAAGGAATGAAGGCAAAAGGACATAATGGGGAAATCAGAATAAAAGGAGAAAGAAAAGGAAGAGGGAAAATAAGAATGAGGACGCAGGGGGAAAGAAATATGTGGTTTTTAAAAGTGAATTAAGAGGCTCTGGTTTTCGCTTCCTGAATTTTAATATCACAGAAAAGGGGCTGAACCTTCTGCGATAGCTCATGTGCAAGGGTGAGGAATGAGAAAGGTGAGGCTGGAGGTCTTCTCATTCTAATTTCGGGAAATTGCACTGCCCATCCCATGGCAGCCACAGGAGAGAAGTGTTACATGGTCCTTGAAGGAAGGTAATTTCTCCCAGGCTCCATTTCAGACCCACTTTTACAGAAAATGGGACTGAAGCTTCCTTCCCCCTTCCCAAGAGCCAGCACTCCTCATCCCACAATGGGAAGGGAACCTGCTCAGTGCTTCTACTTACAATTTCCTTTCAGGCAATCGTCACATCTTGGTATGGAGTCTGCTGAGGGAGATAATTTCAGCTCCTCTCCTATGTCAGGTTCCCTCTTATATGACGGGTGGCATCAACTAAGCTCCAAGGAGCTAGTTATAAAGTCGGGTTGTTATTAGGGGGAAACCCAAGCCAATCTACAAACCTGCAAAGCCTGTGGAGGACGCTTTTATTTTTAACACTGGGATCTGTGAGGTTGACCTATATTTCACTTCTTATATTGGCAGAAATGACAAGCCTTGAAGGGCAGGACACAGAACTGAGCAGAGGCCTTTTGAAGGCCTTGCATGGGGGAGCAGTCGCAGTAAGACACCAAACCCCTAATATGGACAGAGGCAGGGACTAGAACAGAAGGTGCTGGAGGGTCTGAGTAAGGGTAGTAAGGGCACTCAGGTAGGCTGGAGAAGATCTAATCTTAGCTTTACCTTCAGATCTCAGAAATTAACCCATAGCCAGACTGAATCATGCAGCTAATATGAAAAATATGGGTGGAGATTAAAGGCCCAGGGAAGGAGAAAGTGGGAGTTGAATTTCCAGATTTCACTGGGAGAACCGGTCCACTACATCAAAAATCCCTTGATCAAACAAACAAAATAGGAGGCAGTATTAAACAGTGCAATCAAATAGGACTGCTTAACACCATCAGATATGTTTTTTTAAAATGTGTTATCTGTACTGTTATTTTATTTCTCCTATTTATTTCTCAAAGGCTAACCCTGTAAATCATATTTGCTTGGCCACTCTTGTAATGACAAGTCTTCAGGTGTGTAATACAATGTTAAATTTCAATTTATGCCGGAGACACTGAAGGCTGGCACAGCTACATTATTTTTCTTGTGTGTCAAACCATCACATTTTAATCTGGTCCGCCATCTGGTTAGCGGCCCAGAAAAAGAGAGAAATCATTTCAGATTACGAGAGATTTTAGACCTGGCACCAGCAAACTTTTTTTCTTATCAACCTTTCATCTAAATGTAAAGCAGTATAATGATTTAGTGTAGGTGCAGAAGGCCCGCAGCTTACTGATCAGAGATTTCAGGAGGGCACAGGCCTGAGCTGGATTCCTCCACTGGGTGTTCCACAAGCATCTCACAGTAAACACTATAATGCAGAGCCAGTATCTTTCTTCGCTCCCTCCCAGAATCCACAGGAATGGGACCACCATCCACCTGGTCATCAGCAGTGGAGGCAGCTCATTAGACACCTTCCCCTGCCCTCTAGGTTCACTCAGGAGGGGTGCAGCAAGGTGATGAAGAGAGGAGGCGACAGAGACTCCCTGACGTGAGTCTCAGTCACCTGCTAGCCATGAGAGTGCCTGGGACCAAGTAGGACACTTAGCCTCTCTGTGCCTCACCTTCCTCATCTGGAAAACCTATGAAACTAAGTGAGTTAAAATATGTTGTACATTTAAAACCATACCTGGTACACATTAAGGGCTCAGTGTTGGCTAAGACTTTTTGTTCATCAGCCCCACATCTACTCAGTCATCAGGACCTTCAAATTCAACATCCTCTGCAACCCCGCACTCTTTCCTACTTGTAGCTCTCACCATCTCTCATCTGAACTGACACATCTTCCTCCTTGCTCTCCCTGTCTGTACTCTCTCCATCTTCACTTTCAGCCACTTTTGTCCTATCCCCTTTCCTTTCACCTCACTTACGGCAATGTGCTATTCATTGCTGTCTCAAGCCTCCGTGCCCTTGTCTGTGCGGTTCCTCTAGACAGCTTCCCAGAACCCGACCCTAGGCAAACTCCTCACTCTGGGTTCCCAGCGCCCTGTGCACATTTCTCCTGCTCCATGCCTGCCAGCTCATACTGCAGTTCTTTGGAGCTTGAGGGCATAACTCATTCCAAGTACCCTTATGCTCCCAGCACAGGGATTAAAGTCCAAATTGATGACTGCGGGGTGCTGCACTTAAGATCATGTACTCTGGGGTCACGGTGCCGGGTGCATCTCCTGGTGCTAGCATTTACTGCCTAGATGACCTTCATCAAGTCACTGACCTTGCAGCGTCTCATCTGTAAAATGGGAATAACTACAGGTACTCCATCACAAAAGTACTGTGAAGAATGAACAAAATCAACACATCATCTTTAGCTTGACCGCTGGCACATGCTAAGCACACGTATAAATTTCAGGGGAGGAAAAAGTCCTGACAACTGAAAAACACCAACAAGATGCAAACTTTAAAAAAATATATGGGCATGAGATTCAAACACTTTTGTAGGCAGAACTCATTAATGGATAGGCCAAGACAGTCTTGGATATGATGTTCATTTTCCTGCTTCTGACACTTCTAAACAGTAAAAAGAAAACGGCTGAATTGGCTGGTAATTGTGCTCCATTCATGAGAGACTAGGTTAGTGAGAGCGGCCCTGTGAGAAGCAAGTGGAGACATTCTGGAGGATTCTGGAGGCTGACAGTGAATCCAGAGCAAGCTGTTCGCCCCTCAGAAGCCAAGATGTGGAGGGAGGGGGAGCGGCCAACAGAATCGGGATCCTCCTGCCAGTCCCTACAGGAAATCAACTCCCCAGAGTTAAGCTCTGCCAGAACTCTTTCTAACAACAGGATATTACTCCACAGTTGGCCCACAGCACCTGCTTGACTAATCTCTGTTTCCTTGACTTCCTTGCCCTTAACCCCAGCAGAATTTGTGGCTGGCAATGGTGATCAGAAATGATTCCCTGCTCTTCATGCCAGGAATTTGAGTGAAAACCCTCTTGGCTCATTAAAATTCTATATAACCTTGTAAACCCTGCCAAACACCACCACAAACACATATTGAATTTTTCTTCTTTAACTGATCTCCTCTCAAACCTAACACTTATCCAGCAGCGCATGTCCAGAGGCTCCCCTACTTCTAGTCATGAGCATCCTTAGAAAAACAAATGAGCTGGGCAAATTGGACATACACCTGTGGCGACTGCTTCTCTGAAAGAGCTGAGAGCCAGTCAGCCACAATCAGACTTCTGAATGAGGCTCCCAGAGCACAGACCCAAAACACTGATTTTCAACAGCATCACAGGAGGAGACACTGTGGCCTAGCGCAGAAGCAGTGGCAATGGGCCCCACAGGCTTCCGAGTTGGGAGACCTGAGAGTTACTGACCCGCCATGGTAAGTTTCCTCAGGCTGCCATAACAAAGTACCACAGACCACATGGCTTAAACAACAGAAATTTACCTTCTCACAGTTCTGGAGGCTAGAAGCCTGAAATCAAAGTGCCAGCTGGTTTGGTTCCTGCTGAGGACTCTGAGGGAGACTGTTCCAGGCCTCTCCCCTAGCTTTCTGGTTTGCTGGCAATCTCTGCCATTCTTTAGCTCATAGGAGCATCAATCCTGATCTCTGCCTTCATCTTCACATTGCATTCCCCCTGTATGCGCATCTATGTCTGAATTTCCACTTTACAAGAACACCCATTATGCTTGACTAGGGTCCACCCTAATGATTTCATTTTAATTTTATTACTGTGTAAAGACCCTGTCTCGAATACAGTCATATTCTGAAGACCTGTGTGTTTGGGTGTCGCTGGCTGGGATACGGGCTCTGTCAGTGTGGGCCTGAAGCAGGCGAATGAACTGCTTGCTGGGTCACAGAGGCTCCATCAGCATTCAAGCAAACAGTGAGAAGAACCAGCACGTGCAGAGCCCAGAAAAGAAGGCCGACAGACTGGCTCCACGGAGAGGGAGTCCTAGAGGCCACAAAACACACCATGGTTGCAAATGCCTGGCATTAGCTGTCACCGCTACAGAGATGCCTCCTGGGTGAAACACAAGCACATCACCTCATAGGCAGGAGGCATACGCGGAAGTTTAAACTCATTCTGCAGCCTGACCTGATCTTTTGCCCTGGCTCCCGAATGACATCTCCAACTGCTGTTTAATGAGTCAGTTGTCTCATGCTTCCTGGCAGCACAGGCCTCCCAGGTGGGTAGAGCAGAACTCACCGCTCCTTTTTTCTGTACCCGCCCCCCAGCCCTGGGACTCAAACCCGTCTTTTCCTCAAACCTGTCTTTTCTTACTTAGCCTAATTCTGCCTATGTAAGTTCTTAACGAGAATGTGGCCTCCATGAGAGGAGGGTATTTAGTCCATTCTATTCATTCCTGCACTCCCAGGGCTAGCACCTGGTGAGCAGAGGAGGGTCGAAACACATACCACCTTTGAATGCTGGAATGAAAGCTGTCTTTCCCCCAAAAAGACAGGCAGTTTCTCGAGAGCAGGGAGTGAGCCTTATTCATTTCTTTTCAGTTCCTGTCCTGGGACAGCCTCATATGGGGTCCCAACATAAGAACAAATCGAATGAATGGATGCTTCCTACTTAGCTGTTCTGCCTACCTCAAACTAAACTCTGAAGTCAGATGTAACCCTTAACTTATTTCTCCTCAAACAAGCCCCCTTTCAACAGTCAGCTCACATTGCCTCATAAACACTTCCTCCTCTCCTAGATTTGACCACTCCTTCCAGTGAGCACCTCATTTTGCTCAGTACACACTTCTAGCCCAGAATCTACAATCACGCTTGTCTTCTACTAGGTTGTGAGCTACTTAAGGGCAAGGATTTTCCTCTTATCTTTCTGATTACCACGGGCTTGGTAGATATCATTTCTTTCAAAGGTCTAAATAAACTTCTTTCTTATTGACCCAAATTCAAACCTTACACCTTCCCTTGCCTCCTGTTAGATCTAATCAGTTACAGTATAATCTCAGAACCTCTGAGGTTCACCTATTCCATCCACTCATCCCTTTCCTTCCTTTCCCTCAACCTCTATCCTGACCTCATCCAGTCTCTCTGGTTCTCTCTTCCCTCCTTCAAACAATCTTATACAAGGCTGCCAGATTAAGAATCTTACAGCATTACTTTGCTAAAACAACAAAAAACACAGCAGATGCCTTGTTCCAAAACCCTTGACAATCCTTTGCTGCCTACATGATAAAGTCTCTGTCATGCTCTTCAGGATCCTGATAACCTGAGCCCCTGACTCTCCCTTGCAAAATTTTTCACTCTACGCGTCATTAACCCTCCTTCTCAAATAAGTCTGCTCCTCTCCCCTGAACAACTCACACTCATTCTTATCTCAGTATTTCTGCTCTTTTGCTCACTTACCGGTTTTCACAGTCCCCGCCCCACTGTTACCATCCCTGCTCTCATTCCTGCTCAGCTCAAGTCCCACCCTCTCCATGACCCCCTCCCTGATCACCCCAGCCCTGGAAGAAAGGCTGCCCTTTTGAATCCCTACGGAGCCTGTTGTCTGCACCATTAATATGGAGCATATGCCACCTTGCACTAGCATTTATTCTCGCCATGTCAATGCTTATCACCATCCCCCCGCCCCCCAGCCCAACACACACACAGACTCTAAGCCTCCAAGGGAAGAACCTGTGCCTGGTCTCATTCCTTTCCATAACCTCACCACCCAACACAGTGCCCTGTGTGGGTGTGCGTACACACACACACACACACACACACACACCTCAAGGCGTGAGTGAAAAGAAGCCACTGGCCATTTGATGATTTAAAACATTAGCCTCTATTGTTACAGATCTATCGCAGAAATGTAAGCAATTCACAGACACTGTGACGGGCATGCATTTCTCTAGCATGATGGATGCTTCAGACAGAATTCAGTGCTAGGTGCTCTATAAATATTTCATCAAATGAATGAGTTACAGGTTGGCAAAATGTCCTCTGGTTATCAAAGCTTAGAGGCAGGAGGGTAGGTGTCACCGCCACTGCAACCGAAGAACTGCTCCTGCCATTCCCTAGAAATCATTAGATACGTGACTTTCGACATCTCCCCTGGCGGTGAGAGGCCTGCCTCTGAGGAGAATCTTCCTAAGGCCCTAACAGCTATCCCAAATTCTGTCTTCTTCTTTCTAAGGTTAGTCTGATTTATCCTGTTGTGGTCCTCTCCCTCTACTTGACACCAAGATTCTGTCCATACAGAACACTTTATAGCAACCAACAGTATCAGCTGAGGTGTTGCCATGGAAACATAGTGCTGATTTCAGGAAACCCATCTGTTTTTAAATTGCTCTATACACTCGTTCTAACTTCTGTTACACATCATGTAGCTCAGGGCCCATGAAACCTTCACTCCCATAGGGCCTTTCTGCAGCCTCCTTCTTTTTATTCTCTTCCAAATTTCAAACCTCACCTTGAAGCCTTGCACCTTGGGGGCTAACTAGCTCCAGCCTCCTAACATTCAACAAAATGAAGCGAGAACTAGCACCTCTGCATTAGCTGAAAACCAATGTAGTCATGGCAACAAGAGGCAGCTTGCTGTGGGTGGGAAGAGTTGATGGGGTACTGGAAGGGTCAGCATTTCCAATTAGTTCTTCTGGGTGTCAGAAGAAACAACATTGTTTAACTTGAAGTTTTCCTTTCATTAATTCAAAAGGAAAAATACAGGGACAGTCAAAAGTTGGTTTCCAGTTGAGTATGCAAAAACAGAGTTTATTCTTATATTATTACTTATTACTTATTGTATTATTTTCCATATGAACTGTAAACCTACTTTTGCCCCACCCTGTATATAGCGATACTTCAATTTAAAAAAAAAGATATAGCAAGGGGCATAATTGGTTGTCAGAAGGTTCAACAGAAAAACAATACAGGCAACACAGGACTCTGGGTGGATATGGTTCCCTTCTTCCCCATTCTATGTTCCTCCATGACTCTCTTAAGAGGGGAACCATAGTCCCAAAACGTTAGCCCTGCCCTTTGCTTCACAGTCATCATAGGCCAGAATGGCACTGTGTGCTCCAATTAAATATGCTGCACCATGGAAGCCTAGAGACACTGTTCTTGGGAGGACAGTTGTGATAAATAATGGCCCCGTATGTTATGGGTTAAATTGTGTTTTCCTCCAAATTTATATGTTGAGGCCCTAACTCCCAGGACCTCAGAGTATAACTGTATTTGGAGATATGGCATTTAAAGTGGTAACCAAGTTAAATGAGGCTGTTATAGCAGGTCTTAATGCAATGACTAGTGTCCTGGTAAGAGAAAATTTGGACACACAGAGAGGCACCCAGAGGTGCATAGAGATGACCATGTAAAGAGGCAGCATGAAGGTGACCATTTGCAAGCCCAGGAGAGGCCTCAGGAAAAACCAACCCTGTGGAAACCAGATCTTGGACTTCCAGCCTCCAGGACTGTGAGAAAATAAACTTCTGTGATTTAAGCCACCCAGGCTACAGTATTTTGTAATGGCAGTCCTAGCAAACTAACACGCTGCCATTTTTTCCCCTGCAACCAGCAACAAATAAAATACCAAGGATGACTAAATAAAAATGTTTGTCTTCAGAGGAGTTGTTATATCCTCTTGATATCTACTTTGCTATTAATATATCAGTCTTTGTTGGTGAATGTTTGCATGAAATATCTTTTCCCATCCTCTTTTAATCTATTTATCTTTATTATTAGAGTGTTCTTTTGACAGCGTACAGTTGGGTCTTACTTTTTAGCCAATCTGACAATCTATGCCTTTTAAATCAGGTATTTAGAATAGTGCTGTCCAATAGGCCACTAATCACACGTGGCTATTTTAATTTAATCAAAGTTTAAAATTCTGTTCATGAGTTACATTTCAGATGCTCAATAGCCACATGTGACTAGGTATTAGAAAGCGGAGATAAAGAATGTTGCCAGAAAGTTCTATTGGACAGCTTGATTTAGACTATTTACATTTGGCTGGTTGAGTCTGCCATTTTGCTATTTATTTTCTATTTGTCCAAATGTTGTTTGTTCTCTTTTTAATCTTTTTCTGCCTGCTTTGAATTAACTGAACATTTCCCTCATTCCACTGTATCTCCTCATTTGGCTTATTAGTGAAAACTGTGTTGTTTAGTGGTTGCTTTAGTGTTCACAGTATATATCTTTCACTTATCATTATCTACTTTCAAGTATTATTATACCACTTTACATATCATGTAAAAATCCTAGAACAGTCTATTTCATTTCCCTTTTGTGGCCTTTGTGCAATGATTTTCATATATTTTACTTCTACATGTTTTAAACCACAAAATACATTGTCATTACTTTTGCTTAAAACAACCATTATCTTTTAAAGAGATTTTTAAATAAGAAAAAGAGGCTTTTAAAAATATTTATCCAATTATTTGCCCTTTTGGATGGCTTTTACTCCTTTATGTTGATCAAGACTTCCAGTTGGTAGATTTTCCATCTAACTGAAAAATTTCCTTAACATTTATTGTAGTGCAGGTTTGCTGGCAATGAATTCTCTTGATTTTTGTATGTTAAAAAAGTATTTTATCCTAATATTTGAAAGGCATTTTTGTTAGATACAAAATTCTCAATGGATATCTTTTTCCTTAGTACTTTAAAGATGTTACGCCACTGTCTTTCAGCCTTGCATTGCTTTCAAAAAGTTTGCTGTCATCTTTGTCTTTGTTCCTCTGTAGGTAATACATGCTTTTTTCCTCTGGATAGGTTTAAGATAGTCTCTTCTTAAGTGCTCTTCTTAAGAAATATCATTTTGATGCCTGTATAGGTTTTTTTCCTCCTCATATTTCTTGAGCTTGGCTGTGTATTGAGTTTCTTGAATCAGTGAGTTTTTCATTTTGATCAAATTTGAAAAATTTTGGGCAGTATTTCATCAGTTTTTTCCTTTCCCATCCCTACTTTGTGGGCTGCAGTTGCCCTTTTATTAGGCCACTTGAAGTTGTCTCAGAGCTTCCTGATGCTGTTCCTTTATTTTTTTCAGTTGTGTATGTGTGCACGCGTGCTCCTGCGCTTTATTTGGAATAATTTCTATTGCTATGGCTTCAGATTCACTTTTCAAGGGAAAAATAACTTCAAGTATATTATATAATTCAACTGCCAACCTTACAAGAGAAATAAAGCCCTTGATGTTTAGATCTCTTTCATTTATTTGGCTTATATTAATCCAAAGCTGCTCCTATATAAAAATAATAACTAGTCATTCTAACAGGTGTGAGGTGGTATCTCATTGTAGTTTTGGGTTGCATTTCCATCATAGCTAGTGAAATTGAGCATCTTTTCATATAGCTGTGGGCTATTCGAATGGCTTCTTGAGAGAAGTATCTGTTCAGGTCCTCTGCCTATTTTTTAATTGGATTGTTATTATCATCAGTACAAGTAATAACAAGTGTTGTAGGGGTTGTGGAGAAAAAGAAACCCTTATTCACTGCTAGTGAGAATGTAAACTGGTACAGCCACTATGGAAAACAGTATGGAGGCTCCTCAAAAAACTAAAAATAGAGTTACCATATGACCTAGTAACGTTCTTCTGGGTATCTGCCCGAAAAATTTGAAAACATTTATTCACAAAGATATAAGCACTCCTATGTTCATTGCAGCATTATACATGGTGGCCAAGTCATGGAAACAACCAAAGTGTCCTCCGACAAATGATCAGATAAAGAAGATGTGGTACATATATACTATGGAACACCATTCAGCCCCAAGAAAAGATGATATACTGCCATTTGTAACAACATGGACGGACCTTGAAAATATCACAATAAATGTCAGTCAGAAAAAGCTAACAACCATGTGATTTCACTCATATCTGAGATATAAAACTGAAACTCACAGACACAGACAATAGTACGGTGGTTACCAGAAGGAAGGGGAGGGCTAGTAAAGGGTAAAGGGGGCCAAATATATGGTGACAAAAGATGATTTGACTTTGGGTGGTGGGCACACAATGCAATATACAGATCATGTATCACAGAAATGTGTACTTGAAACCTATATGATCTTATTAATTAATGTCACCCCAATAAATTTAATAAATTAATAAATAATAAAAATAACTAGTGAATATTCATTACATACCATATCTTCTAAGTACTTTAGTGAATTGCAGTGTAACACAGCAATGAAGTAAATAGCATAATTATCATTCCACTTACAGAGGAGAAAATTAAAACTTAAGACTTGTCAGGGGACATGTGCTAGGAAACTAAGTCCTTTGAACATTAAAGTCCACTGTATGTAGAAGTAGTCTGGAAAGTTGGAAATATTGTTGCCTGACTGAGGAAAAACAACACTGGCTAAAATATCTATTAGGATAACAATTCAGATAAGGAACGATATTCTCTATTAGGTAAAAATAAAAAGTCTGACCAATAAATAGGAAGAGTGAGGTAATGAAAAATAAGATGTCATCTTTCATAAAGCTAGTTGGTGAAAGGTGAATGTAAATTATTTGTAATTGAGTGTATAAGTACGAAAACACTGTGATAATGTAGGGGAAGTAAGATTAGTGTCCTGAATCGAGATGCATGTCATGGGAGTACCGGTACATGTAAGAGTGAAAGTACATGAGGAAGAATAATGAATGGTAAAACTTGGGAAAATGAAGTCATCCTTTGATAAGATAAATCCTTATATTTCTTTAAAGTAAGTTTTGCACCTCACTCAGAAATGCACCCCCTTTGAAAAGAAGAGGTAAAATAAGATTAATGACAGGAGGATTTGTGGTATGGAGGTGGAACTGGCTATGTACTAGACAGAGGTAGAAGGCTCAGGTCCTGACCCCAGCTCTGGTATCAACTTGTTGGGTAATGCTGAACCCATATTTAAACCTCTTTAGGCCTAATTTGTCTTTAAGTAACAAGGCCCTTTCTTCACAGAAAATCATATGGAGAAGCTCAATACATGAAACAGAGGGAAAAAACAGGTCTATCTGATGGAGGCTGGAGGTTGAAGGCTAGGGTCTCACTCTTCCCACTCCTCAAACTTTCTCTGGATCCTATTTGGTCACAAAGAGCTCCATCGGCTCTCCTTACACACATTAGACCGATTCTCTCTGAAGGGCCTTCTGAGTCTAGAATTAAGATCTTTGTGCTTCAGTCCCAAACACTGCTCTGAAACTGTTAAGGCAGTACCTTTCTGGTCCCCTGTTGTTTAACCATAAGTAGAGCTAGAAGAATCTTTTAAGATCCTTTTCAGTTCCAACACTGTCTCTTAATGGGAATCTGATGGTTAATAAACTAATAAAATACCATCACACTGAAGCAAACTATTAAGGGAAAAGGATATTGGCCAAGTAGGCAGTATTTCCCATAAATGTTTTACCACTTTTAGAGGTTTTGATTATTTTTTAGATTTAAATAAAATCAATAGAATTCAGAAGGTCTGTGAGCCTTAAACTGTGTTTCCATATCCCACTGGGAACACTTTACAAATGCACCAATCCAATCCATTTTGGCACGTTTTATTGGCAAAGGATTTCCTGTGGCCCAATGTCTCCAGGTTATTATTTTTTTAATTCTCACCCAAAGACATAGAAAGAGTGGGGAAGGGAGGGAGAAAAAGAGGGAGAAAAACATCAATGTGAGAGGATATGGATTGGTTGCCTTGCGTATGTGCCCCAACTGGGGACCAAACCCGCAACCCAGACATGTGCCCTGACTGAGAATCAAATCTGTGACCTTTCAGTTTGCAGAACAACACCTAATGAACTGTGTCACACCAGCCAGAGCATCCAGGTTATTCTTGAATGGTTTAAAAAATATTTATTTTTATATATGCACTATAGCGGTAGAAGAGGGAGGCAAAATGTAAACGTGTTCAATCTGGGTAAAGGGTATATGGAAGGTCCTTGTATTATTCTTGCAACTTTTCTACAAGTTTAAATTATATAAAGTTTCCAAAAATGCTCAGAAAAATACCTAACTGAAATGAATTTATGTCCATCCTATACCTTTACTATCAATTTCCTGTCATATCCAAACACAGAAGAGCACATATGTGACATTTTCCTCCACCTAATATTCTCTTCCCTGTCTCCTTTTCTCCTTGCTAACTCTGTTTTTCAGAGCAGGAGTACCTGAAAGCCTAAAGGTTGCAGAGTTGCAGCTGAGAGTCTGCTTAACCACTGTTCACAGCTCTTAGGCTGCTCTTACTATACTTCTAGCATATCTCAAGAAAGCTGTTGAATTTCTAGCAACCTCACCCACCCATAGTGATCATAGAAAGCAGTCGACTTTTTTTTTTTTTTTTTAGTAGTTCAGCTTTATTTTCTGCTGTAACAAACAATTAAGAACTCCCTCGTCCAGTAACAGTGAAACAACATAGTTAAGAGTGCAGAAGGGCCAATACAAGAAAACAATCTGGCCCCCATAATAAAGGGGACACTTCTGTAGGACTCAATGCCCTAGGGAGGGACTCACTCCAGGTTAGTCTTAGCCCCCTTTTTCCAGTGTGGACTCAATGAAAAAACATGGGGGCAAAACCCATAAGGAAAGCTGGTTGAGACAGGAGGTGACAGAATGTCGGATTTCAACAGGGTCTTCACCAGTCAGTCGGCTAAATGAAGGGAAAAGAAAATCAAGTTAAATGTGATTAACTCTGTACCCAGCTCTCTCTACCCCTTCAGATAACGGCAGGCCCAATACACGGTGAGTACCTCCTCAGACCTGGACTTTCGGTGTCCCTAATTCACTCTTCGAATGACCCTCCAGGGACCAACCCTAGCCACAAGCCACCAACCCCTCCACCTTGGTCCTTTTTCGAACTAACATCATTAGAAGATTGCCAGACACTGTGAGCTCCTTCACACCCGCCCCTCCACGGGGTTGGGCATGTGGGGCCAGGAACTGGCGAGCCATCTCTGCCTCCATGGATGATGGGAAAGGCACTGTGAGGGAGCTGGTGGAGATTCAGTTAAGGCATCATCCAATACCAACTTTGCCCGTTTCCCCCCAGGCGACTCTCAGCCGTCTTAATCTCCTCAGATTTGCTCCCCTCCTTCCTGGTCCCTCAGGCTGTCTCTCTCGCCACCGCCCCCCCAATCATCTCTGGCCACCATGGGCCCATTCCCAGCCACCCTGGCCCCCCTCTCCCATCTTCACTCCGTATGCCAGGCTGGACCCTCTTCCCTGTGGCATTGCCTCGCCTAGCTCCACCCCCCTGGCCACCTGGCCACCCGGCCACCCCTCAAATAGGATACAACTGGAGCAGTTGTCCTCCTGGCCTTCCGGCTGTGGGCCCACCAGGCCCTGGCACGACATCTCCACCCGGCCTGAGGGCATGGAGAGCCCGCGCCATGGCCCTGGCCTCTCCACTGCCGCCTCGACAGGGGCCCTCGTGGCCTCCGGGCCCATGTGAGCTGCCAGGACTGCCCTGGCCTTCAGAACCCCGGGCCACACCGCCCGCCCCCAGCCCTTCAGCCTGCATGGCTCCCTAGCTTTTACTTCCGGAGGGCCAGACAGGGGCTCCTCCGGAAGCCCCACCCCTTGGCGGACGATATCACTCCGCATCTATCCCCAATTGTCCTTCCTCAGTAAATCTTTGAAAAGGAGAAGAAATTATGAGAGTATGAGAACTCAGAATATTCTTTCAGTGAAAAGGCAGTAGAGCCAACACTGTCAGTGATCTGCACATGTCTCCTTCGCTTCCACCATTCACATACGTATCAGTGGCTTCTTCCTGCAAACCTCTCTGATTGTCTGCCGGAGAGCTTTACCCAGAATAGGAAGCCGAATGGAAGTGCCGCACGTTCATGCCGCTCAGAGTATTCCTCAGCCAATGAGGGACAGTGCGGTGGATAAATACCCGCCACTTCCTCACCCTCTAAGACATGTTCTGATCTACACAATCTCCCTGATGTTACCAGAGAGACTGAGCCCCAGATGCCCACGTTGGTAACCGATTTAACAGACCCTGGGTTGACTCCTTTCTCATCCATATCTCACTTCTATTTCCTCGGGTCGCTTCCAAAATGAACTACTTGTACTCCGAGGGTCTGTTTCTGGGGGAACCCACTGCAAGACAGGACGCACTTTAAGGAGGAAAGAAAAGAAACTAAGTTTTCTCTGCCTCCATGTGAGGGAGCCCAGGCTAGCCTCTTGAAGAATGAGGTCACATGTAGACTACAAAAGGAGCTGCCTGATGGCTGGGCTGTGGCCTTCCAGGGAGAAACGGCTTAGGCCATTCTGCAGTCCAACAGAGAGAAAGCCATAGGACTAAATACCCTGACCTCTCTCTCTTCCCTCTGGGGCTTTTTCATTGCACTGGAAGCCCAAGAGCAAGGGAGCCATTGCTGTAGTTCATCCAAGTCAGTCTCCGGAGCTTAAAGCATGATGGGGAGGGATGGAGAATGGATCTAAATGGACAAACAGATGATACTCATCATGAGTCCTAACTAGTCTTCCTTCTTATACTTTCCATTTCCTATAATCTATCTTGCACATTACCACTATATATCTTTTTAAATGTGGACATATGATTCCACTACTTAAACTTCTTCAGTGGTTCCCATTCTTCAAGGCTTTAATGATCACATTCTGAAGATCAGATCCCACCTCTAACATGATGTGCTCTTCAAGGTCTGGCCCCTGCCTTTGCTTGTGGTTTCACTTTACCCTATACCTTGTTCCTGGAACCAGACCAAACCACTTGCCACTGCTTGAACACACAAAGCCTTTACACCACCTTTGCTAATTTGCCATTCCCTCTACTTGATGACAAAGGTGGGTGTTGAGAATAAAAATTCATTCATTCAGCAAACATTTATAGAACACCTCCTGTGTCCTAAGCACTCTTCTAGAAATCAACAGTGAAAAAAAGAGGGAAATATCCTTGCCCCCATGGAGCTTACATTCTTAAGGGAGGAGGGAGTAGAACGAACAATAAACAAAATAAATAAAATATATATTTCCTGGTGATAAGTACTATACAGAAAAACAAAACAAAGATGGAGAATAGGGAGTGCCAAGTGCAGAATGGGGTACAATTTTTAAAACACTGGTTACATTACTTTCCTATTTCTGCCACAAACTTAGTGACTTAAAGCAACATGAATTTATCTTAAATTTCCGTACATTAAGAGTTCAACATGGTCTCACTGAGCTAAACTCAACATGCTGGCAGAACTCTGTGCCTCCTGGAAGCTCTAGGGGAGACTCTACTTCCTTGCCTTTTCTACCTCCTAGATGCTGCCCACGTTCCTTGTCTTACAGTCCCTTCCTCCATCTCAAAGGCAGCACCAGCAGGGTGAGTCCTTCTCACATCACATCTCTCTAACTCTGACTTACCTGTCTCCCTCTTTCACTTACAAGGACCCATGCGATTATATTGGGCCCACCTGCACAATTCAGGAGAGTCTCTCCATCTCAAGATCGCCAACTTACTCACACCTGCAAAGTCCCTTTTGATGTATTAGGTTGGCCCAAAACTCTGATTAGTTTTTCTGTAAAATACTACACACATTTTTTTCATTCTCATCAATAACTTTATTGATTTGGATATTTTGAGTATGTTGGTTGGCTATCTCCAGCCACTGGCTTCTAATGGGTAGCCCTAAGACAGCCCCACAGCAAAAAATTATTTGACCAAAGTGTCAGCAGTACCAAGAAACTCTGCAAACCACTTCTGACACACTGAATCAGTCACAGCACCTTCTCCATACGCTGCACAAATCTTTCTGTGTGTGTATTTCAGATGCATTTTTACCTTTCTTGAAATAATAAAGCATAATATGCTGAAAATGTTGAATATTTTCTTCCATCTTCAATATTAATATGGCTGCACAAAAATTCACCAATTTTGATAAGTTTTTTTAAGGCACACTGATATGACAGCTGTCACAATACAATCTAACAAAATTGTTTCAAATGAAGTTAAAGACAGCTAAGCACTGCTAGAGGCATGGTATGGAAAGAACCTAAATGAACTTTTTGGCCAACCCAATATAAAGGAACATATTTACAGATTCCAGGGATAAGGATGTAGATATCCTGGAGGCCTCTTTTTCTGCTTACTACCATGGCCTTCCAGAAAGACCTCACTGAGAAGGTGACAATTGAGTCAAGACCTCAAAATTGGGGAAAAAAGCAAGTCTTGTTGTGGCTACCTGGAGGGAGGGGAAGGGGAGTGTCCCAGGGAGAACAGCCTCTAATGGGACTGCACCTGCTGTGCTTGTGAAACTCCATGGAGTCTAGTAGTATGGAGCAGAAATGAGCTCAGAGAGGTCATGGGGCATGGGAGGGGGTCCATCAGGTAGGACTAGCACATAGACTGAGTAAGAGGGGGGCCATAAGATGATTTTGAGCAAAGAAGAGATATATAATCAGAGATACATTTTAACAGGGCCACTCTGGATGTAGTGTTTAGAATGAACCTACTAGGGCAAGGGCAGCAACCAGGAGACTTTGCGGGAGGGGAATCATCCAGAGTTCCTTGGACCAGAATGGTAGCAATTAAGGTGTTGCTATATTATTCCATTCTACGAGGTCTGTTCAGAAAAAGTCCTGCCATTGTCAACATAATGAGAATGGTTTGCATGACATCAATGTAACCTGGCAGCCAAGGAGAGCGAAACTGGAATGCACACGCATGAAAGATGACGACTTCACTGTACTAGTCAGTGGGGGACAGTAGACTGTTGAGTGATCACATGTACTGTGCGGCTGCCACATTCAAAATGACTGAGTGAGTAGAGTAACAAATCTGCATCAAATTCTGTATTGAGCTTGAACATTTCTCCACAGAAACTATTAGGATGATTCAGAAGGCTGCAGCTATGGGCAACCGGTGACTGGCACCTTCATCGCGACAATATGCCTGCTCCTGTGTCACATCTGGTGCAGAGACATCAAATCACCCAGGTAACTCAGTCCTCCTGCAGCCCAGATATGGCAACCTGTGGCTTCTGGCTTTTTCCAAAACTCAAATCACCTTTGAAAAGGAAGAGATTTCAGACCATAAATGAGATTCAAAAAATATGACAGGGCTACTGATGGTGACTGGGAGAACTGTGTGAGGTCTCAAGGTGCCTACTTTGAAGGGGACTAAGGCATCATTGTCCTATATGGAATGTTTCTCGTATCTTTTCAATAGATGCCTCTATTTTTCCTATGACGTGGCTGGATATCTTCTGGAAAGACCTCGTATAGGATGGAAATATTCATAATAATAAAAGGACCTTGATTTTTAAAGGCATATTTAGTCCAACTGCCTCCTTTCACAGATAAGCATATCAAAATGGCCTTGGGAAGAACTTTTTCTATTTTCAAATACTTTCAGAGAAAAGTCTATATTCCTCGGTTGTGGGCAAACTCCAACTGGTCCTTCAGTTCTTTACTTAGACATCCCTCCTTATGAAAAGTTCCCTGACATCAACCCCTCTCCCCCACCCCAGTAGCTCCAAGCAGCCTGTATGTCCCTCCCCATAGGGCTTAGAATTCTTGAAACATTGTTAATTCTATGCTCCTTGAGGGCAGGAGCTCTGTCTATTTTATTCATTGACTCTCATGGTGCCTGGCATTAATAGATGTTTGGTAAGTATTTGTGCTGTGAATAAACGGGTGTAACACATTCCTTAGATAAATACATGAGGTAATCACGTTCAACGTGTGTCACAGGTGTATCTGAGAAGGAGACTTCATGAATAGGGTAACATTTTGGATCTCACAGCATTGTAATACATGGTGAGGGGAATGATGATGTTTTTCATTCCTAACGGGTAGCCATGGCCAGCACCCCAGGACACAGGACTTCACACTCCCAATGCCAGCTTCATGGAAGACAATAGAGGCTTTCTTATCTGCTCCCTCCTCCTACATTGTACAATGGCATGTGTTCTCACTGCCTGGGTCATCAGCGCCCAGAATCGGCCTTCAGGTTCCTAAAGAATACATACAATCAACTCTCTTTTCATTGCAACAAAGATTGCATTGTCCAGCACTGCATTGCCCCCACCCCCTGTCCCCATTCCTTCTCTCTGCCTCGCTCTTTCCTCTGCACCTCCTCCCAGGGCATCCTGCCCTCCTTTCTCTCCTGGATGCAAGGACAGTTCCAAGAGGCTCACATTAGCCATTTCCCTACTCCAAAACAGCTTGGGCACGTGAATCCTTCTGCAAGCAGAAGAGGGGATTGGGTCGGTTTTGGTTGAGTCCTAATTAAACTGAATATTTCAACCTCATTTTCCTCAGAGGCATAGAAGCTCCAGCATCACAAATATTACCAAGAATAAAAACATACATGTGTGATGGAATATTATCCAGCCACGAGAAAGAAGGAAATACTGCTGTTTTTGCCACGACTTGGGTGAAACTTGAGGGCATTATGCTAAGTAAAATAAGTCAAAGAGAGAAAAACAAATACTGTATGATATCACATGAGAAATCTTAAAAAGCCGAACTCATACAGAGAGTATATTGGTGGTTACCAAGGGGTTGCAGGGTGGGGAAAATGAGGAGATATTGGTTAAAGGGTAGAAACTTCCACTTATAAGACTAACAAATTCTGGATATCTAATATACAGCATGGTGAATATAGTTAATACTATTGTGTCGTATACTTCAAAGTTACTAAGGGAGTAGATCTTAAATGTTCTCACCATACACACAAAAAAATGATATATGATAGGATGAAGGTGCTGGCTAATGCTACCGTGGTAATCATTTTGCAATATTTATCAAATCAACGTGCTAGGCATCTTAAACTTACACGTTATGTGTCAATTATGTATTTCAATAAAGCTGAGGAGGGAAAAGTCCATGTGTTTTAAGAAGAGTTTCTCAACCTCAGCACTAATTAATGCTTCAGACTTGGTAATTCTTTGATGTGGGGGGCTGTGCTGTAACTGTAAGATGTTTAATAGTACCCTGGTTTCTATCCATTAGATACTAGCAGCAACTCTCCCTTCCAGCTATGACATCTAAAAATGTCTCCAGAAATTGCCAAATGTCCCTTGCCAGGAGGGTTTTTCCCTGGTTGCAAACCACTATCCTAAAGCCTTTAAAACACACATGGAAATGTAGCCTGTGGAAATGCATCTAGAACTTTATTCTGAGGAAACAATTCAGGATGTTCAGGAAGATGAAGCCCGTAGGATGTAGCATTGTTAATAAGAGCAACATCTACAACAAAAGAACCATCTAAATTTCCAATAATAGGAGGTTAAGTACATCCAAACTTTGGAATACTAGCTTGCCATTAAAAAACAATTCATGGCCCTGGCCAGGTGGCTCAGTTGGTTGAAGCACTGTTCTGTACACCAAAATGTTGTGGGTTCGACTCCCAGTCTGGGCACATACCTAGGCTGTGTGTTCGATCCCTAGTCAGGGTATGTACGGGAGGCAAGCAATCGATGTTTCTCTCTCACATTGATGTTTCTCTCTCTCAAATCAATAACCATATCCTCAGGGAGGACTGAAAAAAAACAAACAAACCATGATCCACATTTATGGGAATGAAAAGATGTCTATGATTTGCGAACAAATGAAAACAGCTGACAACAGGATTATACTATAATTATAGGGAATGAGACTATAATTATACACAGATAAAAAAAGTCTAGGAGGATATAGTCCAAAATATTAACAATAGGTATCTCTAAAATGGGAAATACCAGTAACTTGTTTTCTTTTTCATGCTTGTATTTTCTAGGTTATCTACAATGAACAAGCATTACTTAATTTATAGGACGTAAATAAAATTCTTCAGAAAGAACGCAAGCAGTCCTAGGACTCGGGCATCCCCTCCATGCTTTCCTTCTCCCAGGAGATAAAAGAAGTTTACTGCCTAAGTAAAAATGTTATCTGACCCAAAGTCTTCCTATTCCGCTTCTCTCCCACCCTGCCCACTTCTCCACCTACAATGTCTTCTCAGGATTCCAATTAAAAGGGAGGATATCAGCTTTGAGAAGAGAGGAATTTGCCCTTCAACCATCAGCAAAGCTTCAGTGATGGCACCCTGGGTGGGGCTGGAGCCACCCCTAAACCCTTAGGCTCTAACTACCCCCGGCCCTGTCTGGCTGCCCTACATGCTCCGTGGGCCCCTGGGCAGCAGCAGCTGATATTCCCTCGGGCACATTCCAGAATCTCTAGGCTAAGGACTGTGGGTCCCTTGACTCCCTCCCTCCTTCCCTCCTGCAGCCTGTCACTTCACAGCTAATTAGCACCTCAGGCTGAGCCAGGGCGGGGTAGGCAGAAGAGATGCTTGCCTCCGCCTCTTGCCAGTGAACAGGTGCTGGGAAAGGGCTGGCAAACATTGGTCAGGATGAGTTTGTGGCCATCTCCCGAATTCACAGGACTACATTTGTCTATTTTTCCTCCCATATGGCTTCCTCCAACCCCCAACTCCAGGCCTTTTCTCCCTCACACTTGGCTGGGAGCTGCCTGAATTCTGTATGGATGCTGGGTAGGCTGGTGCTGTGGAAGCTCAGGTCTCTGACTCAGGGGCTCTGGGGTTCTGCAGAGAACATCCTAGCGCCTCCACAGGCGTAGGATGGGTGTGCACGTGCTGAGGGCAGATAATGGAAAGTAGGGGAACAAGCCATAGTAAACTGGGTTGGTCCTTAGAAGTTGTGCCACTCTCCTTTGAGGACTTCATGACCATTCGTTCTCACCAGAGACCTGTTGGATGGCTGGGGGGCCCGAGGGTCCTCCTATTAACACCTACATGCCAGGCCATCTCTCAGAGCACCCTAACCAATAAGATTCATTATGTCACTGGAGTCCGTAACACGCTCTCCACTGTACAGATGAAGAACTGGGATGGGCAGAATCTAAATTGTTTGTGTGCGTTCACACAGCTGGAAGAGAAGGCAAGGCTCTGAGAGAGTCCTAAGTTTCTCCTTCTTAGTCCCTTCTCCATTCCTACCCCTAGAATGTAGATTCCTGCCCCAAACATAGCAAAGTATCTTTCAAAAGACATCAAACATCCAGTGCAATTAAGAAAAATTCTGCCATAAGAAAGTGAGTCCTCAGGGGCAGGGCCCAGAGTCCTGGCAATTCCCTGGGAAACAGGCCTTGAATATCATCATTTATGATATCAGAGAGTGCCCAGGACACACACAGGATACCTTATTCTGGGCAAGGGCAGCTTCATGGGCGTGTACCACAAAGCCCCACATTTAAAAAGGTCTCATGCTTAAATACTCTGCTGTCACCATCTTGAAATTCCTAATAATTATTGAACAGGGGCCCTGTGTTTTCATTTTGTACCAGGCCCTATAAATTACATAGCTGGTCCTGCTTCTGGGAAGTTTCTTGGTCACCTTCTTCCTACATTCCCTGTCCCCAATCTCAGGGCCAAGACTCCAGTCACAATAAGGGGTGCTTTCCCAACCAGTGATCGAAACCAACAAAAGTCCTAAATCCACGCAATTAGCCAATACAGTCTCCTCGCCATGACAAAGCCCCACCCCAAAGCTAATGCTGCCCACTTGAGACCCATTCTTCCCCTCAAAAATACCTCCACCAAGATCTTGCTGTTGTTTTTCTGTGACTCACAAGTCACATGACCAGGGGCTCTTTCCCTCTCTGCATTTTTTTGCATAAATTTGCACCTGTTTCTGTTACTATTGCCATTGTTGGGGGTTCTGTTTTTCCATCTCTTGTCCTCTCATCTCTGTTCACAGTTGCACATACACATTCCTAAGGGATATTCCAGACAGACTAAGGATCTCTTCTCACCACTATCCCAAATAAAAAGTTAATCTGATGGTTCAAGACCATAAGCTGCCTCCAGCCAATTTTTGCTAATATATGTCACCCCAGCCCTAGCCAGGCAGCTCAGCTGGTTACAGCATCGTCCCAACACTATGGTTAAGTGATCAGGGCACATACAAGAAGTAATCAATGAATGTATCAATAGCAGAACAACAAACCAATGTCTCTGTCTAAAAACCAATAAATAATTTAAAATATATATATATCACCCCCATGACTGACTGGAAGTGAGTCGTCAAACATTGGCATCAGCAAATGTCCTTTGGAAGATGCTCAGGAGCATGGCAGTTCCTGGCAGGTGGGCCACAAACCTGTGAAATGGTCAGACCATCCCCCAGGGAGGGAAGGGTAAGGTCAGAGAATTTGTATAACCTTTTGATATGCCCATCACAAAGAAAAGTTCTCCTCAAAGGAAGGTTATACATAACTGAACATTTCTGTCCAGGCGGTACCTATAATAACCAGAGGAATTAATGCAGATTTGTCTTCTTTGGCAGAATAATAGCCTCCCAAAAATATCCATGTCCTCGCCCCGGTACCTGTGTATGTGTTACATTACAGGGTAAAGGGGGAGAAAGGTTGCAGATTGCAATAAGTTTGCTATCACCTGACTTTAAAGATGATAAGATTATCTCAGATTTTCCAAGTGGGCCCAACGTAATCACAAGGGTCCTTAAAAGTGGAAGAGAGCCCTGGCTGGTGTGGCTCAGTGACTGAACACCAGCTTACTAACCAAAAGGTCGCTGGTTTGATACCTTGTCAGGACACATGCCTGGGTTGTGGGCCAGGTTCCCAGTGGGGGATGTGTGAGAGGCAACCAACTAATGTTTCTCTCGCACATCAATGTTTCTCTCCTTCTCTTTCTCCCTCCCTTTCCCTCTCTCTGAAAATAAATAAATAAAATCTTTTAAAAACAAGTGCAAGAGAAGAAGATGAGGGCAGGGTGATTCTATGTGAGAAGGACTTGACAAGCAATCACTGCCTTTGAAGATGGAGGATGGGGCCACAAGCCAAGGAATATGGGCTTCCTCTATCTTTGTGACAATTTGTTACCGCAACAACAGAATATTGTATTTTGCCATGTCTAATGCGCACTTTTTTGCCCAAATTTTTGAGGGAAAACTAAAGGTGCGCATTATACATGGATAGTAATAACTCCTTATCTATAGAAATGTTTTTAATTCTTTTATTTAAGCTTATGTGTTAAAAGTGTAACTCTAGAAAGCAATAATGATATCCATATGCAAAATAATACCCTGGTATACAATAATTGGTTTTATATATAAATAAAAAATTAAAACAAAAGATTTTTTTCCTGTAAGTTTGGGCCAAAAATGTGAGTACACGTTATACATGGCAAAATACAGTACGAATACCCTGGGTCTTTAGGATTCTTATCAACAGTGTTAAAATACAGAGCTAAGCAGAGGCAGGTAAAGGCTCTCAGAGGTACCATTGCCACTCCCCTCATGATAAGGAGGCCTTGAAAAAAGTGTATTTTAAGTAAAAAGATGAAAAACACACTTTGTTTTTTGGTCTTTGGGTTGTCTCACATTCCAAGGGAGTCCCTCATTTGAGAGGATCCCTCATTTGGGGGGCTCTGTGAAGAACTATTCCATAAAGACCTACTGAATCCAGAAGCTCCTAGGTGTTCCCTTCATCCCATCTATTATTCTATCTATTAAATTATCCTATATATTAAATAAAGCCTGATAGTGACTATATTGACTAAAGATACACTAAGGGACCATGGCTGATAACATATAAATGAATACTCACTTACTGTTTATCCTTTTAGGAAACACAGTTATGTTTAATGTGGTTTCTTCCAACAGTGTTTAACCTTTTTTTTTTAATCCTCACCAAAGGGTATGTTTATTGATTTTAGACAGAGCGGAAAGCAGGGGGAGGGAAAAAGGGGGAGGAAGGAGAGAGAGAGAGAGAGAGAGAGAGAGAGAGAGAGAGAGAGAGAGAGAGAAACACTGATGTGAAAGAGCAACATCATTCAGTTGCCTCCCATACACTCCATGACTAAGGATCGAACCCACAACCTATGTAGATGCCCTGACCAGGAATCGAACCCACCACCTTTTGGTGCATGGGATGATGCTCCAACCAACTGAGCCACCCAGTCAGGGCATACTTAACCTCTCTAAAGACAGTCTTCACTGAGAATCCAATTGAAGAAAAATACTAACTAGCAAAATCTATTTCAGGGCACTTGTGAACAAACCCTTGAAGCATCTATCTCAGCTGAGAGTCCCTGCTGCAAATGCTAGGACAACTGAAGAAGTTAATTTGAGGTCCATTTAAGTCCTGTGTCCTTAAAGTTACTTCTCAGTGATGGTTACTTACATCCTGCCTACACATAGACTGACCCTGGCTCCAACCTACAAAACTCCAGAATTATTTATAAGTACATCTTTCCAACTGGTCTAGGAGACCATAGGGGTTACAGAGTCAGTGATGAAAATGAGATGTGAGAAGAATGAAGAATAGGGAAAAGAAGCAACAAGAAATTATTGAGGGAGTAGCTTTTTGACAAGGTTACAGATGGTATAGGTAGAGAGGCACAAAACCATTATTTCCTCTTAAAGAGAACCTGTTAGGGAGGAGCTAGAAAATGAAGAAGGGGGAGGAAGGGTGGGAGGGGACCCATTGTCCTTAACAGAAAAGTAGCCCCAAATAATTTTGACTGACTGTCTCTGGTCATGTAGCTGTTTCACAACAGATGACTAGATGTTGCCTGCAGTGGAAGAAAAGGACCCTGGAAATAGACCCCTACACATGCCTATATTTAAGTGGTCACATCCTCCATGAGAGAAAACATTTATAGTCACCACCACCATTACCCATCTATCAATACATAACTCCCGTTCTCTAATATCATGCTAACTCTCACCCCACCCCGCAAATTATGTAAGTCCTCAGGACAAGGAATCTGAGGCCTCTCTCGCCACCCTCAGCAAGGCCTGTTCTCTTTCTTGAGAACGTACTAATAAATTCTGTATGCATACTACTTGATTTGCTGATCTGTAATTCTTTACTGTGTTGGCAAGAAGAACTGAGTTTTCAACAATATGACTACCACCAGAGTGAGGGTGGCTGAGCCCAGGCCAAGAGAACACATTAACACCCTGTCCCTGTCCACCAACAGGGGTGCATCTACGGGCAATACTACCACAGCCCATGCCTATTCCACAGCTGCCCACACATCTAGTGCCCAAATCACTGCTATGTAGGGAGGCAGTACTTCTCGAGTTAGTCAGCTGAGGGTGCCCACCAGGGCTCAGTAGTCAGAAAGTCCGTTGTGCAAGACCTGACTGCTCTGTGATTGGGCAAATGATTTCTCCCTGTGTTCTGCTAACTCAAATGCAAAATGCAGATTATACCAGGACAAGACTTCAGTCAGTCCCTTATCAAAATCTTTTGGTCAGATATGCTTCAAAATTCAGATCTCGGAAAGGTTACAGAGTGCCTATGCACTATAGCAATGCCCGTGGTGGATCTGTCATCAAACACATTCATATGAATATTCATACTAAATAGGAAAAATGGTTTAGGTCAAATTTTGCCACCAAATGAATTTATTGGATGAATTTTCCCCTCCAAATTAGTTATGAAATAATTTTGGTTACAAAGTTTTGTTCAGAACTGCAGTGAAAACTTAAGCCTCTGTAACTATTCCACAGGGTTCTTGTTATGTAGATTAAAAGAATCACAATGCCCCACCCCATCTCTACCCCACCCCTCGGGCCTCCTTCTGTCCTGGCATTCATCACACTGAACTACAATTGGCCATCTTCTGGATAGGAATAAATAGCTCCTCACCTGTGTATTCCCAGCACCTGGCCCACACGAGGCATATGGCCCCAAATGTACAGAAAATGGAATTTAATTAAACATCTAAATCTCTCAGTCAGCCTGTCTCCAACCAAGTGGGGAAAGCACATCCCAGTAGTTCTCCCTCACTGCTTCTAAACTCAAGCAGAGATCAAAACACCAATGTACCTTTTCAGCATCAACACAATGGTGCCTGGAGAACCACTTTTGTACTTCAAAATACTTTTTTTCCATAAACCCAACTAAAATCCACTAGGAATGGCCCTGGCCAGGGAGAGACTTGGGAGATGAGCACTTTAGCTAATCAGCAAAAATTATCTGAGTCCAAAATTTTCCCTCCAGCCTTTAGACTGAAGTAACACCTGGCAAGCCCAGGAGGCTCCCCTGAGGAAGACTGAACGAGCCCCAGATCTCAGCAAGCACCAGCTCTAGCCTGACAAAGCTCTTGAGCTAAAAGAGAAAAAGAAGACGTGCCTCCTTCCCAAGGAACAAAGGGTAATATTCAACAACAGGACAACAGGAGGAAATATCCACCTGGACCACTGTCTTAGATGAGGGTGGTCATTGGCCCCTGTCACCCTTCAAGCCAGTAGTACCTCCTATGACACATGGCCACGTTGACAGGGTACAACGCAGGATTAACCCTCTGCAGTCTCTCAGAGGCACAGTTAACATTTAGAGTCAGGTGTCTTCCCATTGTTATCACTGTTGGTGGGCCAGAAACATTTATTATATAAAGGGCCCTTGTATCTCCCAGGGCAGAGAAGCCCGGCCCAGGATGGTCCCTAAAATGTGCCTTGTCCCAAGCGGAACTGCATTGTCTCCAGCTACCCAAGAAGCAGGGCATGACTGATCTGAGAAGCGCCTGCTCTTGAGCAAATGAATATGATTATAAAGCTGCTCACCCTCAGAGATGAAAGGGGCCTTAGAGCAAGGCTCCATCAACCTCCATGTTTAGAATGAACAAATCTAAAGGACGCAGACATATTTCTATACAGTGGACTTACAGCACCAGGATGCACACCTATTTCTGGGAGTGATAACAGTTGCTACTCCTAGTGTCAGGCTGGCCCTTCCTGCAGGAGGGCATGGGGGACCCTGCTGGCACTGGACAACTAATTAGCAGTTGCACCTAATTCAGTCCTCACACCAGTCCTATGAAAGAAGGTTTCAGCCGCTCCCCTGGGCTGGTGGAGATTTCTGCCTAGGGCCAAGGAGGCTTTCTCCAGAGGTCTTTATTTTCCCCCATCTCTTCTTAACAGCTTTTCCTCCAGACATCTAAAAGCACCTCTTCCCACCATCACCCACACCCCCAGAAAACAAGTTCACTCCACCTCCACAAAGCATTCTAGGTCCTTCGCTTTCTTCATCTTCTTCCAGTGAAAACCCTCTCCCTCAGGTATCGCCTGTGTTAGAAGAAAATGTATGCAGAAAGCAATTCGCAGGCTGAAAATGCAGCTCTGTCAACCCTAAGGCATCTCAGGCTGATGGAATTTCAGGCAGTATAGCAGAATCACACAACAAATCTGAGCCACGGGCAGGGGAACATGATGTTAAGCTGCTGAGGACACATCCTCACTCTCAGGCCACCTTCCCCTGGGATAAATGCCTCTAATACACAGGGTAGAAGAGCCACCTGCAGAGCCTGTTAAATGCAGACTCGTGGGTCCTGCTCCCAGAGGCTCTCTCTGTAGGTTTGGGTAGAGACTCCAAATCTGCGTGCTCAAGGTACAACTGACAGCCCCAGTGCGGACAGTGTGCAGACCACGTCAAGAGGTACTGACTTGCTCATCGCCTACACCAGCGTCTCAGTTTCCACCCCTTTCCACTTAAAAAAAAATTTTTTTAAGTAATTTGAGAGAGAGAGAAACATCTACTTGTTGTTCCACCATTCATGATTCACTGCAAGTCCCTGTATGTGCCCTGACCTGGGAAGGACCCCACAACCTTTGGTGTATCCAGACAATGCTCTAACCAACTAAGCTGAGGGCCTCTTTCCACTTTTGGAAAGTCTCTCAGAGCTGTTCCCTAAAGAGCTGGAGGCAGTAGGTAGGGGAAAGATGGTCCCTGAGGTTTTCCATTTGGAGGATGTAGCTAGAATTACTGCAACTGATACTCAATATCTGGGTATTTCCAGATGCAATTGTCTGGAATCTGCTTCAGCCTAATCTGAAGGGGAAAAGAGCTATAAAAGACATAACTACGATACCTGATGACATTTGACTATCCACTGTAGACTAGATAATGTCAAGGTTACATTCCTGGCTTTAATAACTTTACTGTCATTCTATTCTCTCTCTCTTTCTCTTATTCTTCTTCTTTTTAATGTTACCAAATATTTTATTGTATTTTTTCCATTACTATTTAGTCCCCTTATATTCCCCTCTTCCACTGCAACCACCATTCTGTTGTCCGTGTCCATAAGTCCCTTTTTCCTTTTTGCTCAATCCCTCCACCCCAAACCCTCCCCCGCTCAGCTGTCAGGCTGCTCTCCATCTATGAGTCTGTCTCTATTTTGCTTGTCAGTTCAGTTTATTATTAGATTCCACATATGAGTCAAATCATGTATTTGGCTTTCCATGACTGGTTTACTTCACTTTGTATAATGTTCTCCATGTCCATCCATACTGTCGCAAAGGATAAAATTCTCTTCTTTTTTACGGCAGAGTACTATTCCATTGTGTAAATGTCCCCAATTTTTTTTATCCACTCATCTACTGATTGACACTTGGGTTGCATCCATATCTTGGCGATTATAAATAATGCTGCAATAAACATAGGGGTACTTATGTTCTTTCAAATTAGTGTTTTGGGTTCCTTCAGATATATACCCAGAAGTGGGAGAGCTGAATCAAATGGCATATCCATTTTTAATTTTTTGAGATATCTCGATACTGCTTTCCACAGTGGCTGCAAAAATCTGCATTCCCACTAATAGTGCAAACGGGTTCCCCTTTCCCTACATCCTCACCAACACTTGTTGTTTTTTGATTTATTGATAGCCTTCTGACAGATATGAGGTGATATCTCATTGTGGTTTTAATTTTCATCTCTCTGATGATAGTGACATTGAGCATCTTTTCATATGTCTCATGGCCATCTGTATGTCCTCTTTGGTGAAGTATCTATTCAGGTCCTTTGCCCATTTTTTAAATTGAGTTGTTTGTTTTTCGGGGGTTGAGTTTTGTAAGTTCTTTATAAATTTTGGATATTAACCCCTTATCAGATGTATTGGTAACTACGTTCTCCCATTCTGTGGGTTGTCTTTTTATTTTGCTGATGTTTTCCTTTGCTGATCAAAAACTTTTTAGTTTGATGTAGGCCCATTTGTTTATATTTTTTCTTTTGTTTCCTTTGCCTGGGGAGATATATATGGTAAAACATTGTTATGAGCAAAGTCCAAGATTTTGCTTCTTATTTTTTTCCTGGGATTTTTATGGTCACATTAAAGTCTTTGATCCATTTCAAATTTACCCTTGTGTATGGTGCAAGAAGGTGGTCTCGTTTCATTTTTCTGCACATTTCTGTCCAGTGTTCTCAACACCATCTATTGAATAAACTATCTTCAGCCCATTGTATGTGCTTGCCTCCTCTGTCAAACATCAATTGACTATAAAGGTGTGGGTTTGTTCCTGGGCTCTCTATTCTGCTCCATTGATCTATATGTCTGTTTTTATGCCAGTACCAGACTGTTTTTATTATGATGGCTTTATAGTATAGTTTCATATAGGTAGTGTGGGAATGGGATTCCTCCAACTTTGTTCTTTTTTCTCAGGATTGCTCTTGCTATGTGGGGCCTTTTGTGGTTCCATATAAATTTCAGAGATACTTATTCTAGTTCTGTGAAATATGTCATTGGAATCTTTATAGGAATTGTGTTGAATGCACAGATTGCTTTGGGTAGTATGGACATTTTAATGATGTTAATTCTTCCTATTCATGAACACAGTATGTGCTTCCACTTATTTGTATCTTCTTTAATTTCTTTCTTCAGTGTCTTATTATTTTCTGAGTACAGGTTTTTACATCCTTGGTTAGGTTTATTCCTAGGTATTTTATTCTTTTTGAAGCAGTTGTGAATGGGATTGTTTTCTTAATTTCCCTGTCCGTTAGTTTGTTATTGGCATATAAAAATGTAACTGATTTCTGAATATTAATTTTGTATCTTGCTACTTTGCTGAATTCATTTATCAGTTCTAGTAGTTTCTTGGTAGAATCTTTGGGGTTCTCTATGTATAGTATCATGTCATTGACAAATAATGACTGTTTTACTTCTTCCTTTCCAATTTGGATGCCTTTTATTTCTTCTCCTTGTCTGACTGCTGTGGCTACGACTTTCAGTACTATGGTGACTAAGGGAGGTGAAAGCGGACATCACTGTCTTGTTCCCAATCTTAAGGGGAATGCTTGTAGTTTCTGCCCATTAAGTATGATGCTGGCAGTGGGTTTGTCACATATGGCCTTTATTATGTTTAGGTGTGTTCCTTCTATTCCCACTGTGCTAATAAGTGTTATTGTTTTTATCATAAATGGGTGCCAGATTTTATCAAATGCTTTTTCTGCATCTATTGCTATCATCATGTGGTTTTTGTCCTGCCTTTTGTTTACATGGTGAATCATAATTTACTGATTTGTGAGTGTTGTACTAACGTTGCATTCCCAGAATAAATCCGCTGCTGTACTTGGTTTGCTAATATTTTGTTGAGGATTTTAGTATCTATGTTCATCAGGGATATTGGTCTACAATTAGCTTTTTTTGTAGTGTCCTTATCTAGTATTGGAATTAGGATAATGCTGGCCTCATAAAATGAGTTTGGGAGCCTTCCCTACTCTTGAACTTTTTTTTAAAGATTTTATTTACTTTTTAATTTTAAAGAGGGGGAAGGGAGGGAATTAGGGAAGAAGAGAAAGGTCAATATGTGAGAGAAACACACATTGTGTGGGTCTTTAGCATGACCTGTCCCACAACCCAGCCATGTGCCACGTGGAGGAATCGAACTGGTGACCTTTTGGTTCGCAGGCCAGCACTCAATCCACTAAGCCACACCAGCCAGGGCCCCTTGAATTTTTTGAACTAGTTTGAGAAGAGGTATTAGTTCTCGGAATGTTTGGTAAAAATCACCTGTGAAGCCATCCGGTCCAGGGCTTTTGTTTGTGGGAGCTATTTTGATTACTGTTTCAATTTAATTAGTTTTAATCTGTCTATCCATATTCTCTGATTCTTTCTGATTCAGTTTTGGAAGATTGTACGTTTCTAGGAATTCGATCATTTCGTCCAGGTTGTCCAGTTTGTTGGCCTATAGTTTTCATATTTTCCTACAATCCTTTGTATTTCTTTGGTGTCAGTTATTATGTCTCCTCTTTCATTTCTGATTTTATTTATTTGGGTTCTTTCTCTTTTTTTCCCTGATGAGTCTGGTTAAAGGTTTGTTTATCTTTTCAAAGAACCAACTCTTGAAGTCACTGATCTTTGTTTCTTGCTCTTTTTCAAGTTCCTTTAAGTGTAAAGTTAGATTTTTTATTTGAGCTTTTTGTTGTTTCTTGAGATAGGCCTATAGTGCTATAAATTTCCCTCTTAGGATTGCTTTTACTATGTCCCACAGATTTTTGGATTGTTGTATTCTCATTTTCATTTGTTTCAAGGTACATTTTGATTTCTTCCTCCATCGTGTCATTGATCCGTTTGTTGTTTAATAAAATGTTATTTAGCTTACATGTCTTAGTATGTTTTTCAGCGTTCTTCTTGTGAATGATTTCTAGTTTCATAGCATTGTGATCAGAGAACATGCTTGGTTGACTTCAATCTTCTTAAATTTATTAAAACTTGTTTTGTGTTCTAACAGGTGGTCTATCCTAGAAAATGTTCCATGTGCACTTGAAAAGTATGTACTCTGCTACTTTGGGGTGAAATGCTCTGAAGATATAATTAAATCCATTTAATCTAGTGTGTCATTTAAGGTCACTGTCTCCTTGTTGATTTAGTGTCTGGAAGCTCTATCCAGTGAAGTCAGTGGGGTGTTAAAAATCCCCAACTATGACTGTATTTCTGTCAATCTCTCCCTTTATGTCCATCAAGATGTGCTTTACATATTTAGGTGCTCCTGTGTTGGATGCATAAACCTTTACTAGGGTTATATCCTCTTGTTGCGTTGTTCCCTTTATCATTATGTAGAGTCCATCTTTGTCTCTTACTATAGCCTTGGTTATAATAAGTATTGCTACCCCAGCTTTTTTTCCCTTTGCATTTGAATGAAATATCTTTCTCCATCCCTTTACTTTTAGTCTCTGTGCATCTTTTGATCTGAGGTGGGTCTCTGGGAGGCAGCATATATACGGGTCTTGTTTCCTTATTCATTCAGCTACCCTATGTCCTTTGGTTGGATGACTTAAACCATTTACATTTAAGGTGATCATTGATGGATATGTATTTAGTGCCATTTTATTGTTAGACGATTTTTCTCTGGTTTTGTTGTTGTTGTTCTTCTCTCTCTTTCTCTTTTTCTTAAAGCAGGCCCTTTAACATCTGTTGTGGCTGTTCCTTTAGTTCTCTCTCCAGAGCCACTAGCCCAAGACTCTCCTCACGCATCTCTAGTCCACTCTGTCCTCCCTCTGCTGGAGCCCAGGGTAAGTGGCTGCAACAGAATTTTGTGCATTCGCCCTTTATGAGGCTCTCTGAGTCCCCAGCGTCTCTCCCTGGGTGACAGAAGCCCCGATACTTTTTACAGATGGATATTACCTGGGGTTCTTTTCCTGGCTCTTTTGCTGTAGGCTGGGGAGCCCAGCTTGGGGTTTAGATCTCACAGTTTTCAGAGGGAACCCCCCTCACGGCTGCTGAAATATCCCTCTGGAACTTCAGCTGCCACCTGTGGGAGTCCAGCCAACCCTCTCTCACTCCTCTATCCTCCCTACCACTCATTGTAGTGAAGTGGTTTCTTTTGTCTGTCATGGATATAAGGGTCCTCTGTGGCTAGTGTTCAACTGGTTATTCAGGATTTCTCTACAATTTAATTGTAACTCCAGATTGGTCCTGAGAGGAGGTTAGTGTAGCTTCCACTTATTCCTCCGCCATCTTGGGTCTTCTGTGGTTTTACTCGTAGTCTTAGGAATTAAATACTGAAATATTTAGAGATAAAAGACCATAGAGTCTCCAACTTATTTGCAAGTAAGCTCAGAAAAAAATAATACACACATATGTGTATGCATACACACAGGGAGTATGATAAAACAGGAAATTATCTAGTCTGGATAGAATATTTGGGAGGTCCCTATACTATTCTTAAAATGTCCTATGTTTCTCAAATTATATACCAAAGTAAAAGTTACAAAATAAAAAATCCCAGCAACTGGAAGGTGTGGGAGAGTACACTACATTCTTTACTTTTGTGTATGTTTGAAATTTCCTACCACTGAAGCAATTCCCTATACTAAGTCTCAGGTGTGGTATGAGTGGCTCTGACCCTGGGCTATGGGAGAGCCTAGACACCATTTACAAGACGAGGGGCCCGGAAATTTGAGCTAAGAGTTCACCTGAATTTTAGGTGCCATGCTCAACACCTTGTCCTCCCAGCTCCTAACACCAAAAAGAAATAACTTTACAATCTTATTTTCACAATGCTATTTTTTCTGATGATAAAATTAATACCAATTCTTTCAGAGGGAAATCTTATATAAAGGCAATTATAAACCAGAAAATTAAACTCACATTGCCTTTCAGACATACATTGCCTCTATCATAAAAGGAGTTATTATTAGGACAGGTAAGATACCTAAAACCTCAGAATTTAGATTAGTCTAACCTTTCCTTACATGGTTTGAGGACATAAATGTAAACCAGAATGATAGGTTGATTTGTTTTAAGTTCTCATTCAATTAGAATAGAATTGTGAAATAGAAGCCAAAGATCATATGACTCAGATAACAAGAGATGCATATGGAGAGGAGATATTAAAAATATTTGACAACTCACCAGCACCAACCAATTAAAACCAGTCAGAACCAATGTAGATTTGATCTTTGCAGCTGATAGACTCAGATGAAACCTGCATGGTGGCCTTACAAACTCAGAGACCATGTAAGATGGTTTGAAATTAAAACTTTCTAACTAAAAGCAGTTCGAAGTGGGTAATCACATCCTGGGGCGATATTTTTCCCTAACAAAGGTCAAACTGAGCCTGTCTGTTGTCTTTTTGCATAAGATAACATACCTGATAACATCCTTTTGAATATCAAAATAATTTCCATTTTTCTAGACCCCTCAGGGCACAAACACTGCACCAGAGCAGAGACCACAAATCACCGTTACTATTATCACATTAATTTTAACTGTTAACTATTCTATACCCACCTATGTAAAAGAAGCCTGTGTCTGTAATCAGGGGTGTCCAACCTTCAGCCCATGAGCCATATGCAGCCCAGGATGGCTATGAATGTGGCTCAACACAAAATCATAAATTTACTTAAAACATTATGAGATTTTTTTGAGATTACGTGTCACAATGTATTTAATGTGTGGCCCAAGACAACTTTTGTTCCCGTGTGGCCTAGAGAGGCCAAAAGGTTGGACACCACTAGATTCCTTTTACTTTTCATCCAATCCCAGAGATTCCCCCCTCCCCAACATTGCTTTTCCCCACCTCCCTAACCTATCATTAATAAATTTCATGCAACCGCCTTACACCTTCCCCTTTAATTCTGATGTATAAGGTAAGTGGTAAAACTGCCATTTTCTGGAGCATATACTCAATCCTTGGAAACTGTGCTTCCTAGCAATTGTTTTGAGTTTTGCTCAAATAAACTCATAAAAGTTCTTACGGGTTTAGGCATTTCTTACATTGGCAAAAATCTTGGTAAAGAACACGTTTAGGGCATTTCTAGTCAATATGGAGGTGTAAGTAAATAGGTGCTCTGCCTCTTCATACAACTACAGAAAAAAAATTACATCTAAACTACAAAACAAGTATCACCCAGAACCAGCAGAAAATCGAGCTGTATGGAAGTCCGACACCCAGGGAGTTAAAGAAGCCACATTCATCCAGATGGGTAGGAGGGGCAGAGACACAGAGAGAGGTGGAGGGAGACATGGAGCTGTGGGAGTGGTAGGACAGGCAATGGAACCAGGTAGCAGAATGGGCAGTTCCACATTCACAAGTGGTGGATAAAAATTGGGAGGGCTACCTCGGGAGCAAGGGATCCCAGCCCCAAACCAGACCACTTAGCAGCCCAGGGTTTCAACGCCAGGAAGATAAATCCCTATAACTTCTGGCTATAAAAATCAGTTGGGGTTGCAGTAGGGGTGGTGGAAGAAACTGCCAGATCATTAGGAGACTCCTTTTAAAGGGCCCGCACAAACTGAGGACTTAGGCAGACCCAGTCCCTCTGGGATTCAACACCAGGGCAACAGCAGGAAGGGCACAAGTTGCACATGGGTTGGAAATGGGGCAAGTTCTGGGAGACAGCTTCTTTCTGGGCAAACCTCCAGAAGCGAGGTAGCAGCACTGTTCCCTCTTTGAGCCCTCCCCACACACAGAACCACAAAGCAGTGAAATGGATTGTCCCACCCTGGCAATCACCTAAGGCTCCGCCCCACACAACAGGTCCTCTCTTCTGCAATAGGCCACACCACTAAGACAGGGAGTCAAAGCAGCTCTACCTAATACACAGAAACAAACACAAGAAGGCTGCCAAAATGAGGAGACAAAGAAACAGGGGCCAACTGAAAGAACAGAACAAAACTCTAGAAAAAGAATTACACAAAACATAGATGAGCAACCTATCAGATGCAGAGTTCAAAACAATGGTTATCAGGATGTTCAAAGAACTCACTGAGTATGGCAACAGCATAAAAAAGACCCAGGCAGAAATGAAGATTACATTAAGTGAAATAAAGAAAAATCTACAGGGAATGAACAGTGGAAGGGATGAAACTGAACATCAAATCAACAATTTGGAACATAAGGAAGAAAAAAACATTCAATCAAAACAGCAAGAAGAAAAAAGAATTTTAAAAAAATGAGGAGAGAATAAGAAGTCTGTGGTACATCTCCAAACGTACCAATACGCAAGTCAAAGGAATGCCAGAAGATGAAGAGTTAGAGCAAAAAATTAAAACCTTATTTGAAAAAAATAATGTAAGAAAAATTTCCTAATTTGGTGAAGGAAACAGACACAGAAGTCTGGGAAGCAGAGAGTCCCAAACAAGATGGACCCAAAGAGGACCACACCAAAACACATCACAATTAAAATGCCAGAGGTTAAAGAGAAAGAGAGAATCTTAAAAGCAGCAAGAGGAAAGGAGACAGTTACCTACAATGGAGGTCCCATAAGATTGTCAGCTGATTTCTCAAAAGAAACTTCGCCGGCCAGAAGGGACTGGCAAGAGGTATTCATAGTGATGAAAAGCAAGGACCTACAACCTAGATTACTCTATCCAGCAAAGTGGTCATTTAGAATGGATGGGCGGATAAAGTGCTTCCCAGACAAGTTAAAGCTAAAGGAGTTGATCACTACCAAGCCATTATTATATGAAATGTTAAAGGGACTTATTTAAGGAAAAGAAGATCAAAACTATGAACATTAAAATGGTTAACAATTCACAACTACCAACAACTGAATCTAAAAAAACAAACTAAGTGAACAGGCAGTACAGAAACAGAAGCAGAAACAGATATGGAGATCATTTGGAGGGTTATCAGCTGGGAGGGGGAAGGAAGAGAATGGGGGAAAGGTACAGGTATTAAGAAGTATAAATGGTAGGTACAAAATAGACAGGAGGATATGAGAATAGTATAGGAAATGGAGAAGCCAAAGAGCTTATATTCACAACTCATGGACATGAACTCAGGGTGGGGGGGCATTGCTGGAGGGCATGGGGGTGCTGGGTGGAGGGAGGCAAAGGGGGGAACATTGGGACATCTGTAACAGCAGAATCAATAAAACATATTTTTTAAAAAAGAGAACCCATTCTAAGTCATGTGTTTTCCCAATCCCTACATCCAGAGAAACTTCTCCATCCCTACCTTAGCCCATGAAAATTCAGAAGACTAAGAGAGAGCTCTGGAGGTCAGGGGGTCACACTGGGAGGACACAGGTGAGAGTGACATGCCAGTTCCTAGTGCATTAACAAAGGCTTCTCACTCCCCAATCCTTCCCCTAAGTCACATGGAAAGTTCTCTACCAGCGGAAAAATGATTTTTAAAGTTAAGAGATAAAATACAAACTTCTCTTAGGAAAGGCATTTTCAACCTTTTTCAAATCATGGCACACATAAACTAACTGCTAAAATTCTGCAGCACACCAAAAAGTGTACCATATTTTTGGCAAATCTGACCAAAAAAATAGGTATAATTCTAATTCATTCAACTGGACGGCTGGTGTTATTTTGTCTGTTGTCATTTTCTTATTTGACAGTCTAATGGGAAAGAGGTCAGTACCCCGACTAAATAGTCCAGTATTGCATGTTTTAAAAATTCTTGTGGTATACCGGTTGAAAGTTGCTGCCTTAGGATAAAAGATCACACAGTGATTAAACTCATTTGTTCATTCATTCCTTCATTCATTCACCCAACACTGTGTGTTGACGAGAGGTTGTGTGCTAGGTCCTAGGGCAGAAGCAGAAATGCCATCAAAGAACTCAAGAGCTTTGTAGAAAAGAGAGACATTTACAACTCACTGTAATGACAGCCGAAATGGAGATAAGCATAGAGGGTAGGGAGTAGAAGGGAAGACCACACTAAAATATGAAAACAGTCTTTCCGGAGAATGAAGATAACACAAAAGAGGGAAGGCCAGGAGAGGAGGCAAAGGAGATGCTCTTGGAGCAGAGGTATTGGCTCTCCCAGCATCCGTGCCCTCTTCTTCCTACGTACACAGCCTGGATTTTGTTTGGCTCTTGCATCCCCGCACCATGTGACTCAGTGGCCACCCAGACTGCGCTGAATCCCTTGCCAATGACGGGTTTAACGAGGGACTTGGGACACAATCCTACAAGTGAGACTTGAGGAGACATCTACTGTGAGGCAACCAGGAAAGATTTTTCCTCCTTGATAAAGTGAGACTGCAAGGGCAGCCTCTCTCTTCTTTTGCGTGACGTTGTTGTAACTCCATGCTACCCAGAACTCTGGCTGCCATCCGGTAACCATGAGGAAAATTAAATTCAACAAGGCCACCGTGGCAGAAATGAAACCTGCTCTTTGGTGACATTATTAAGTCATCCTAGAAGTGGGCAAACTCAGTATTTCTTATCAGTGACAGACATTAGAAAATTTCCCTATGATTTAAGCCATTTGAAGTTGAGTTGTATGCTACTTGCAGCCAAAAGCACCCTAACTGATACAATTTGCTTCACAGTTCTGTGGAAGGTGGCCCTCTGCCAAGCCTCCTGTCACCAGTCATCTGTTAAGTAAACAAGCTGAATCCCCAAGGGCCATGCATAGAGCCTCCCTGTTATTTTTCCCCAGCTGTATTTATGAGAAAAAAATTAATTTCTAGTCCATGAATTAAACATTGATGCTCCAGCTAAAAGATTTTAGCAATAGCCTCTTTTTTTTTTTTTTTGGCAAGAGAAGCAGATCTCGATATGTTCTAAATAAGCTACAAGGAGGCAGAGGGGTAGGAGGAGAGGCAGAGGGAGGCAAAGGGGACGTGGCCATTAAAAGAAAAAAGGAAGAGTTAACAAATCCCACTCATGTCCACCCTCTCTGAATTGTCCGCCTATGGTTGACAGCAGGCTGGGGAGTTTGTTCCTAACTTTAGCACCTAGATAAATCACCTGGAGATCTTATTAAACTCAGGTATTGATCCAATAGGTCTGGGATTGAGTCCGAGGGTCTTTATTTCTAAGAAGCTCCCAGGTGATGCTGATGCTGCTGGTCTGAGAAGCAGTCTGTGGGGGACTCTCAGAGCCCTCCAAGCTTTCCTAATAAGCACCAGCCCCTGCCATGACCCCAGCAACTGTGGAAATGGAAATCAGAAGTGACTGTCCCTGAAATGTGGGCTAGTGAGAACCAGCTGTTTAAACTTAGGCTCAAGAAAGAAAATGACGTGAGAACATGCCCCCAAACATGCGAGCATGCTCGCGCGCTCGCGCTCGCTCTCTCTCTCTCTATTTCTCTCTCTCTTGCTCTCTCTCTTTCTCCTTTTAGAAACACAGGAAAGAGTAGATAACAGAGGAAGAAAGGAGGAGGAGGGCACTCTGGCTCTGATATTCCGGTACTGTTACACCCTTTGGAGCATTTTACTATTTTAGTCCTGAGACAGTACCTGAGTCTGTGACATCAAAGGCCAAACTGAGACATTAGTCCTATCCTCCCCTCAGCCATGGCCAGCCTGAGGGGCCCAGCTCCAACGTATTTGCCCCAGGGCCTCTCCTGAAAAACTTCACACTCACTCAGTCCAATGAATATCTGGTCTAGGAATTGGGCTCCAGGCCATTCTATCAGAGTAGAAATCACTGGCATGTGGGACGGGCTTAGAGGAGGAGCCAGGCAGAGGCTGAAGGGCAGTAACTCCACAAGACTGATATCCTCCCGGACCTGCTGGTTCTGCTGAATCTTCCTGGCCCTGGACACCTCCACCCTTGCTAAACCATCTGTCCTTGAACCACCTGCTCTGTCTCTCTCCCCTCAGGAGCTCTGCTCACATTGTTCCTTGTGGCTGCAACGCCATCTCTCCCAAATCCATGAGCCAGCCAGCCAAGGGCTGCCTGCCAGGCTCAGTCGGCTACCTCATCCTCTGGGGAGCCTCTCCAATTCCCCAAGCTGGTGCTTTGTAACTAATGCCGCCTTGGCTGTTACCACCTGTGCACCTGTCTGTCCCTCCAACTGGCCCCTAAGTACCATGAAGTCAGGAATAGTGCCAGTGCCCAGTGTAAAAAATCAGTGCATAATAATATTGAATAAGAAAATTAAATCCAGCTGTGTATCAGAAATACCTGAATGGCTTTAAAAAAAAAAAAAAAGTCAGGACAGCACTCTTACAGATTCCAATTCAGTAGGTCTGGGTGAGGGCCCAGGCTTCTGGAAATTTAAAGGTACCCCAAGTGATTCTCATGCGCAGCCACTTTTGACAAACATTGGAATGGCAGAAATGAATGACTGAATGAATGAATGAATGTGACTGTACATAGCCTCACAGCTGTGAGGGTCCCCCTCATGGCCATTCACACACATACTGAACAAATGACAGGCATTTACGAGGGAGAACGACTGGTACCTGTTGTCCCAGCCATCCTCCCTCATAATCCATTGCTAGGAGAAATAAAACCAGAGACATATCACATTTACCCCCAACCTTGGCTGACAACCAGGGAGCAGTCTGGAACAAATCTCAGCCTCTGAAGGATGAGATAAAGGCCCGGAAGGCAGGGCGGGAAGCGCTGAGGCCATATGTGACTCAGGCACGAAGGCTAACGAAGATCTGTGCCGGCTTCCTGACCACCTTCTTCACTGTATTGTCTCATTTTCTTCCAGTCACTGGCTGTCCTCATCGTGCAACTGGGAGCACTGAGGTCAGGGTAGGGGAGTTTTCTGCCGAAGGCTGAATTTGGGGAGCTGGGCTTGGACCTCAGGCTCTCTGACTCCAAAGCCCATACTCTTAATCCCAGAGTTGTGGCATTTCCATAGAAACATGACACGCCACAGCAGAGGGACACACAGACTGCAGGCCAGAGACTACAGAGTGTCAGAATAAATGCTCAACGAGAATAACGCCACCAAAAGACCGTGTTGTCTTTTGTAAATCCTTAAAGAAACCACCATAGCTGTGTAATTCTTTTGTAAACCTGTCAATGGCTATAATTTTATACAATATACAAACGTAGATAAGGTGAGAACTAAAGCCTTATAGCAAAGTCATGATCAAATATTTGGGATTAAAGGCTGTGCCTTCCATCTGAGCCACAAGTGCTATAATCTCAGACAGCCAATGAAGCCAGAGCAGGTCCCACAGCCATCGTGGGAGATAGTAAGAGCAGAAAGCATTGAGCGTCTACTCTCCGCCAGGCCCTTTATTTTATGCTTCAGTTCTTAAAACAACTTTCATCTCAGCGTTATTGTTCCCATTTCCATATGAGGACGTCGAGGCCGACAACCTGGTAAGGAACGTGTATGAAGTTCAACTAAGTGGCAACGCTGGGATTCCAGCCTAGGTTTCTGCTCAGCTGCACAATTTCTCATTTCATGGTCACCACGCAGCCTGCAGTGACCTTGACCAGTTTTAGAAAAAAAACTGAGCTAATAATGTTAACCTCAACCTATATTTATACATGTTAGGGATATAAAGCCAGCAAAAGCATACTCTATTCTGTAGGTTTTGTTGCACCCCAGCCTCGGGTAAGATTTTTAGTGCTTGCTCATTTATTAACAACGCAAAAGTTGCAACAAAAATGGTCTGGCAATTATGGGGTTTACAATGAAGACTCATATTTTTCAGTTTTTTTAGCAGTTATTGAGCATTAAAGATTTTATTTTTTTAAGATGACTCAAGGAGAGAGGAAGGGGCCGGGGGGAATTCAAAACAGACCATAGAGGATTTAGAGAAATGATTTGGCCCTGTTTCTACTGCAACTGTCCCTTAAGAAAAACATTATAGACCAGGTGAGTTGTTAGTTGAACAAAAGAATTATCTACCAAATAGTAGCCTTTTGGAGGAAAATAGAATCAAAGAAAAGGGAATGGAGGAGGAAGGGATTGTGTTCATTTCTCTTTGGGGACTTTGAAAAAGAACCCTTGTTTCCAAAGCCAAAACAATAATTCCCCATGCAAGAGAGGCAATGAAGTCAAGTGCTGTTCTAGCTTTGTAGAATGCATGGTGCTGCAAGAGGGCCTTTCCTCCTTCTACTAAAGAAAAACAGCCAGCCCTGATTGGTGTGGCTCAGTGGCTTGGGCATCCCACACACTGAAAGGTCGCAGTTTGGATTCTGGGTCAGGGCACATGCCTGGGTTGCTGGCCAGGTCCCAGGTTGGGGGCCTGTGAGAAGCAACTGACTGATGTTTTGCTTCCTCTCTTCCTCCCTCCCTGCTCTCTAAAATTAAATAAATAAAATATTTTTAAAAACCAACAAAGAAAGAAAAGAGAAAAGCAGCCAGTATTAGGACCAATAATTATAACGGCAGCTGACAATTACTAAACACCAGCTGAAGGCCGAGCACTGTATTAAGTGATTTACATATGTTATCTAATTTAATTCTCACAACTTCATGAGCAAGTAGTATTAATATACCCATTTTATAGGTGTAAAAGTGGAGCTTTAAAGATGTTTGTCGGTCCAAGGCCATGCAGCTGGTAAGAAGGAGAGCAGGGATTCACATTTAGATATATCTCTTCCTTGAGTTTTGCTCACCCTTAAAGACCTGGAGGCAAAACAGAGAATCCCTGGCCACACATTCTTGGGACTCCTCGACAACCTTAGGGACCAGATGGAAGAAGCAGCACAACCCAACAGACATCAGGACCATCCCAAGTGGTGGATGCAGGTTACCCGATGCCTGACAGAAGACAGCTCTTCTTTGGGCACCTCTCAGAGTTGGCCAGAATTTGACTGATGGACCAGCACTTTCCAGACCTCTGCCTCTCCTGAGGCAGCCTGTCCCCAGACTGTTTTGTTAATTCCTGCCACCTCTCAGCTCCCTCCCCATAGGCTTAATCTCACTCAGAATGGTCCAAATGCTCCAGCAACCAGGACACGGGAGCCAGAGAATCCTGTATTAGCTTAACAATGGTCCCGTTTGCCAGGGCAGGATGGAAGAGAGGCACAAATCACTGTTTTGCATGCCAGGTAATGTCACTGAAGTTGTCCTGTGAGAGGAAAAACCCATGATGTCACCATGAGACACTGCCTTTACCCCTGAACAGGACCTGGGTGACATTTTGAGAGAAAGCAGAAAAGTCCCTGACATTTCTGGAAACCAACAACCAGAGAGCCTGGAGACACGCTGGGGTGAAGCTCCCTGGGAAGGAGTCACGGGAATTCTACTTTGATACTATGGCAACTGCTCCCTACTCCCCTGTTCTACTTATCTTGGGATTCAGTGCATGGACTAGCTGCCCCTTGGGCCAAAACCGTCAAAGCAGGCACTTCTGTGAGCTCAAGCCTTCAGGTGAAGATTTTACTCCAGTTGGAGTTTGCATTCTGTTCTTGAAACTCATAAACTCATCCCTCAGGACCTGTAGGCGCCACTCAAAATGCTGCAAGGATAAGGAAAACAATTTGTTCTAGCCCCAAGGACAGTCATGAAAATGTGGGGGCCAGACAGTGGAGGAGTATGGACTGAACAACTTGATGGATCTTTCATGGATGACATTTTACCACCACACAAATTACTCTCTGTACATGGCACACCTAACATATCCTCTGATGGGTGCCCTGCATGGATGCCTCTCGTTTCCAGGGCAACCTCACCTTGGGTGGGGGCACAGATAGAGCCAGCGAGGGAGGGCGTGTGAAGAGGGAATCTAGTAAGGGGAAATTTGTGGGTCAAGGCACCAGAGCTTTCACTGAAAATAACCCTGAGTCGACAGTGCCCCTAGTCTCCCAGTTGCCCTAAATATCCTAGCCACAGCACAACCGATCTTCTCTCAGAAGATATCCATCAGGTAAGACTCATTTATTTGGAATGTTTCTAGGTCACAATTGTGAAACTTGAAACTACAACACTCACCACTGTCTGCTCTTTTTATTTTTTTAGGGACACGATGCTTTTTTTCCCTAAAGAATTATAGAGAGAGGGAGAGAAACAGCAATCAGTTGTCTCTTGCATGCCTCCAACCAGGGGCCTGGTCCACAATCCAGGCATGTGCCCTGACTGGGAACTGAACCAGCGGCCTTTGATCTGCAGACTGGTGCTCCATCCACTGGGTCACACCAGCAGGGCTTGGGAAAGAAATAAGATGAAGAGAATGGAGCTGATAAAAAGTAGCTAAAGCAGAAGACTATGCAGGGAGGTACAAGGACGGGGTTTGGCAACATCACCAGAAAGGGAAAATCAGATTCCTTCAGTGTGTTGACTTCTCTGGGGATTCTGGGGCCAAGGGAGATGTCCTCTGGCCAAGGTCTTTCCAAACAAAGATTCTGTCTTCACCACAGAGAACAGGCCAGATAGGGCAGAGGTGACTTAGCAAACCTGAAGAGGAGGCCTCGGCCCTGTGACTCCTGGGGTGCCAGAGTCAGTGGGGTTCAGTGGCTGGAAGAAGTGGAGCCTGACATGTAACATAATATTTTAAGTGCTCACTTCTCCCTGAGCTCTGACACTGCAGCTGCTAGGCTAAGACCCAATCCCCCCGGAGGCGGGTGTGATCGGAAGTCCAACAGTACTGCCCCTGGAGGGGGAGGGAGGAGCTCCAAGGAGGTTCTGGGGCAATAAAGGCTTTGGCTGCTGGGTAGAGGTATGTTCATGAATTAATGGCTGGACATCTTACAATTTAGTCACTTGGAGATAAGAAGGAAGACAAACCAAAGTTAAACCAACACAAAACAAAGACCAGGGTGAAAGGGACACAAAACTGAGGGGGCGCATTAAGTGGGGAAGAGCTGAGCAGGGGGATTTCCCAAAGCTTTTAGGGAAATTTAAAAGCCTTCATGATTCCCAAAAACCCTGCCCCTCTCACCATTTTTCAATTCTGCATCCCTCCCTCAGCCACAACGCACCTCGCCCCACACTCCCACCCAAAAGGTATCCAGGGGCTACATGCGTTTGCTTCCAGAGCAGGGGCTGCAGGTTTTCAAGGAAAGCCTTGGAACCCAAGTGGCCCCATTATCAACCTAAGCATTTGAAACTGGCACTCTGTCAAATAAGGAGCTTTGCAAAAAGAAGTCTTATGTTTCCTTTCCTCTTCCCCTCTGGAAATAAAAGTAGGTTGTGTTTCTCCTGCCCTGGTTCCTTGGTGATCTCAGAAACTGATCTGAAAGAGCTTCTTGGAGTACCTGGTCCAAGTCTCTGCCCAGGAGACTATCAATGCCCTGCGCCTTTTGTCTGGGTTACTGCCGCTCTGGTGACCAAGGCCAAAACCAGTTGCTGAGGCTAAGGGTCGTTCTAGGTGTTGAGAGGCCTACTACCGGAGTCACACAGAGCAAGCAGTGAGCCCCTGGGGTCCGGCGTGTGGGAGTTCGAGGGGTTGGAGGGATTCGAGGGGTGGTCTACTCCTGGGTTCCCTCTCCTGCTGGCAGGGATGGGGGTGCTAAAAAGGAGGGTGGTGGGAAAGCCACAGGTGTGGTGACAGACCAGCACTGGCCAGAGGGGTTCAGGGCTTGGAGAGGGATCTCCATGACCACAAGCGGGGCTTAGTGCTAGAGGCGGAGCGCTCTCAACGTGAGCTCGTTGTGCTCGCCAAGAAACTTCCAGGGCCATACAAGAGCAATTGGGCAAAGGAGACTGGGGACCGGGCAGGTCCTAGGGGCCTTGTAGGCGCTAGGAAGGTAACTGCTTGCTTCCATTTCGTGCGCGAAATCAAGACATTTCCTGGGCCAGGTCTCTCCACCCCCTTCACTTCCTTTCTTGTCCTTACTTGGCCCCAAGGTCCGTGGCCCGCGGAGGACACTGAGAGGCTGAAAGGCAGCAGATAGGAGAGAGCCCCTGGGACCCGCACAGGGGACACAATCGACCCGCCCGTCTTCCTTCGGTCAAAGCCGGGTTCGGCCGGTGCCCAGCGTCTTCCCTCGCGCGCCTCTCTGCGCACAGCGGTGGCGTGGCGCCGCAGGACTCTGGGTCCCTCCCGCTCTCCATCGGGGAGCGGACAAATGAGCCTACTCAGGCACACAGCGGGGGAGGCAGAAGTTGAAAATACCTGGGCAGAAATATCTGCCCGTCCCAAAGGGAGGGCAACTGCAAGCCACGGGGACCTGGGCGCCTGCAGGGAAGGCGACTGGAGAGCGAAGGGGGCTCCGCGCCGCCGGCAGCCGACCCGCGACTCCACGCGCTCCGGTGCGGCCTCGCCACGGTATCCGACTTACCCCAGAGCAGTGTAAGTGGCTTGGCTTTGGGGATGAGCACCAGGGAGTACACAGCGGCCAAGTGGAGCAGGCTCATCAGGACGACGTTCCTCCAAACGATGTCCTGCCGCTGCTCGCGTGCGCCCGGCCTTTCCTGGCCGCCGGCGCCCGCCGAGCCCTCGACCCCGGCACGGCTTTCCTCCGCGGCGTTGAAGAGGGGAACGTTCCCCTCGTCAGCAGCCTCGCCTGGCATGGCTGGGAGAGGGTGGGAGCCGGCGGCAGCGGCAGCAGGGAGGCAGAGCTCTGCCCGCACGGATCTCTCCGGTGAGGGCGGGGGCTACTGCCTTTTAGAGGGGATCTCCACACCTCCTGTCCCCGCCTTCCCGGCCCTTCTCCCGTTCCTTCTCTCTGCAAGCGTTCAGTGTGGCCTAAGGATGCAAACCTGGGAGCCCGGCATCTGTTGCTGGCGCATCACCCATGCCGCTGCCGGGGCGGAACTCAGCTGCAAGGAAGAAGGAGCGAGCACGAGGGGCGGGCGAGGCGCGGGGGAGCTGGGGGAGGCAGGCGAGCGGGGAACGCCGCGGGGGAGGCAGTGCTCGGAGAGAGCCGGGAAGAAAGACCTGCATAGCTACAGCCAATCACGATCGCATGTGGGGCTCTTAAAGAGAAAGGCTCCCCCTTGGCCCCCACCGCCTTGGCTCTCCAGGGCCTGGCCGGGGAGCCCGCTGGGCAGGCGGTGGACAGCCTGGGCTTGGGGGTGGGTGGGGTGTGGCTCCAGGAACGGGAGCCTGTTAAGCGGCTCACAGCGCTTACGTTGTGTGTTTCTCCAGTTCCAAAAAAATACCTTTCCGTTTCGAAAAGCTTCCTTTCTTTTCTTTTCTTTTTTCTTTTAACTTTTGAAGCTAGAGGCCACCCGTGTTGAAAAACGTGCTCGGAGTCTCAACAACAAGGTAAGGCCACATCGGAGATGAGAATCAGAAGTCCTGGGTCTGCAGGTTGGTATGGCTTCTTGGGCCTGTGGAGTGATGGAAGCAGCCACTCAACTCAATTGGGCAGCTGCAGCCAGACACACAGTAGGTGTTCGGTTAATGCCTATTAAAGGATACAGAAATGATTTGGGGGCTAGCCAAAAGCTGCGCAGCTCTGTTTACGGCAAAATTTCGGCTAACCATCGCGCCTGTGGACTGTCTCCTTAGCCCTCAGTTGATGGAACAGTACCTTCAGGCGAGCACCATTGAGAATTGAGCTTTAGAAAAAAAATTACCCGGAACAAGGAAAATTAACCTGTGAAAAAATTGTGTCAGCTTATTCCTCTTCTCCTAACACAGATAATTTAGAGCTGTCCAGAGCGAGCCTCAATTGCACAGAAATGCAGAGAGAGGAGTGCCCTGGACATGTCCCAAGCAGGTGTGGCCCCACCTGCAGGCGGGTAGCAGAAGAAAAAGGACTCAGGACTGGAAGCCAGGGTCTCTGAGTGACCCACCTTGGCTCTCTAGACACAAGTTTCCCTACTGGGGAAACTAATCTTTATTGTTCCTTACAACTTGCAAATTCTATAAATGTGAGTTTGAAGGGGTGCCATTTTGTTGGCAAATAAAGCTGATTTTTTGGATTACCCATTGCTAAGGAACCCTCTCCAGGATTCCAGGAGAGGGGAAAAAAATTACAAAGAGCAGACTCCATGGAAGAGCCATACATGAGCATCTTACTGTTAGCAGACCTGAACAGGTCCAATTAGCCAGATAATATAATGTCTAATTTAAAACTGAGGCAAGGTATGTGTGTCTGTGGGACTCTGGCCACTTAGCAAGTGTTATGGTGGTGCATCAGATGGAGCTGAAATTATAGAATGAAACAAAATTTGCCTAGGGACCACATAAATGTCAGCACTGTATAATGACTAATGAGGCAATAGAACATGAAACTGGAGGGTATAAATTTCATCAGCCAGCTCAATCTGGGATGTATAATGGCCACTTTTTCTTCTCATGATCCCTCTGCTCCCCACTCCCACCAGACCTATATATTCCCTGTGGCTCTCTAGTTCAGACTATCCTTTTTTCTGGAGTGGAGTAGTTGCTTGGCCAAAAGTCACTCTGTGGGTTATTGTAATGACTCACCTGGGCTTCACTAACCATTCAATCACTTTTTTTTGGCACTTACTAGGCACCTGCTATGTGTCAGGGCTAGTGAACCCTGGGAGTACAAGAATGAATAGGTATGGTACCTGCCCTCAAAAAGGGAAAACATCGAAGGAAACTTTTTTTGACCATGACCTTGGAAGGTCAGGAATTATCGGGAAAAAAAATGAATTCTTATTAGGAATCAAGAATACATACAAAGAGTCCAAGGGAGGCAGCAGGAGAGTTCTTTATTTGGCCCCTGGGTACTTTATCTATTAGATAAGCTACTGTGTCCTGAATCTATCTTGAATGAACATCTTACTGTCTTCCCTCCAATGGGTCAGACTGGGTTGGACCAATCCATTTCAGCTGTTTGGACTAAGGATGGAGCCTCAGATGTTTGTATGTGGGCAGGGGTAGAGGTAAGTGCTCTTTAGGTCTTTCAGATCCTGCCTGCAAAAGGATGACTGAAGGAAAATGGTGCTTCCAGATCTCGCCTCAGAGCAAAATCTCTCATAATACCGAGTGGCCATGGCACTTAAAATGACTGAGTGAGTAGAGCAATGAACATGCATCAAATCTTGTGTTAAGCTTGAACATTTCTCCACAGAAACTATTTGGATCATTCAGAAGACCGCAGCGATGGGCAACTGGTGATTGAAGCTTCATCATGACAACATGCCCACTCACGCATCATGTCTCATACAGAGTTTTTTGGGGAAATCCCTACAGCCCAGATTTGGTACTCTGTGACTTTTGGCTTTTCCCAAAACTAAAATTATCTTTGAAAAGGAAGAGATTTCAGATGGTTGATGAGATTCAGAAAAATACAACAGGGCAGCTGATGGTGACTGGAAGAACTGTGTGAGGTCCCGAGGTGCCTACTTTGAAGTGGACTAGGGCGTCGTTGTCCTGTGTACAATATTTCTTGTGTCTTGTATCTTCTTTAATAAGGGTCTCTTTTTTTCATATTACCTGTCTGGATACCTTCTGGACAGACCTTGTACTTTGGCTAATAATGACTATTCCCTTTGGATATTATTCCTTCAGAGCTATTGTCTCTTTTCCTACCTAAGTTCCACCCCGCAAAGACCTTAGTATGTTTTCTTAGTTTCTGGCCAAGACCCCAGAAGTGAATGAGTGTTCATCTCACCCCTTGATGAGGGCAAATGGGACAGGAACCCTTACCCTGTCAAACAAATAATTACCCAAAATGTAAGAGCCCTAATAGTGGTATTTTCAAAGTAAAGTAGAGGCAAAAAGGAGGGAGTTGTTAATTCACACTAGGGCTTGGGGAAGGGAGGTGATATCTGTGTAAGAATATTTTTTTGAAACTTGATTTTTTTAATTGCAGTCAAATACTCATAAAATTTACCATCTTAAACTTTTTTTAAAGATTTTTAAAATTTAGAGAGAGAGGAAGGGAGGGAGAAAGGGAGGGAGAGAAACGTTGATGTGCGACACATCAATTGGTTACTTCTCTCACGCCCCCAGCCGTGGACCCAGCTGACAACCCAGGCATGTTCCCCTACCAGGAACCAAATCTGCAGCCCTCTGGCTTGCAGGCTGAGCCACCGAGCCACACCAGCCAGGGCCATCTTAACCATTTTTAAGTGTTCAGTTCAGTAGTGTCAAATAGAATCGCATTGTTGTGGAACCAATCTCCAGAGCTTTTCGTCTTGCAAAACTGAAACCCTACACACATTAAACAACAATTCCTCATTTCTCCCCATCTCTGCTTGCTGGCAGCCACCATTATACTTTCTGTTTCTATGAGTTTGACTGCTCTACATACCTCATAAGTGAAACAATATAGTATTTGTCTTTTTGTGTGACTAGCTTTTTCATTTAACACAATGTCTTCAAGGTTCATCCATGCTGTAGCATATACAGAATTTCATTCTTTTTTCAAGATCAAATAATGTTCCATTCTATGTATATACTTTATTTTGCTTATCCATTCATCTTACAATGGACACTAGGTTTTAGTTTTTATGAATAATGCTGCTGTGCACATACATGAACAACTATCTCTTCGAGACCTTGCTTTCAATTCTTTTGGATATGTATCCAGAAGTGGTATTGCTGGAGTTTACAGTAATTCTATTTTTAATTTTTTTCAAAGTTCCATATTGTTGCTTATTGCAGCTGTGTCGTTTACATTCCCACCAACAGTGCACAAACGTTCCAAGTTCTCTACATCCTAACACATTTTATTTTCTGCTTCTTTTTTATTATAGGCATCCTAATGGATATGAGATGATATCTCATTGTGGTTTTTTAAAAGTATATTTTATTGATTATGCTATTACAGTTGTCCCATTTTTCTCTCCCCTTTATTCCCTTTCCAGCATCCCCTCCCCACCTTCATTCATGTCCATGGGTGGTACACATAAGCTCTTTGGCTTCTCCATTTCCTATACTTCTTAACCTCCCCCTGTCTGTTTTGTACCTACCAATTATGCTTCTTATTCCCTGTACCTTTTTCTGCATTCTCCCCCATTCCTCTCCCTTCTGATCTCCATTTCTGTGATTCTGTTCCTGTTCTAGTTGTTTGCTTAGTTTGTTTTTGTTGTTGTTTTTTAGGTTCAGTTGTTGATAGTTGTGAGTTTGTTGTCATTTTACCGTTCATACTTTTGATCTTTTTCTTAGGTCAAGTCCCTTTAACATTTCATATAATAAGGACTTGGTGATGGTGAACTCCTTTAACTTTACCTTGTCTGGGAAGCACTTTATCTGCCCTTCCATTCTAAATTACAGCTTTGCTGGATAGAGTAATCTAGGCTGTAGGTCCTTGCCTTTCATGTCTTTGAATACTTCTTGCCAGCCCCTCCTTGCCTGTAAGGTTTCTTTTGAGAAACCAGCTGATAGTTTTATGGGAACTCCTTTGTAGGTTAACTGTCTCCTTTTCTCTTGCTGCTTTTAGAATTCTCTCATCTTTAATCTTGGGTAATGTAATTATGATGTGCCTTGGTGTGTTTCTCCTTGGGTCCAACTTGTTTGTTACTCTGTGTGCTTCCTGGACTTCCTGGAAGTCTATTTCCTTGGTCAGATTAGGGAAGTTCTCCTTCATTATTTTTTCAAACAAGTTTTCAGTTTCTTGCTCTTCCTCTTCTCCTTCTAGCACCCCTATGGTTCAAGTGGAACATTTAAAGTTGTCCCAGGGGTTCCTAAGCCTCTCCTCATTTTTTGGAATTCTCGTTTTTTCATTCTCTTCCGGTTGAATGCTTATTCCTTCCTTCTGCTCCAAATTGTTGATTTGAGTCCCATTTTCCTTCCCTTCACTTTTTGTTCCCTGTGTGTTTTGCTTTATTTCACTTTGCTTAGCCCTCACTTTTTCCTCTATTTTGTGACCATATTCAACCATTTCTGTGAGCATCCTGATTACCAACGCTTTGAACCCTGCATCTGATATGTTGGCTATCTCTTAATCACCTAGTCGCATTTCTTTTCTGGAGTTTTGATCTGTTCTTTCATTTGGGCCATATTTCTTTGTCTCAGTGCACCTGTTATGTTGTAAGGGACAGATCCTTAGGTAGTCTCCAGGGCGGGCAATCCACTTGGCTGCATTTTGGTGCTTTATATAGGGGAGGGGTCTCAGAGGGAAGAATGCTGCTTGCTTGGCTCTCGGCCAGCTTTCAGTCACTTCCCCTGCTAACCACAAGCAAACTGGACCCTTCTGGTTCTGATTCCTGCGTAGATGGGTTTGTGTACATTCTAGGACCCTATGGGTCTCTCCAACAAGCTCTCCTGTAAGGCTGGGAGTTTATCCCACCACTGCAACTCCCACAGATTTTTACAGCCAGAGGTTTTGAGGCTTTCTTTTCCCACACTGGAACCCTGGGTTGCGTGGTCTGTCTCACTCCCCAGTTGTTCCTCCTGGTTTATCTGCATGTAAATGTGGGACCGCCTGGTCTGCCAGCCGCCACCTCACCCAGCCCACCAACCACTGCCTTGCAGCACGTTCTCTTTGCCCTGGCTGCTTGTCTCTACCCCTCCTACCAGTCTGGATGAATGTTTCTTCTTCAACTCCTTGGTTGGTGGACTTCCATAGGGTTTGAGTTTCTGGCAGTTCTGGTGGTTTTATTTTTAAATTTGTTGTTACCCAGCCCTGGCTAGTGTGGCTCAGTGGATTGAGTGCCGACCTGCGAACCAAAGGGTTGCTGGTTGCATTCCTGGTCAGGGCACATGCCTGGGTTTCAGGCCAGGTCCCCACTAGGAGGCACTTGAGAGGCAACCACACATGAATGTTTCTCTCCCTCTCTCCCTCCCTTCCCCTCTCCCTAAAAATAAATAAATCTTTGAAAGTAAATAAAATTAATAAAAAAATTTGTTGTTGTCCTTCTTTTGGTTGTGTGAGGAGGCAAAATGTATCTACATATGACTCCATCTTGGCTGGAAGTCCATTGTGGTTTTGATTAGCATTTCCCTAGTGATTAGTAATGTTGAGCAGTTCTTCATATCCTTATTGGCTGTTTGTACGTCATCTTTGGAAAAATGTCTCTTCTAGTCCTTTGCCCATTTTTTAATGTTTGTTTTGTTGCTGTTGAGTTACAGAAGTTCTTTATATACTCTGGATATTAGTCCCTTATTTGATAAGTGATTTGCAAATATTTCCTCCAATTCTATAGGTTGCTTTTTCACTGTTGACTATGTCTTGATACATAGCTTTTAATTTTGATATAGTCCAATTATTTATTTATTTTTAGAGAAAGGGGAAAGAGGAAAAGAGGGAGAGAAACACAGGACCTGGCCTATAACCTGAGCATATGCCCTGACCGGGACTCAAACCAGCAAACTTCTGCTTTGCAGGATGATGCCCAACCCACTAAGCCACACCACTTCAGGGTGATATAGTCCATTTTATCTATTTTTACTTTTGTTACCTATGCTTTAGTGTCTTATCCAAAAAATCATTGCCAAATCCAGCGTCATGAACCTTTTCCCTTCGGTTTTCTTCTGACAGTTTTATAGTTTCAGCAATTATGTTTAGGTCTTTGATCCATTTTGAGTTAACTTTTGTATATGGTGTAAGGTAAAGGTTGAACTTCATTCTTTCGCATGTGGATAATCTAAGTTTCACAAACACCAGTTGTTAATAAAACTCACCTTTCCTCATTTAATGGTCTTGACTCCTTGTTGAAAAGCATTTGACCATATGTTTGTATGGGTTTACTTCTGGACTCTATTCCATTCTTCTATATATCTATCTTTATGCTAGTATCACATTGTTTGAGTACTGTAGCTTTATAACACATTTTGATGTCAAGAAGTATGTGACCTCCAACTTTTGTTTTTCTTTTTCAAGATTGTTTTGGCCATTCGGACCCACTGAGACTCCATAAGAATATTAGGATGGATTTTTCTGTATCTGCAAAAAATTTGCCCCTGAGATTTTGATAAAGATTCCATTAAATCTCATTATTGCTTTGGTTAGTATTGACATCTTAATTAATAATATTAAGTACCCAATTGATGCACATGGGATTTTTAAAAAATTTCTTTGTGTCTTCTTCAATTTCTCTCAGCAACATTTTGTAGTTTTCAGTGTGAAAATCTTTTGTCTCCTTGGTTAATTTTAGCAGGTAAGACTTGGTCTGAGAAACACTAAGTAAAAACCATCATAGCTAGAATTCCTAGATTCTGGCCAGCAGTATGTGCCTTAGAGAAGAAGTTGCTTCCTGTAGAAAGGATAGGTAGAAGACAGAAAGAGTTTGATGGTAATGTCACCTACAAAAAATGTGTGTGTGAGAGATGCTTGGTGAGGCATGTGGTCTGGCATGGTCAGGAGGGCTTCATGGAGGAGGTGGCAGCAAACAAGGCCCCGAATGACTTGACAGAGACTCCTAGTTGGCTAATTGTGTAAGAAAAGGCTCAGAGATGGGAGTGAGCCTGACAAAGTATCTAGCTAAGTTCGTACTCCTTCAAAGGCTGAATACCAAGTTTTTAAAAAATTGTGTCAAAATATTTGTGGAGAAAATACAGACTCTAGGGAGAAAGTAAATAAGAAAAAGAGATCTATTCTTGAAGTCAGAAATTTACAAGGATTCTCACATCTGTGCTTTTCTTAAGGAAATTTAGGTTTTGGCATCAGGAGCTACAGTGCTGTGAAATTACCCAGGTTTGGCATCCAAAAACCTGGATTTGAATGTGGCTCCCTCCCTCTGATTTATGAAGTCTCTGTGATTTGGGGACATTAACAGTCTCTTAGATCTTCAGTTTTATACTATGGAATCTAAGAATTAATACAGATCTATGCTGAGAATTCCTGTCTATGCAATTTACGTAATAATCTAAGATCAGTTTTTTCATATGCAAAAAGCAGATGATACTGCCTATCTCAACAGGAAGAGAGCTTAGTACAGTATTTGGTACCTAGTAACTACTGAATACCGTGGGTATTTTATTGTTCTCTAAATCATCCTAGGGAGGACTCAATGCAGTTATGAAACCTGTCTGGCCAGGAAGCCAGGGTACATCTGGAGGTTCCAGACTGGAAAGGCATGCATAACTGGGTGGGCTAGCTGGAGGGATTCAGACCTTGAAAGAATGACCTCTAGCAGCACGAGGGGACTCGGAAATAAAATCACCTGCTCTACTTTATGAGAGGCAAATCCTTTGAGAGCAAAGGAAGGGATGTGCTCTGTGGCTCTTAGGTATTTTAGTGGGGATTACGGGGAGGTTGCTTCACGGATGATGTGCTGGGACAACCATTTCAAATGTAAACAATCCTGGGGGGCAGTGGGTATAAGGGGACTAAATGGCAATAGAAAAAAAAACAATAAAAACATTTTAAAAAGGTAAACGATCCTTGCGCTCCCAGGGTGAGAAAAAACACTCACAGGCTTTAGATTAGAGTAACTGCAGGGGAGCATATAATTATGAAGTTAGCCTCTAAGATTACGGGAAGATTGGGTTTGAGATATAGCAAGACCATGGGTTGGCAGAAAATTAGTCTTCTCGGCTTTCTCCAGTCACAGGAGAGTTGGTCTCCCTTTTCCTGTATTAAACAGATTGGGAAAATTTCCCATTGAGATTTTATAGCAGTGGGCAAGGAGTGACCTGCTCCTCGAAAATGATGCTTCTATTGCTTTGAATCTGAAGAGGGGGATTTTCTTTTAACACAAACCTCAGCCTTATTGCAAAAGACCCTTCCCACATTTCCTGACCTCTTTTAATAAAGAGTGCTGTGATTTGGCAGCAGGACCCTGGGCATGGGAGATGGGCAGATTTGCAGGTTCTTACTTCCTACTTCATAGATAAGAGAGTCTACTTAATGAAAAACCCAGTGAAGTACTGAAGCCAACCCAAACCTGTCTCTTCTGTCAGTGATATGCTGCCCTTGGCAAGTTTCCTAGATCTTCAGTTTGAATCAATTAATTCTCTCATGCAGTATCTGTTTATTAAGCCTCCTCTAGAAGTCAAGCATGAGCTCAGCTCCATGCACCGGAGCATATGACTGTGCTCATGGGGCTTATGGTTCAGAAGGGAAGGCAGATAATAATCAAATAATCATTACAAAAAGTGTATACCACAAACGCTAGCAAATGCTTTGGAGGAATCACTGATCATCCTTTTCAAGACCCAGCCATGGTATGTTAACATTTGTTAATACCTACACCACATTCCCCTTTGATCAACATCTGTCTAGAACAAGGTTCACAAATTAAACTCTTCCCCAGTCTATCTCCCTACTCCCAATTCCCAGCTCTCTGAAATAAATGAACAATTCCTATTATTATGACCAAAGAGAGTATTGACAAGGTTTTCACCCACGTCTCTTCCAAGCTCTCCAGTTCCCCTCCCCCTACCAACACCTACCCATTTTCTTTTAAGATAGTTATTTTGGTTTCCAAGGGCAGATAGAGGTAGAGAAGCTCTTATTTCTTGGCATTTAGCAGCAGTTACTGTTTCTGTTTCAATGACTTCTTTCTTTTCCTGCTGTGTCAGTTACCATGGGCTGCACTTAAAAGGCAGAGACCCCTCTTGCTCTCTAGCACAGAGGGAGCAATTGTAAACAGAGTTCAAAAATGTCTAAAGGGTGACCTAGATTTGCAGCACCAGAGGAAAAACTAGTCCATTTGTGTACAATCAAAAGTAGCCTATTCTTGATGTAGGGAACAGGTGTGTAGAAAGGGTAATTTCATAAAACTGTGTATCATTACTGAGGGGACCCACTAGTTATGGACCTCAAGGCCAAGCAAATATATTGGTTTTAAGTACTCAAATTACAAACTATTTCTTTAATTCTGCCTATTTATTTTCAGTCAAGGAAAGTGCTGAATTGATTTTTCTCCAGATTAGAAATGAATTTAACTCTACAAGAGGGAAAAAAGGTACCCAAATGTAAATAGGCCTGAATTCTTTCATCTTTCTTCAAAGCTTTAGTGCTTATCCAAATTTGATTTCAAGTCCTTTTGAAGACACATAAGTAATACACAAAGGTGCTGTGGGAAAGGTTGATGGGTCACAGACTCCCAGAACCAGAAAATTAAAGATTATCTAGTCCTACCTTCTCATTTTTTTTTTTTACCTTCTCATTTTAGAGATGGGGAAATGGAGGCAGAAAGAGGTGATATGATTTGACTAACAATAAGTGGCAGTGAAGAATTAAAATGCAGTTCCTTGACTGATAGGTGCTCTTCAACACTGTTTCTCGTGATGACACAATTTATTGCCACTGGGAAGAAGTGGCTTCTTCGTAGCATTTTAGTGTTACCATCCAGGACTTCCCTCCAGTCTGGAACCCTGCCTGGTACTGTAACTTCACTGTTCTGATCTACAGGAGGTATTGAGTTGTTTGGCTTACTCTTCTCACTGTTCTGCACCCTTTTCTTTGGGGAACCACTCCGTATGCTTTTGGTGGGGCTTAAAATCACTGTGCTCACACCAGGTAGTATGGGCATACTAGCTGGACCAGACAGTTCTGGTACCCTACCTCTCTGGGCACAGAACTCGATTAGGTAGTAGGCATGAGACCCAAAAGGAGACAATCGGAGTTGTCTTTGTGAACAGTATTTAGATATTGTGAGTAGTTTTCTCTATTCCCTTTGTATATCACAAGTCGAGAAGATGGAGGCTTAGGGCTGCCAGGGGCTATCTTTGACACCATGTAAAGAGAACCTGTCTGAAAAGAAGTGAACACACAGTTCTCAACAAGTATACCCACTTATAATAAACTATATTCCTCTTTTATGGAGAATGTCAAGTGTCTGCAGGCTAACAAAAGGGGGGAAGAAAAGCAAAGTCTGAAAGCGAAACTTGAAAGTTTTTGCAAAAATACGGGTTTGCGAAAAAATGTGCTCACTAGGCTAAGAAGTGGATTTGAATCCAGATGCTACCAATTACCAGCCGTGCCAGGCAACTGCAACTAACAGCTCTCTGGGCTGATGGGAGGATTCAGTGAGAGAGGTAAGTTCCTAGCTCAGTGCCCAGCTCACAGAAACAGTGTGTCCCAGCAGTGCCTCTTCGTGGACTTGACTTCAGTCTGTTAAAACTGATTTGTTCTCTCCCCAGGACTCCTTAAAGCAAAAAGATGGTCAGAGAAGGTCATGTGCTATTTGGAGATATATCCAGAGGGAAAGGAAATGACTTTTAGTTCACTTTCAGGAGATGGTTGCATTCCTTCTTGCCTACTGCAATGTTTTTATATTCAATTCCACCTCACATTCTAGTCTTCCTAGTGTGGAAAGTTCCTTTATTGGACGAAATACAAGATGAAATGGTTTTTCATCAATAATCAAATCATAGTACTGGTCATTCTTAAAGGCTCCCTTAAATTATATATTATACTCACTGCCCTTTTACAATTTAGAAAAAAGGTCTGAAACTCTCCTCTTCCAATCAAAATCAAATGACCTACCAGTTCCCCTCGTACCCCTTTGTTTTAAAATTAAATAGGTTAAAACAATAAAAAGCACAAAACATAAGCACAACTGAACAGACTTGGGATTCAGAAAGAACGACTACATGAAGAAATGGCGAGTAGAGCTGAAAACACACTTGTTGACAAAATCAAATTGGAATTTTTTCTCTACTTAAAAAACCTTTGGAAAGTTGTTTTACTTCTCTCTTTAGGATACAAAACTACTCTTTCCATAGCCTCTTATTATTTCCATCCTTCAGAGAAAACTATTTTGGGGGTTCTGCTCTTCTTACCTCCATTGTTGGGAACTGTCCCACCTGGTTTCAGGGACTGGAGCCTGACGGGCAAGAGGCTGAGCAAGGAGGCCTTGGGAAAATAGGCCACTGAGGAGACAAAACCTGTCCCTGCTTGGCCCCGGAAGATGGCTGGTTAGTCAGTGACAGGTAAGACCCTTTGATGGCGGGGTCAATCTTAAGACAGGCACAGTCACATGGGGGCCATCAGGGAAGGACTTGGGGGACTCGGAGAAGGAGCAAAAGACCCTCACTCCTCGACTTTGTCATGGCCAGAGAACTCATTCTATCTGAAAGAAGTCTCCTTATCTCTTGGCTGTTCTGCTCCCCGTTGCCTAGCTCAGGCCTGAAACAATACGAGAAGACAGGTACAGCCCTAAACTGGGGCAATTAGACCTGGAAAAGGAATGCAGTAAATCCTATGAAACTTACTTTGCTAAGAATGCCCTCGAGTTAATGAGTACTGGTATTTGGGGTCCAAGCATAGGATGAGTTTATCTTTTCAGGTTTCAGGGCCCAATGGGCGTCACTCTGTTTATCTGACCCTGACTCAGAAAGACTCTTGTAATCCCTTTACTGTTATCCTTGAACCACATCTCCTTCCTTTAATCATTACTGTTTAACATTGATTGATGAGTTTTACACACAAACTATGTATCTCTGTATGTGCTAAAACTCAATAAAAGATACTTCAAGAGAAGGGCTCAGGGCATTCTCCACTGGAGGGAATTGCTACCCCCCCACCCCTCCTGAAAGGCAAATCATGTCTGGTAGTTATATTTCTTCATCCGTGGCAACTGAGGAGACTCTGCTAGACAGAGCCAACCTCATCTGATGCCCAAACAGGGACCCCACACTCCATCCATTTATATGAAACTTCTCCCAAGGTTATAAGCCATGTGGAGAAATATCTCCACAGTGGAAAAAAAAATCACACTGCATTGAAAAAGAAGAGATAGCTGCTCAGATGCCAGTAGCAGTTTTTCACACTTGTAAAATCTCTGGGGCTAGCCAAGGCTCCACTGCCCCCTACTCATTTTTCATCTTTCGGAAATTTGTTTTTTTGTAAAATGCTGCCAATTATGCCACTGTCATGTCAGGGTAAACATGCAGCCATAACATAAACCCTAACTATAAAGGAAATAGTCATACCTTGGTACTCATTGGCTTCAGAACTTGTGAACCCTGTATTTGTCACATTTTCACAGGAAAAATATGTTTCAATACTTGACGCTTGTTTGGACTTACCGCACTTGCCAGAACTTGTAAGAGTCACAATGACACCCTGCAAGAGAAAATGCTTCATCACTCGTCGCTTGCTCAGTACGCGTTGGTTTTGGCACTGATCACAAGTTCCAGAATGAATTAATGAGTAACACACCAAGGAACCACTGTAAAAAAAAAAATTACAAGAGGCCAGCCTTCTGTTTACAGGGATCTTCGGCTGACACCACACTTGAGGGTCAGGTACAAAAGATCAAGATGCCACTTGATTAGTCACAAAAGTAATTCAGACTACCAAACTCCCAGGAGACTGTAGGGCAGGGTGTTGATATATCGCCCATTCCTAAGGCTCCAATGCTCATACGTGCTATCACGGTACTTCTTTTTTTAGTTATAAAACTATACTGAGCTAAAAAGTGGGCTAGTTATTTTTTTAAGAAGTTTTGTTTGGAGAGGAGGGAATCTCTGTAAAGGAAATTGAAAAGTTCTTGCAAACATTTTTCCTCAGGCTACAAAAAACCTGACAAAGTACTCTTATTCCTTAATATTGCACCTCTATCTCCACAATAGTCACAGGGTTTAATTTTTAGTTTTCCAACCCAACTCAGGTAAAATTCCACAGGCATTGAAAAAAATTATTAGGCCCTGACAAGGGACTCAGTGCCGATACACCAAAGTTGTATTTCGAACCCTAGTTACGGCAATACAAAATCAACCAGGCTTTGGTCAAGATACAGGCGTAGGTAAACATGGCTCACATCCTCACACAACAGCAAAAATTGTAACTAAACTATAAAATAACTATCACCCAGAATCGTCAGAAAACTGAGCTGTAAAGAAGTCCAACCACCAAGTAAATAAAGAACTCACATTCATCCAGGTGAGTGAGTAGCAGAGATTTGGAACAGGCACTCCTACATCCACATGTGCTGGATAAAAATCAGGAGGGGGAGGCAATATGGTGGAGAAGTGAATGGAAGTCACACTGACCTCCTCCCAGGACCAATCTGGAATTACAACTAAATTGTGGAGAAATCATCTGGTACAAACATCTGAACAATAGTGAGAAAGGAGCATTGTAACCTCGGACAGACAGAAGAATTCAGCTTTAGCACGACCTAACTGGTAAGGAGTGTGGTAGAGACTTGAGAAGGCACGCAGTGCACCAACAGGCAGCAGTACCAGAAGGATACTGAAACAGCCAGTTGGATCCCCCTGAGACGAGAGGGGTCTAAACCATAAGCAGGGATCTCCGGCCTTCAGCACCAGAGCCTAAAAAGAACAGTTAACAGCCAGCTATGAAAAGCAGCAAGGTTGCTCTCTGCCAGAGACAGGAGGCTGGAGACCCAACAAGCCATTTAAAGGACCAACACATAAATTTTTGTTTGCAGCCACTTACCCTGGTCTTGGGTAAAGGCAAGGGCAGGGTGGGCTAGAGATGCCTGAGACTGGGGAAGGAGGGTTTGGGGAGAGAACTGAGAGAGTAGCTGGAGGGATTCCAGTGCCGACTACTCCCCCATACGGCAGCAGCCATCTGGCCCAGGCAGACCACTCCCCTGAGTGGTGGTAGCCTGAGTGGACCCAATAACCCTGCCCCCAGGAGGGACTCTGCCGTGCCCTGTGGTATCTAAATTGGCCTGCCGAGTGCAGAGTGAGTGATTAGATTAACAACTGAAGGGGACAGCCACAGAGAGCAGGTTCCTGGAAGTCTCGAACAGACTGCCTAAGGCCAGACAGGGTCAATATCTGACGTCATCAGAGGCAGATCCAGAAAGAAAAAACAGCGGTCTCCTGCTATAGAAGTTCACACCATAAAGTCAGGAAGTCAAGACAGATCAACTTAAGAAGCAGAAGTAAAAAAGAAGAGTCTCACAAATAATAAGACAAAGAAATAGCCCCCACTCGAAGGGAAAGGAGGAATCCCCAGAAAGAGAACTAAATGAAATAGAGGCAAGTAAACTACCAAGATACTGAGTTCCAAACAACTGTTCTAAGGAAGCTTAATGAGCTCAGTGAGCTCAGTGAGAATTACAAAAACTACAGGGAAACTACAAGGAACTTATTGCAAACTATATCAGCATGAAAATAGACATAGAAACTATCAAGAAGACACAAGAGGAAATGAAGAATACAATTTCTGAATTGAAGAACACAGTAGAAGGAATCAAAAGCAGGCTAGATGAAGCAGAGGATCGAATCAGCGATCTGGAGGACAAGGTAGAAAAAAACTCCCAGAAAGAGTGAGAAGAAGAAAAAAGACTCAAAATGAATGAAGAGGCGTTGAGGGAAATGCAGGACAACCTGAAATGTAATAATATCTGCATAATAGGGATATCAGAAGAAGAAGAGCAAGGGATAGGAACCTGTTTGAGAAAGTAATGATGGAAAACTTCCCTAATTGGAGGAAAGAAAAAGTCACACAAGTCCAGGGAGCACAGAGGGTCCCATTCAAGAGGAACCCAATGAGGCCCATTACAAGACACATCATCATTAAAATGGCAAATATCAAAGACAAACAGAATCCTAAAGGAAGCAAGGGAGAAAGAGGTAGTAACATATAAGGGAGCTCTGATATGGCTGGCTAGCAGCTGACTTCTCAACAAACACTACAAGCCAGAAGAGAATGGCAAGAAATATTCCAAGTCATGAAAACCAAAGGCCTGCAACCAGGACTGCTCTACCCAGCAAGGCTCTGAATTAAAATGGAAGGCAAAATAAGGAGTTTCCCAGACAAAAGAAGGCTGAAAGAATACACCTCCACCAAACCAGCATTGCAAAATATGCTAAAGGGACTGCTTTAAGATGAAGAAAAGGAGTCTATGAATACCCAGTTCCTTTCACAGTCACCAATACTTGATATTACTAACATTTTTAATGCTTATTAATCTGATTGTGACAAGGATACATTATTGTTACTTCATTATTCATTGAAACTAAACCTGTTTTTGTATATTTCTTGCCTATTTCTATTATTTTAAAAAGCTTTCAAATGACATTTTGGCATTCTTTATCCATATTTTGATTAAATGTTTGTAGAATTTTTTCCCTAAAAAAAGAACAGAAAAACTATTAACCCTGTTTTAGATATGTTGCAAATACTTTCCTATTACTTGTCCTTTAACTTCTTTTACATGTATATTACTCTATAGTCTTAAATGTTTAATATAGTCATATTGTCAATATTTTACTTTATAACTTTGGAGTCTGAATATTTGACTTCAGGGTAAGAAAAATATTATTTTGTATTTTCTCCTAAAACGCATTAGATTTTACATACTGATTTTTAACTCATCTGAATATTTTTTGTATTATGTGTGAAATAGGACTCTGTTTGTTTTATTTCAAGTAATAGTGGTCCGTGTACCTTATATGTTGAATGAGCTTTATTTTCCCCATTAATTTGAAGTATCAATTTAATCATATATTACATTGTTAGATATATACGTTTGTTTCTAGAATGCTCATTATATTTCATTGATTTGCTTGATTATTTCTGTGCTGTTGTCATGTTGTTTTAATTGGTGAGAATTTATAATGGATTTAAATTTTTTAATATTTTATAATGGATTTTGACATTTAAAAAAATAAAATCAATCTGCATTAACAAAGAAAAAGAAAGAACTCCTACCCTTTGCAACAACATGGATGGAACTGGAGAATATTATGCTAATTGAAATAAGCCGGTGGGTGAGAGACAAATACCATATCATCTCACCTGTAAGTGGAATCTATTCAACAAAATAAATTAACGAACAAAATAAACCACGGGCAAGGAAACATGGAGCAGAATGAAAGTGATCAGAGGGGATGGGGAAGGAGGACAGTAGTGGAAAGGAGAAGGGACTAGACAGAATATGTATGAATGGCCCATGGACATGGACAACAGAGTGGGAATGGACTGTGGGAGAAGGGGGCGGGGTGGGATGGATGGAGGAGGGCAAAGGGGGAAAAACTGAGACAACTATAACAATAAATGTGATTTAAAAATTAAAAATTTGAAAAATTTAAGTATTAAGCAATGAATGCATAAATAAGTAGAAAACAAATTGATGTTTTTCTCTCTGTAAAAATCAACAAATAAAAATGGAAAAGATTATTAGTATCTGGTTGTCCAAGATTCTAGGGGAACATTATGTTTTGTTATAATCTTAAAAGATTATATTAAAGTCACTTAACAGAAAACTGGCTGAAAAATATCTATATTTGATTCACGAGGCTGACGGAAATTAAAGTATTCTTTCTGAACTTAAATCTCAGAGCTATAAGTTTTTCTTAAAAATTTGACAAATTTCTAAATATAAAAGAATTCAATCTTAAAATTCAAACAATATTGAAAACATTTATTAATAAAGATGAATGCATCCTACAGAATGAAAATGCTGAGTCTTTTCCTTATAGGTACTTAAAGCTAGTAATCCCATTTTTCATTAATATTTGCTAAAATCTATGTAGCAAGCTCTATATTTAATTATTTATTCAGGACCAGAGTGAATCCAAACACACACAAAAAATAAAGATTAAAGTAAACTGAACAGCTGTTTAAAAAAAAGGACTACGTACACTTAAAATAAGATCACACACTTTAATCTGATTGATGTAGAGGGAGTATGGAGGACATGAAAGAAACTTAAATTTTAGCTCTGCTTTATGTATAACCAGATGCTCTACTCCAAAAAGTACGCTAAGGTTTTAAAAACCACAATTTATCAGAATACTTCAGGAAAACATACTATGTGTAATCCAGGAAATACACTATTTGCATAATAAGAAAATCATCACGGGCAATAAAAGATTAAAACAAAAGAAAGCACCAGGGTTTGGAGCAGTCCTAAGGTGAGTATCTTTGCAGAAATAGTGTAAATGCTATGCAAACATGCTCGTGAGGATTGGTCCGTATCTTATCATTTCTTAAAATATGTTTCTTTGGAAAAATGGCAATGTTGGCGGGAGGTGAAGCTGTCCTTTTAGACACCCAGCTTATTGGCCTGAGTGAGAACAACTTTCAGAACTGGCATGAAAGCAGAGGTCTCGCTGAAGTTGCTGGTGCTGACTATGTGGGTATGGATGGTCAAGCCTTCGGAGTAGTTTCGCATTTCAATGCTCCTTGCAATGTTGTGTAAACCATTGATGATTGTGGGTGAAAGCTGAAATAAAGGTGGAATCAAGAGAAAGAATTAAATTAAGGGAGAATTTCATCTAAGATCCTCTACAGACATTAAACCACGATATTTAAAAGGAGCTTGCTATAAACGTTATAAAAAATAAACCATTTAACATGTTTAGAAAGTTTTTTAGGTCAATCAACACTTAAGTTATAAAACAGAACCATGACAAAATGACATGTAAGGAAATTATTAATAAACTAAACATGTACGGTAAGTCAGGACTTTCTTATGGAAAAGCCAGATTTCCTCCCCCAAGCTGAAATGCTAATGTCTCTCCACTTAAGAGCTTTAATTCTTGCCCTGGCCAGATAGATCAGTTGGTGAGAGCATCATCCCAATATGCCAAGGTTGCAGATTCAATTTCTGGTCAGGCCACATACAAGAAGCAACCAATGAATGAATAAATAAGTGGAACAACAATATTGGGTGTTTTATCCTCTCTCTAAAATCAATCAATAAATTTTTTTAAAACAGTGCTTTAGTTCTTCAATTGTTTCAGATATGGCCTCACACCTTTAAGAATGATTCTTAATCATGGTATCTCAAAGCAAGGACCCACTTTATTCTTAAATCATGTGTACAATAGAGATCCTGAACTTTTGATCTACCTCCCTTAGTAGGGCAACAGCCCTCATCACGTGCTCAACTGACCCACTTTTAACTGCTTTTTATAATCCTGTCATCGCTTAAAACCATAAAACCAACAGTTTGTTTTTTCCATTACTTGGCTTACAAACCCATACTTTTGAGGGTCAACTTTATTTTGGATCAGTCCACAGACCACACCTCTTCCACAGCTATATCAACTAACTTTTTTTGGTTTGGTTCTCATAAGAGAAGTGGTTATTTTTATCTGACAGGATTGGTGTGGGGGAATGGGAAAGAGAAATGCTGAAATGCAAAAATATAAAAAGTCCCAGTTCTTTTTTTCCTATCCTAGGGCTTCTCTTAATAAAGCAAAACTATTCAAGAAAGAATGGAGAGGTAGGGACAAAGGAACAGAAGACAGTACATCTTCTCCTACTGTTGGTTCTCTTCATAATTAGGCACATTAAGTTGCTCATCTTTTGGCTACATTTGGCTTTGCCTTGGTAATCGGTATGCTGGAAGAAAAGGGCTCAGGGGTCTTGACTGTGAGAAAGACTATAGCTTTGGTCTCTGGAAAACACAGTATCTTCCCACTAATTTCTTGATTCATGGGACATAAAAAACAAACAGAAGGCCAGTTACCTTAACATGCCAGTTTGTCCCCAAGCACACTACAGGCAAGTGCTGAGATGCTTACTTTTAGCAACTAGGAATAAATGAATCCTTTTCCCCATAAACTTACTGTCTGTTCCCTAAGTTTATCATATAGGAACTCCAAGCGTTTGCTGGCATCATCTAGCTTCCTCTTGGTTTGCTGCAGAAGAAAAACCAGGTATGTTATATTTGAACATTAACTTTTATCCAAAAAATCTGCCCTATCTCATTTTACTAAACCTCATACTCATGATGGTGAACAGTTTCACATTATAAAGAAAGGGAGGCAACTATAACGAAGAAACTTGAACAGATTATTAGGATAAAGGTCAGAAATCTAATGGGAGGAGGACAAGAGAATAAGCCTCTTCCTTCTGGTGTGCAAAATTAGAGTACTGGTTGGATTTCATGTGAAGTATAAACCCACTTGACAAGGTGTGTGAATGTACAGGTGCACTATATCCACAAGCAATAGCAGGGCCATCTGGAGGCAGCAATGGGTCAGTGTACTACAGAAAAAAAATGTCTAAGTACACTTATTATAAATGGTGGGTGCTAGAAGCCAAACATATAGGTGAACTAGAATCTTTCAAAAATATTACTTATATACTTTGTCATTTGGTATAGTTAATCCTGACTCTTTCTAAGCCTTTAAAAAACATCAAGAAAAAAAGAAAATTATCATCTGGTAACTTAAAGACTGCTAAGAGGCAAGCAGTAAAGTAAGTTCTTAAGAAGATCCACTCACCCCATCCTAATATTATAGGTATAGTGAGAGAAAACTACTCTAAAATCAAAATGAAAGGTTTAAAATTAACAATGATCTACATTATGCAACAGCTATAGAACTGACACTGATTCAGTATTTATTGAGCGCCTACTATGTGCTATGCTGGGGGCACAGTCTTATGTCTCATGGAGCTCATATTCTATTGGGTAGGAAAAGATACTAAACAAACATGTTCTATGCCAGATGGTGATGAGTGCCATGAAGGAAAGTTGATAGGATAAGGAAGCTGGAGGTGTTGGGAGTTGAGGGGGTGGTAAAGAAAGACCTAATAGCTAATGGGATGTTGGAGCAGAAGTCTGGAACAAGTGAGGAGTGAGCAGTGCAGTTATGTGGGGGAAGAGGTCCAGACAGAAGGAGCAGCAAGTACAAGTCCCTGATGTTGAAGTGCTCTTGGTATATTTGAGGAAGGAATGTCAGCATCAGAAGAGGAAAGAAGAAGAGATGAAGCCAAGAATAATATTACAAACTAAGCTGTGCTGCAAAATTATTTCGTGTTGTTTGGACATAATTAAAATGAAAATAGGAATAAAGCCATACTATAAAAATGGTTCCAACTACTGACTAAAATGGACTTGTGTGGAGGGGAACTGTTACAGTCCCTGTTCAAAGTTAACCTCACCTAGCCCAACGGGGCAGGAGTGGGAGTAGTTGGGCAGGAGAGGATATTAGACTTTCTCTCCCAACTAGTTACAGAAATTACAGGAACAGTTTGTCTTTTGTGGATCTCTTCTGCCTAGTGCTTCTGTGGACCCAGAAGGAAGATGGCATGGTGACCTAGAGGAGGTTAAACTTAGTTAAGAATTTACTAAGCTGGGCAATGGACTATGTGCCCTCCCACCCTCTCTATACTGACTCATTCCTGAAGGAGGAATGGAGTTTTCCCACATTTTTATGGAAACACCTCTATTTTTGAATGACTGTGGCCTGTCTATTTAAAGGTGTACACTGGGGATAGTATTTACCTGGCTATCAGCTTCATCCACCTCTCTGACTAATATAGTATTTCCATTACTCTCAGAACATCAAATGCTAACGTTTACATTAAATCTTCCCTGTCTCTGCTTTCCCGACAATTTCAGTTCAGGGAACTGCTTTCCAAAAGACCAGCAGAAGGTTGCACATATTAATACTCAATGTTGATGAAACAAAAAATTCCAGAAGCTGTTTTTCAAGTGGACAAGTGGCCAGTGGCTATATAAGTTTATTCAATGTTTGTTGGCAGAAATTAAAATTTCATATAAAACAAAAGTGGCTTTGTAGAGTTTTTGTTGTTGCCAATACACAGGCATCCTCTAAGTAAACTAAGTAAAATCATGCATATGACTCCAATATCTACAACGTTTAACTATTTTTAAGATCTTTGCAAAGTTACATATAAGACTACTTTTAAAAGCTTCTATGTAAGCTCAGAAGTAAACCCCAAACCTGATTTTTTTGCATACAACTATTCTGTTCTATTTATGTGCCAAACATGAGGTTTGCAGATGAGAAGCAGTACACGCAGTGGTTGAGAGAATAAATCCTGGAGCCAGCCTAGGTTTGAATGCTGGCTCTGATCTTGGGTGTTACTTAACTGCCTTTTGCCTAAATTTCCTCACCTGTAAAATGAAGATGACAATCTACCTACCACAGGATTACTGTGAGAATTAAATATATTTATATATAAAAAAGTACTTCAGTACATTTTTATATGTAAAGCAAACTATGTAAGTACTACTAGCTTTATTAGTTTTGTACAAACATTTAAAATATATCTTGTAGGACTTTAAGCAATAATTATAGAAGGATTTCATAAAGGATTACTTTAATTAAGCAAAATATAAAAAATACATACAGGATCTGTGGCTGAAGAGAGACAACGCTGAATAAGATCCTCAAATGTGGTCTTTAGAATGAGGTGTTCATCTGGAATAGGTTTCTTAGTGATTTTTTCTGTTGGCAAAGACTGCACATGCTGGAAGAAATACCACCACAAAATGAGTAGAAATGGCCAGAAGCTACCTATACACAAAGCCCTGAACCCTGTGATATAGAGAAACCAACTATGTAGACAGGTTATTCAAAACCAAATGAAAAATTAACATATGAAATCAATGATTTAAGTAAAAATGAAAATCAGATATCCAGTTGAAGGTATAGCTACTCTTCCTATAGCTCTGATTCTTAAAAACAGGGTTGGAGGCCTTGCAGACTCTGCCTCTACCCCCTCAGCTTCCCGTGCCCAGCCAAGGTCAACCCCACTGTGTTCTTCAACATCGCTGCCTGCAGCGAGCCCTTGGGCCACATCTCCTTCAAGCTGTTTGCAGGTGAAGTTACAAAGACAGCAGAAAACTTTAGTGCTCTGAACTCTGGGGAGGAGAAAGGATTTGGTTATAAAGGTTCCTACTTTCACAGAATTATTCTGGGATTTATGTGCCAGGGTAGTGACTTCACATGCTACAATGGCACAGGCGGCAAGTCCATCTATGGGGAGAATTTTGATAATAAGAATTTCATCATGAAGCACACAGGTCCTGGCATCATGTCCATGGCAAATGCTGGACCCAACACAAACGGTTCCTAGTTTTTCATCTGCACTGCCAAGACTGAGTGGCTGGATGGCAAGTACGTGGTCTTCCGCCAGGTGACAGACGCATGCACGCTGTGACAGCCCTGGAGCACTATGAGTCCAGGAATAGCAAGGCCAGCAAAAAGATCACCATTACCGACCGCAGACAACTCTAATAAATTTGACTTGTGTTTTTATCTTAACCACCAGACCATTCCTTCTGCAGCTCAGGAGTGCTCCCATTCACCCCCACCTGCTTGGAATGTTCTATAATCTTCATGCTCTTGCCGCGGTTCACTGGGTTCCACGTTGTCCTTACCCTTTCCAAGTCTAGCTGGACTGCAGAGTTAAGTTTATGATTATGAAGTAAAAACTAAACAACAAAAAAGGATTGGATATAAACTATTTAATTAACTATGGAACATATGTTGATCACTATTGTATATAAATGGATGAGAAGTAGATCTATGCCAGTAAGAAATAAAAAGAACAAGGCATTTATCAAGTTGGCTGGGTAAAGCAGCTGCTTGTTCTGTTCATTGGTTCATTTTTGTTTATCCTGGCAATCTTCTGTTCTTTGGTTTACTCTTAGGGTTGTTAACTGCAAGATTAAGCCAAAGATTGGGACAAAAGAGACCATGATGTTATGGAGTATAAATATGAAAAAGAAAAGAAAGAATGTCTAAGTTTTTAAAATTTTGATACATTAGTTCATTTATTAAAAAAAAAATATTAGGCCATTATGGCTCAGACATGAGTTATGAGCCAATATAGAAATGATCTCAGCACTCACGGAGTTTATGGGCTAATGAAAGAAAAATAAATTTTAAAATGTCATAAATATATGTAAATCAGCACCTGTGATAAGCCAACAGACAACATAACTGAGATTCAATTAAAGGGAAGGCCCCTCTTCAGGGACTGGAAGGATAAATAGAAGTTAACCAGTAAAATGGGTTTCAAAGCATTCTAGATTGAGAAAGATCATGTACAAAGGAAGGATCATGATACAAAGAGACTAAAAGGAGACAAGTGTGGCAAAAGCACAGGGAGGGCAGGTATATGAGCTGAGGTCTTCCAGATAATGTGAAATATTTTGGGTTTTATCTTGAGAGCAATGGGAAGCTGTAATGTTTTAAGCAAAGAGGAGACAAGACCAAGAAAAGAGTTGGATAAAGTAAGTGCTGGCAGACAAATTCAAGACTCCTGCATTGCTGAAGACTGGAGAAGAAGGTGGCATGGACCAGGCTGGAAATGTTCAGAAGAGAGTTGAGAAAGATTTTAAAATAGCAACAAGGTTTGGGGATAGATTTTAAAAAGAGGTTAAAGGAAAAAAAGAGTATAAACAGCTCTCTCTTTCAATGGTAACTGAGGTTCTAGTCTACACAACTATGGCATGAGCACCCATGTCTAAACAAAAGTGAGTGCCTGGGTACTTTCCCAAACTAACAAAAACTTGTAATCATAGAAAAAATTAACAACACTTCTTTATAATTTATATTCCTGTGGAAAGAAGCAAGTCCTTATACCTCCATCATAACACTGGTTTTCATAATACAACTTTCGATAGTTAGAATTTCCTTAGGCGGAACTGTCTCTTAACAAAAAAGTGTACTCTAATGATAGAAATACAATTGGTACAAATTTGAGTTCGATGAGTCAAAGACAAAAACAAAAGAACTAGTTTTATATTTGGACATGAATTTGTTTCATCTGTTGAACTTTGGCCTAAGCCCCTTACTTTTCCTTAATAGATCAAAATGTTGATCATTATGTATCTAAGTCAGTTATATGGAAATGTAATAGATTTTTAACCATCTGGAACTCTGCCAACTAGCAGTTTGCATGTGAAAAGCAAGTACAAATTTATAGTTTCATTTGAAGATAAGGCTATATGTTATTAGCTCTTATACATAAGAAAAGATGTAACTCATTAAATTTTTATTTTACATTTTAAAGGGAAAAGCCTTAGAAAAGAGTTTCTGCTTAGCACCCTGGAGGCAAAAAAAGGATTCAACTGAAATTGTGGCTATTGATCAGGTATACTGCAGTCATCAAGTTACTGGAAACATACATTAGCAAATATATAAGGCTCTTCTATAAAGTTTGTATATGGCCATATGACTGAAAAATAATATACTATTTTTTATTCAGTCTGTCTAAATTGAAACCAAATTTAGACAAATGTTAATAAAGGTGTAACCATAATATTAACACATTAAAAAAAGTTTACTGAAATAGACCCGTCTCCCCATTCCATTTCCACAGATTTTACTGTTACCTGGATGGTATTTCCAATAGGAGCTCCTGGGGCACCTTCAATATTGGGCTTTGAGAAAGATGGTGGCACGCCTGGCTGTCCAAGGGGTTGCTGTATGCCATGGAAGGCGGGCTGGCCACCTGGAAGATGCGGCTGTGGGAATGAAGCCTGGCTTGACAGTGGTACTGGGGCCGAAGGTTGTTGCTGCAGCATTTGTGACTGGGGGTCACCCAAGGGATTTGTGATTGGTGATGTGATGGGAATAGGAGGCATAAAGTTTTCAGGCATCTGTTAAAAGATGGTAATAAAAGACAAGAGTGGTAAAAAATAATAGCAACATTTCCTCAGCTTTAAATAAGGGAGTTAGACTAGTCCATGGTTTAAAAAGTTTTGTTTCTTTTTTTGAACAGACTACTTTTCAAATGAAATTTTATGCAGAATTATAGAGTAAAACATACAAGTAGAGCTAATCTGGCTAAAAGGGGTGGAGAGTTCAAACTTGGACCTTTTAGTTTCCTCTTTGCCTTCCATATTTACTCCCATAATGAGGAGCCAAAACCATGGTGTTTTTGAAAAAAGATGTAAAGTCTGGAGAATTTCATCTAGCAGTACTAAAATCAGATATACCAAATATGTTTGTGTGTTTAATATGATCACAATGTAGTACCCTTTTCCTAGTGGATATAGCCTGTCAATTCAATCACACAAAAAGTAGTAGGCTAAGTTTCTGATTATTGCTAACCTAACTTTTGGGTTTTCTTAATCATTTAATGTCTCCCAATTTTAGGTCTTTCATTACCATATTTCGGGGAAGGAGATCACTAGGAATAAAAAAAAAAAAAAGGTAGAAAATGACTTGGAGAGAAGAAAAATCTTACCTTGTGCTCTAACACTTTTCAACAGTTACTGACATCTAAACAATGCTATTAGAATATTTCTTCATTCATATTATATATGACAAACAAAATATAATTACCAAATTCATAATTACTGCTAGAACCCCAAAACCAAAGTTAACTCCTAAAATAAAAATCATTTGAGAAGGCTGAAATTTTGTTTCTTATTCTTTGAAAAAGACCTGTTAGGAATTTATATGTTGCCTTCTCCAAGAGGTTTAATCCATACTACCATACTGTCTCCTACTTTCTTTCCTCTCCTTCATGTATTTGAAGATGTAAGCTGAAATACACTTTAAGTATATCAATCTAGTAAGCTTTGCCTTTAAAAGGATCAGAGAAGTGTGGTGTGCCCTAACTGGCTACATGATTAACAAAACATCTGTAGGCAATTGGGTAGACATCTTTTTCTAGTACCTTCTTCTTCTTGGGTACTCTGTTCAAAGCTGGAGGATCATTCCAACCATTCTGAGGACCTAAAACAGATAATAGAGGGCATTTTCCTTCAGAATCCTGAGAAGAAGAAACTAAAGTATAGCCATTATAGAATACCTTCAAATTCTGCCTTAACCATGAGATAACTGTCACAAGTTTTACCAGCTGAGCTATGAAGATCAGTATGTAGCCTTGGATTCTCAAACTCATTACCTCTAAAAATTGCAAGGCATCAGCTTAGTAGGCAGGACACCTTGTCACTAAAATGAAAGAACTGTGCTAAATTTAAGAACAGTAAAGTCTTTATGTCTATATTAGTGTATAACTTTCAAAGATCTGTTAACAATTCTCTCCTAATAAAGAAAAAATAAATCACTACAGATTGCTTTTGAAAAGTCTTCTGATAGTCAACATACAAAAAAAGTGAAAGTACTAATTTCCTATTTCCCAAGAGAGGAATTCAACATCAACAATTCAGCATAAGCAAGCCATTCACACTGTAGAGGAACACTTTTAAAAAAGATAGCCCAACTATACAACACTAGAAATTTTTATCATCTTTGCCTTAAGAATTACTTATAAAATATAAGAGGACATTCAAATACTTGTGATAATTTTTTTAATGCCACAAAACAAATTCCAGGCTGGCAGCAACTATAAAATTAAATTAGTCAACTTTAATAAATGTCCTCTTAAACAAAAAAGCCCTGTCATCTCAAAGTGAGAAATGGATATAAGCAGCAGAAGTCATTAAGGACCCTAGTGCCATATCTTTAAAGACAAAAGGAATAAAACATGTCAGAAATAAGGTAATTTCTATATCACAATATAGTCCTGTTATATTTCATTGAGTTTTGTATATGTAAAGATAAAAATTACTCTTCTTTCAATAAATTAAACATTCTTTCAGTATTTTACCTTTTGTTTTATTGATATCCTTGATATTAAATGACAAAATTGCTTAACCAAAGAACCTGTGATTAATAACAATGTCACGGAAAATTTTTGAAAAACAAGACCTTCTCCTAACCAGCATATGTCATTTGCCTTGATTTTAAAGATAGAATAAATTTTCTACAAGTTTACTAGGACATAGAATGCTAAATGAACCTCAAGATACTCAAGAGCTAATCACAAAATATTAAACCACACGCTATCTGTTTAACAAATTCTTCAAGTTTTGGTCATATACAGATTAATCATTCATATCTAATCTTATGCATATCTAAGACAATCTTGGTATAGTTGTCTTTATGTCTATATAAAATAGACAACGTTTATGATTTAAAACTATTTATATCACCATGTTAATCAGTTCTGAGACCTGATCCTTAAAGAAACCAAATTTAAAAAAATGACAATGATCAGATTTAGGATATCATCAGCTTTGAGGTTCACATGCATTATTGTGAATGCCCAATCATTAATTACATTCATTGATTCACAGATTTCCGAAAGTATATTTTATAACCAATTCACCTTCCAACATAGGTGCCTGGTCTTGCATAAACTGATTTTCTGTAGACAAAATGTAAAAGTCACTTAAACAATATTATATTCAAAAACATTCTAAACTCTACTTTTCATTTTATAATTGTTTTTTCTCCCACCACCAACTCCCAGAAAAAACAAACTAATTTTATAAGGGGTTAAGGGGGGTGAGGGTGATGGGTCAAAAAGGTGAAAGGGTTAAGAAATATAGATTGGTAGTAACAGAACAGTCATGGGGATGTGAAGTACAGTATAGGGAGTATAGTCAATAATATTCTAATAACTTGGTATGGTGTTAGATGGGTGTAAGATTTATTAGGATGATCACTTAGTAAGTTATGTAGTGTCTAATCACTGGGGTGTACACCTGAAACTAATATAATAATGTATGTCAACTGTAATTGAAAATAAAAAATGATAAAATAAAAAAATATATAAGGGAATAAAACTTTTTGTCATGTAAAATGTCTCTTATCTAATTAAGAAAGTAATCAATTTTGGATTAAGCAAAATCCTGTGTCAGATCCAATTAACGCTTTAAACAGCATTTTTTCCCTCTTACTATACCAGCTGTCTCTTTTAAGACAAAATACTGTTCCTTCTTATTTATAATAATTTTTCCCTAATTGTGTGCATCAATTATTTTTCTACTATTTGATCAATAAAGTTCAGAAATGTTACTGGGGAAAAAGTTCTGACTAACATATTATAATTAATGTGTCCATTTTAGTGTTATTTAAATCTGTGACTCTACTTCAGCTGAAGATCATGTTAAAATGCAGATTATAATTCATTGGCATAGGGCAGGGCCTGAGATTCTATCACTCCAGCCATTTCCCAGGTAATGTTGATGCTGCTGGTTAAAATGAGTGGATTTCTACACTGGCCTGCAGAGGTCTGCACTGCACTGGTTAAAGAAATGCATGTTAACCAATCTTAACAGGTGGTACCACTTCACTGCTGAATTTGGGAGGTCCCAAGTGTCTGCATTCTAGAGAAACTAATTTCTGGAGTTACACCATTGAATATGAGTATACATGAGAACAGGCCCAATTAATATGTTACCATCTCCCATGGCCTTTTTTTCCACAAGAATATAAGGATTTGTAGATTATTTAGGACAAGTCTTCCAGAAATCACTACTTCTTTTAAGGGAACTGGTTTTTGGCAGCAGACAAGAGGAAAGAAGGCTGAAAACTATTCAGCAAATATTCAGCATTAGGTCAAACCTCAATCAAAAGTATGCAGTGGAGGTATGTCATATGCCCATGTAACTTAAGGGAATTCAACTATCTTTACTTGGGGAAAGAGGAACCAAGAGAATATAGCAATTTATTAGAGAGTTTAATTCAGTCTGAGCTTTATTCAAGAAGCACAAGCTTCAAAGAAATTGTGAGGTGGGAGAGGTAATCCCATAGTTTGAAACCTCACACACTGTGTGGAGTTTATGAATAGATGCTCTGCTACCCAATACAGCTCTTAAACACAAGCCAACTTTTTCACCAAGGGCTTGACTGAAAGAAGGAGTGATCAAAGGTAAGTGACTATAAATACCTTCCTATTTTTGATTTAAATAATGAATGACTTTATAACCTAACTCCCCCTGAAAGATATGACCTCATAGCACCATAGTTAATAAACCCCTGGAAGTCGTGCGTGCACTATGAGAGAGGATTGAAATGATTTGCAATTACTGGTGTATTCCCTAGTACAAGACTTCAGCTTCTGGGCTAAGGATTAGATATATTACAAGTCTAAAGGTACTGAGAACACCTTGACTCTTTTTTTCAGGAAGTGGTCCCAACAACATGCCTTTCTCCCCAGTTCAATGAGAGGCAAGAGCAAAGAGAGCAGTTTTTTCTCTAACCTCTCATGGCAGTGACTTAAGCCCTGGCTACTAGAGTCTGAGGGGGTATCCTGATTTCACAAACTATGAGTAGCACAAAAATGCTTATGGAACAGTATCATATGACCCTTTGGTAAAGGGAACATAAGGCCAGTTGGCTAGCCTCTATAACTTAAGGGACTGGCGGGCCGGGGGTGAGGAGGGAGTGTCTGTTGAATAAAATGTAACAGATGTACAATAATCAAAGTCCCCTCCCCTCAAATATATGCCTAACTGACTTCGCCTAACTTAAAACCATCAAGTATATTAGGCATGTTTTATTCCAGCCCAGATAATCCTTGTTCATATTTCTTACCAATTTAACAGTTTTGTCTCAGCTATAATTTTAACTCCTCTCAATCTTTTTGCTTTTATGTCTTCAAACTGTTTAAGTATGACTTTTAAAAAACACAATGAAATTAACCTCTCCTTTATAAAGACACACTTTAAGATCAACATCAGGTAAAGCAAGTTACATGAAGAACATGAATATCTACAGAAGACAGTATTATGGAGGTTCAACATGAATGTGCGCAATGATACTCTTAGTAAACATTTTGAAAAATCAACATAACATTTTCTAATCTAGAACAGAATTCTCCTATAAAACTGTCAAAAGGAAATAATCTTTTACTCTTAAAAAAAAACTACAGAATGGGGATAAATCTCTTTCATACTCTTTAAAACATGTCATGACTTTAAAGGGAAAAACAAAATAACAACCAGAAAACAAGTGTTGCTGTGAGTGTATAAAAACTGAACCCTTGTGCACTGGTGCTGGGAATGTAAAATGGTGCAGCCACTGTTGAAAATAATACAACAGTTCCTCAAAAACTTAAACACTGAATCATTATTTGATCCAGCAATTCCACTTCTGTATATAAATCCAGAAGAGCTGACAGCAGGAACTTGAACAGATATTTGTATATCCATGTTCATACCAGCATTATTTACAACAGCCAAAATGCCTATGTGCAGGTAAATGGATAAATAAAATATGGTATATGCATACAGTGGAATGTTATTCAGCATTAAAAAGGAAAGAAATTCTGATACAAGCTACAACATGTATGAATCTTAAAGACAGTGAAACAGGCCAATCACAAACAGACAAATGCCATATGCTTTTACTTATATGAAGTACTGAGAGTAGTCAAATTCAGAGACAGAAAGTAGAACAGTGGTTACCTGGGGGGGAAGAGGGAGTTATAGTTTCACTATGGGATCACAAAAAAGTTCTGGAAATAGATAGTGGTGATGGTGGTCCAACGAAGTGAATGTACTTAATGTTACTGAACTATATACGCTTAAAAATGATTAAAGTAGTAAACTGTATGTTATATTTTAACTACATTGAAATTTTTTATTACATGCTAACATATATACACATATATGTATATAAAAGGAATATATAAACCTAATAATGGTTATATTTGGATGGTAGAATTACAGCTAATTTTAATTTTATTCTTTATACTATTTAGGGTCTTTCAAAATCCTACAGTGAAAACTTAATAAAAACAAGAGAAAATTAATTTAAAAACCAAACATGGCATGTCACTGAATACTGGAGACCCTTATCCACGCCAGTGCAGGGACTAGCCCTCTACAGGCCTTTAGGGAAGAAAGAGGGAACTGCTTGGTCTTACAGACAGGAGAAGAATTGCACACCATCCTTACTTGAATCCCATGTCTCACTGGGAACCTCCTTAGGTATTCTTGCAAGAACATAATGTACTGCCTAAGATACTTTCCATCGGATGACCAAAGTATTAGCTCCAATGGTATGGAGCCTTTGGCTAGAAGATAATTTTAGATAAAGAATATAGAGCATTCTGGTCAATGATATACATCTTCTTTTCCTTATAAGCCTAGCATGTCACATTTAAAAAAAGTGTGACAAAATTAAAAATTAAAATTTAGAAAGTCACACATTTTTGAGGTAATTTCCAAGGACATAAAACAGAACTTAAAAAAAAGGGGGGGAAGGTTATCATATCATGTTCTCTCCTTCATTTAAAAAGTTAAAACTAGGTCCTTATAATTTGAATATTTATGAAAATTTAAAAAACTTTTCCGAAGTGTTTAATGATAATATGCAATATTATGTATGCCCCTTAAAGACTCTTTTATGTGAAGAAACAACAGGACTATATACCTAAATTAAATTTTCCAATGTTTAACAAAATCAATACTGTTCACTCAAAGATAGTTTCATGATAGCTTGAAGGTCATTTTATCAAAAAATATTTTTTGAGTGAAATTCTAAGGTCTTCATATTGAAAGTGCTCACCCTTAGTAACAAACACACATTAAGTAAGAGATTTAAAATGTGTCCGGCATTGTCCTACTTATCCTTGACAGTTAACACGGGGAAACCTTCCTGCTTCCTGTGCTGCCACCTCTGAACCATTACTGTGCTATCCTAACACAGGCCATCACCACATTACCCCTAGAACTGGGAAAAGGCCTGTTCTCCTTGCCTCTGAGTCTGCCATGCTGCCTGCAATCTATTTTGTAGGACTGCCTTCAGATTACCCTTCTTCAAGTACCAATTCAACCACGCCTATGACCAGTTCAAGCTCCTTCATTAGAAATTTTCTTCTTACCATATGAAGTATAAAATTCTTGCTAGTCATTTAAGGCTTTCCAAAATTTGGCCCAAATACAAATTTCATATTCCAACTTATAACAAAGCTATGTGCTGTTCATTAGAAATGCACTGTCTTTTTCTGCCTCCGTATCTCTGTCTGGAATAATTGTGAATACACACTGAACATAAACTTATTAAGGATTTAACTAAATTAAAAAACAAGAAAGAAGTTACTGAATGAATGTTATGACTGCAACATTTATTTCTGAGTATGGGTACATTACTTTGTGGTTCACAAATAGACAGCTTGACTGAAAAACCTAGTTTCTGCCAAGAATCATCTATTGGTCAAACAGAATTCCTAAATCCTATTAAGAACCATGATACAATCTAAGACACAATAGAACAAGGATAAAATTTTTAGTCACAATTTTTTATATAGCCTAAGCAAAAATTTTAGGAAATCGAAAACTAAAATATGATAAAGCTGTAACTGTTAATTAAAATATAGGGGACTATTAACATGCAAGAGGCAACAAAGCAGCTAGCTTAGTGCATGCTGAATACTGAAAAAGTCCAGATTCTTCTTCCTAATAGTCACTCCATTTCTCAGCCAGGTTAGAACATTCTGTTACTTTGTATATAGGCAAAGACTTTATCTCACAGCCAAATGCACTTTTGCTTAAGAAAAAGATACCCATGCAAATATTTAACTTAGATAATAAAGTAACAAATACCTAAAACAGTGCTGCTAATTGATTTTTCTAATTCTAACAGATAGCTATTCTATCACATTAGGACTAGGCTTTGTGATAAATAGTACTGAATGTGGCTTTGAAGACTGAGAGACCTAGGTTTGTATCTCAGCTGGGAGATCACCACAATGCGTCCGTAAGAACATAATACAACTAGAGAACTCAACTTTCCTGTCAATTTTTTTAAAAAATAATTATTCCTATTTCTCATGGCTGTGGTAATTAAATAAGAAAATACTTGTCAAGGGCTGATCCATGTCCAATGAACGTTCAATAAATGATAATTGACTTCCCTACTTCCCTGCCCAACGTTTTAAGTAGGAATTTACTCAAATCCATCTTTCATTCACAAACTCTATTATCCAACCATTCAGTGAAACAATGTTCATACTGTTCACTCACTCAGATTTTAAAAGGTAATTTTTGAAGCTGTACACCTGAATTAGCACTCCTTGCTAAAATGTCAACCTAGTGACATATCTGTATTGAATATTCATTAGAAATTTTATTTGTGCTGTAAAAGATAATACATATTGTGTGTATGATCTTTGGTACTTTGGACTTTAATATATATCAAAGAAGAGAGGAGGAGATATGTGTAATTCTGGATCCATAAGGCTTTATTAGAAAAAATATTTCCTTAATAGATTCTTTTTTTTGATAAATGTTTCAGTAAATAAAGCTACTGATTAGCACATAAAAAGGGAAAAAATATACACTGGACTCCCCAGGAGCAACTTCAGTATGAGGGGCAAAGCAAGACTCATTTATCTTTTTGCCCTTCTAGTTCAAAATCATCCATTATATTCTGAAAGAGAAACTATCTTTAAATACCAAAGTGCACAGAGCTCTAATTTTTAAGTGAGGTTTTGTATAATCACAGATAATTTTGCAGTCACTGTCCCTCAATGGTTTTAATGTATTAATACATTCAATTCTCTTCATAAACTTGTAAGTAGGTACATTATTAGTTTGAGGAAATTGAAGCTTAAGGAAGTTAAGTAACTTAACTCAAGGTCATGTAATTAAAAAGTAATGAAGCTGGGATACAAACCTAGGAAGTTTAATTTCAAAGTCTGCATTTTTAACCATTGTGTTATTAGTTCTTAACCCTGATTCATTCATCCCTTTTTATAGCACATGTTTTTGAGGCCTTTTTTACTATCCAAAAATGAAAATCAGATGATATAACCTACCCATAAAAAATTAACATAATGCTCTAATTATAACATGAGAAAAAAATTAATAAAATGTGCATTTCACTATAAAATAATTTAAAATTATAATTTTTAATTAGAAAATTTCAGGCACAACTACACTAACTAGACCCCCCCAAAAAAAGAAAAAAAAAAAGAAAGTGCCTAGAAATTTCCAAAATGTTTCAGGGGGTGCTTGGTACTGCCCTAATGGAGAACTAGGGCAGTCGTGACTGCACAACGACTTACTGTAGTATTAGCAATTCTGTCACTTGTGTTCTCTTACTTTTTTCCTTTAGACAAGGAAAAAATATTTCTAAATAAATATACTTACAAAATTTGTACAACCTTACTAAGACTGTACTGTTTAACCTCCATGAATGAGTTTAAGACACAAGTAATTTTAAAAATTGTAAATGTCACAGTAAGAACACAGAGCAGTTTTGCTCTAGTAAAGATATTAGTGTCAATTAAATCTGGTTCCAACCACCACTTATCCTGCCAATTAATTTCTTACCCCTTACTTGAAATTCAATGCAGATTGTATACTCTTACCCTTTTGAAGCTCTAAAGTTTTCCTCATTTAGTAACTAAGTTCATTATGGGAAAACAACCCCTTTAGAAATAGTTTTAGAATTTGTCATAAAAACTTAATCAACACCTCACATTGTCCAGTACACAAACAAAAATAATTCCCCTCTTTCCACCCATGTATTCATGAAAAAATAAAGGAGGGAGCCAAACCAAATCCCTTTCAAGCTCAGACCTGTTCTTTGGGACGCAGGCAGCTCACTGGCAGCAGGCAGTGTACCTGTTGTTCCAGGAGGCAGTGCATAAGCTGAAGATGGTGGAGCTCCTGGTCCGCCATGCTGGAAGGATGCTCCAGAGGAAGGGGGAGGGGGGAAAGAAGCAGAGGGGCTGGAGGTAGGTGGAGAGACCTGGTGCTGTGCTGCATACAGCTGAGACTGCCCAGAATAGGAAGGAGCAGAAGATATATAAGGGGTGTTAGGGTAAGCGTTTGAAGCAGAAGGAGCAACAGGCTGCTGAGGTTGATATGTTGATGACCCCCCTGTTCCGAAGGAATACGGCTGCGCTGGTTGATAAGCTACACCAAGGAGAAGAAACAGAAATTTTCATTAGTTACAAGTTTTTCAGGCAGCAACAGAAAATCAAAGTTATCTCATTCTATGGAAATTGTTTTCATCATTCTTTTAACAATAAATTACAACCAAACATAAACACTTATGTTATGCTTTTGATAGCTCAGATACCCTAAATACAAAAAGTTATTGAATACCATATTTGTAACCTGCCATTTCCAGATTGCTGTGGGCTATAAAAATCTTTGAAACATCAGATCCAAGAGCTGCAAGACTGACCCTTTTATATATTAGACTTTCCAGGGGAATCATTTCATAAGGTATATAAATGTCTAATCACTATGCTGTATACCTGAAACTAACATAATACTGTGTATCAACTAAAATTGAGAGATAAATTTAAAAAGTAAAATCAATTTTTAAAAAGACTAGCTCTTACTTAGACTTCCAGTTCCTGAGAAAAGACTGCAGTAACATCTACTGCCACCAGATGGAACCATGGAGGAATTACACATTCAAAGAGGAATTACACTGAATCCCTTTAAATGATCCCTTTAACTGAATCCTTCAGTTAAAGGGGGTTTGGTGGCAGTATAAGATCTCCCCCACTGCAAGAATTGTAGCATGAGCACTATTGTAATGAATCAAATGTCTTCTCCAGCATTTAGTAAAATCATCAGGTACTCAAATTCTGAGTCTGAGTACACTTTCAAATTAATGATCAACTCTTTATGATCCCTGACAAAGCAATTACTATATATTTCATACTATATAGCTGGTTAGTAAGTAATCAGACAGCCAACTAATATTTTAATGCAATGACCTGAACTCAGATTAGAGGTCTTAATACCATCACATTCTGCGTGACCAAGGGTAGAGGGTGTATGAACCTCTACAGAGTGAATCCAGTAGAAACACACTTAGTTCTACTCTGAAGTCAGCATTTGCACCCTGAGCACTTGAATTAAAAGTTGTGTCATATTTGTATCCGTGTTAAGTACGAACATCCACTTTAGCATAGAACATGTTTATTATGGTTAGTTCTTAGTAGGTAATGGCCTCTTGGTTTTATAATAGTTGTTTACTTATAATTTTCCCCTTTGAGATTTTTATGTTTTGCTCTCCATTTAAATTTTAAACCAGTGGTGATATTTTACTTTCCAAGAGTAAATATTTTCTGAAAAAAACAAAAGCCACTGGTAGATATATGTCATTATTACACATTTGTCAAAATTCACAGAAGGTACAACACAAGAGTGAATCCTGAAGTACGACCTTTGGATGATAACGATGTGTCAATGTAGGCTCAATGACTGTGACAGATGTACCACTGAGGTGCAGGATGTTGACAGCGGGAGAGGTGTGCACAGGAAAAATAAAACCTATTTCTTAAAAAATAAATTAAGTGGAAAACAACAACAAATGTCCCTTGGAACCATTTTTCCAAAAATGATTTGTGTCATCTTGCCTGAAATAAAAGAGTATGTACCAAATAATTTCTAAAATTCTATTTTTTTGGACCAAATCATGGGTAATTGACTCTTTAATAGGTCTTAGTAAAGACTCAGGAACAGGAGCCAAGCGATCGGAATGAACTGACAGAACTACGTGCTACAATGTTGATTCAGGATGCTTCCTAAGGAAACCATGTTTCTCTATAGCAAGGACTCGGGCCCTATCCACACTGGTTCTTTCTTTACTAGTTAAAATTATTTAGATCATGGTTTTGAAGACATGCTTCTCTAAAAGGACTTCAGGGTCATACTACTTACGCTGTGGCTGTGAATAAGGTGGTGCCTGGGTGTGCATATGACCTGGAGATGTGGAAAGCTGAGCTGCGGCAACATTAGGATTAATATTTCCATGCATTAAGAAACCTGGAGGTGGAGGATTTTCTCCCTAGGAAAAGAGAATATAGTAAAAGAAGAACTACATTTAGAATTAAGAATCTTACCTGATGGATTTATAATCTCCAAAATGGAATTCTATTAAAATATACTTTATTGTGTAAGAAACATTGCATTTAGCATATTCTATCTTCTTCAGAGCACATTTTCTGAACAACACATTCTGAGTGATTTATAAATCAGACAGATTCAAAGTAATAATTGCAAAGAATAACTACAGATGCTAACAGCCTCATAAAATAGTGTCAATGATATTTATAAGTCACCAGGATTTCTCATCTCTACTAAATTCCATCCACAATTCCACACTTTGAAAATATAAGTACAAATGCCACAAGGGAAGGTTGCTTCTCTTCAATTTCTGCAATGGGCAAAAAAAAAAAAGTAGAAAGAAAGAAAAAACAGAAAATCTTCAGTGAAATCAGATTTAAACCATTGTTAGAATCTTGGTTGATGTTTTTCTCGCTCAAGTCAATTTAGAACTGCAAAGGAGGAGAAAGGGATAAGAAAAATAAATTATTTATGCTAAAAATTGCTTCCTGCATCCTAGAAGCATTTAAATGCAATAAGCAGGCAGAGAGATGGGGAAGGGAAACCTGAGAAAGGGGATAGAGAATATATAACTATATATATTTAGGTGAGCAGAATTCTGCTCAAAGAGGAATAATGAAGGATATACCTGTGTGTCAGAGGGAGAGGCTGCAGGTGGATGGCTGGGAAGGGCGGTAGGAGTTTTGTTACTCCAGGTAGTGACAGTAGGGGCAATTCTAACCTGAATTGAACAAAGAAACACCAATCACAGAAAATAAAAAATGAAAATGTTAAAAGAAGAAAAAAAGGCCCCAAAAAAGGCATTAACAGCCATATGCAAAGCAAAACATTAAAGAGTAGCAAGACAGCATGGTAGTCAGACAATTGCTTTCAAGGCAGCTGGGATTCCAAAAGAAAAACACACATTCACAATACAATACAATAAGGGGAGGGAAGCAGTAGAAAAAAATCAATATATACACCTAAATCAAAGCACAAAGAACAATGCCATTCAAGTGTCAAGAATAAGAAGGAAAGGCTAGGCCCTGTAAGTATGGAATGAAGGAAGACATGCTGAGAAAAAAAGGTAACTGATTAAAAAGTTATTTTGAAGCATTAATAAGTATTCACGCTACTAATATTTCTGTAAACACTTTGCTCTAAGTTCCCTTTTCTAAATTTCGTTAGAGCCACAAAAATAAAATTAGTCCTATATGAGGCTTAGAATCATAAAGGGAACGTCAAAGAATATCCAGTTTAATCCCTACCCTATACCAATGAGAACACCAAGCCCCTGAGATATGAAGTGGTTTGCTGAGGTCCATACAACTTACTGTGAAGAGAGCTAGGACTCATTCCAGGTCTCCTGTTTCTCAGGCCAGTATCTACTACACTATGTTGCTTACCCTGGAGTCCAGAGGTTTCCAATTTTTTTTAAGCCATCAAAATCTTTTTTGTCAAGTAAATCTTCATAAAAACTCCAATAAATAAACAATAGCAAGATCTGCTGGTCCAAGTGGGAGTAGAACTCCTACAAATCTGGTCTATCATCCCCTTATTCCTGCCTATAAACATTCCTTTAAAACCACAAGCCACTGTCCTCATTCAGCAGAGGATAAGCTTTATCAAGAAAATCACTACTTAATTTATGGTTGAATCTGTCTTTCTTTTCTTAAAGCATGAGACTGGCAAGCCAAAGTAAAACCAAAGTCTTCTGATGTTTTATGTTTTCCCAGAAAGAGAGATAAAACCCAAAGACATAAAGAGTAAATGCCCTCTTCTTCCAATGTAGAGAATGCCATACTACTTCAGTATCCTGAAAAACAGCGTGGTCCAACTCACAGTGCTTGGGAGTTCAGCCCCAGTCTGCCAATTAATTAACCACACAATGCTGAAAAATTCGAGCTCTATGTAGTAGAACTCTGGTTGGCTGCTTGGCCTCTCCACCTTTCAGTTTTCCTAGACATTACCTGATTTGCCCTACCTATGTCATAGACTTTCCAAGTGCAGTTTAATCTCCACAAGAGTGGGAAATTTAATCTATTTTGTTTACCAATATACCCCTAACATGTAGAATAAAGACAGGCAGTCACTGTAGGTTCTCAATAAATATTTGTCAAATGAATGAAAAAACAAAACTGTTAAAACAGAGAGTACTATAGATAGTTATATTTCAAATGTAATCTATCCTGATTAAGTGCTAACTAAAAGTACAATAGACCAAAAAGCACGATTTGATTTTGTTTTTGTTTTCTTGACTTTATTTACTACAATGAAATGTAAGAAAGACCTTCTCAGTTCTATCAGCAATTTGTTCTATTTTAAAATGGGCACAGTATCTGTTACCTTTGTTTTCAATCAAGACCATCTATTAATAAATTAATAAAATGTACTTAATCATCTTCACATTCCCCATGACCTACAACTTCATAAAGTTTTGGTCACTCAATTTTCTCCAAAAAGTATGCATTCTCAATACTCTTTATCATAAAGACATAATAAACCCATACTAATGATTCAAAGAAAGTATTTTTAAAAAGACTATTTTCTAAAATATTTTATAAGGTTAACTAACAAAATTGTTGCCACCACCTTACTTACAGTTTGTCAGATGAATCAAATTATAGAAGTTTCAAGAACAGATATACATGTGTTAAGTGATGGAGAAATAAGAAATGTACCTAGAAGGCTTAATTTGTATCAAAAATCTAATCTATTGGACTAGATTAAAGGGATAATTTTTAAAAACAACTTAAATACACTTTGAGGAATATTAAAAAATATAACTACTAAAACAATACGTTGTTTAGTTTTAGCATAGCAGATAAGGTCTCTTACCCAAAAAACTAAAACCACCGATTTGAACAGAAACACATAAAAGGTTCCTACTTAATCTGGACCATATCACTCACATGGGGATAGTATTGTTGAGTTGGAACTCTGGGCATCTGTGTGTGGCCAGCAATTGGTCCAAGTCTGCCCTTGGGCAGCGGCTGCCTCTCATAAGGTACTTTAGGTGATTCCTGTCCTGGTAGAGGCTCTCCTTGTGCTCTGCAAAGTCTGTCACGAAGCTGTACAATATTTGGCTATAATAAGTAATAGAAGAAAACAATGCAAATTGTTAGAGTTCACCCAAGTATATGACAGCATGTTGATTTTCTTACAGTAAGCTTGATCATTCATATATTTGTTCATATGCTATATATTCTACAATAAACCTTGGCACATCAGGTTCTGACATCATGGTTTCTAATACTCAAGACTGACACCAAAGGTCCATGATATCCAGTGTAACTTGTAATTTAACTGAGGCAGTGATTTGAATTATGCCTACCACATGGTGGCATGCAAGATCAATGTAATTTGTCATCACTGCTCTTTTGTTCTTTTCTTGTTCACAAATCACAAATGTAGTTAAAAAATATAACTTTACTTCTTTGTAGGAAATAAAGGTCCCCCAAAGAGAATCAACTGCTAAAGATGGTGATGGGAAAAAACAGTGATCTGAGAGAGGCAAAAATTAATTTAAAAAGACATTTGAAATAAGAGTTAGATGTCAAAGTCCAAGAAGCTTATACAGATTATAGCTATATAGCTGTACAGTATGAACTGACTATATACATGTTCTATATTAACAAAAAAGCAATGTTGAAATGTTTCAGCAGAAATCCATTTTAATACTTTAATGACATCACAAGGTCTCAGAAAATATTAAGGGTCTATTGCGATACATAGGGGGAAGTAACTTCAAAATGATGCTATTTGCACCCTGACCACATAGCTCAGTTGCTTGAGTGTCCTCCCATGGAGCCAGGGGTCACCAGTTCGACTCCTGGTCAGGGCACATGCCTGGGTTGCAGGCCAGTCCCCAATGGGGGCACAAGAGGCAACTGGTTGATGTTTCTCTCACATATTGATGTTTTTCTCCCTCTCTTTCTCCCTTCTCCTCACTCCAAAAATAAATAAAATCTTTTTTAGAAATTATGACAGTTTGAATAAAGAATGGTATTTAAAAGTCCAAAGAAAATCATAAAGAATGATGTATAGAAAATGTATGTAGTTATAAATGGTACTGAAAATAGTTTAATTATAATGCTACAAGATCTAAAGATCTTATTAAGTTAGTCTTAAAATAATAAAATAAAAGGGTCTTATATATCAAAATAAGACTTTATTAAGTAAAAAGTCATATAAAGCTATTAAGCCAAAGTCTTCATAAAGACTATGTTTCTCTTCTACCCAATATGCTTATTAACAATTTAGAAAGATATGGTCTGTCTCCTACATGTAAATATATATAAAACTAACTGGAGAGTTATAATACCTTGCTCCATGGTATTGGAACAAGGATGTGTTTTTACTCAATGAAATTTACTGATAATTCCCTAGAACAGACAACATACTGACAATTTTAACTAAAAAAAATCCATAAGAACAGAATACAGTGGACAATAAAAAATATAGAAATAAAATATCTACAAGGCTCAAAATTAAGTTCTGTCAGACACACAGTACAGATACAAATATCCTACTTGTGGAAAACTCTCCTCAAACCCCATCTTGACTCCCACCCGTGCCCCATTATGGATTTTAGGTTCCCATCTTCTGTGCTCCCACAGCACTACCACCTTTACCACAGCACCCTGCACTTGTAGAACCCTATGTCTGTTCATCTACAGTCATTTTGTGTTTGGAAATTCCCTCAGGGAAAGGGTCTTGGCATTCTTGTCCATCACTGTATACTCACCTACTCACTGAACTGAATTAAAACCAATACAATGAAAAACACTGAGTTTTATTGCACACCAAATAAGGAAATTAAATTAGGAATGTAGCGCAGTTCTCTTTGCCTTAAATACTTTTAAAAATAAACTTACCCATAGATGGTATCAGACTGATGGCATATAGAATGAACTTCTTTGCTAATATCTGGGATGGAACTTGTGGGAATTTTGAAATTATAGCCCACTAGTCTGATTAAGTATTAACACTTACAGCTTTTCAACACAGAAGATTCCTATAAACACCCTTCTACACGGAAGTAGCATCTGGCTTAAGAAACAAAGTTAGTCCTTTTCCCATTTATTTTGTCAAATACTATATAAAGGGCTCTATCATACTATAAGAGCATACTGTCTCTCTGACACAGCTTGGGTACTCCTAAAATGATCCTTGGAGAACTGTCAGACATAGCATTCACCTACAGTCAGGTGACAGAAATTCAACCACTCCAAAATATTCCACCTACTAGTGTGTTTATGTGTAATACTGAGTGCTATGTATAAGACTCACCTTACTCATATATTAAAATAAGAAAAATGACCAAGTCTAATTTACCTGGTTAGTGCTTTCAGGAAGAAAAGCCAAGGCTGCAGCAATACTGCCTTGGGCTGCCAACAAATTGGCATAATGGCTCATCTTCTCAGCCAAAAGAACTCCTACAGTATGAGTGTCCATGGCTTGGGTGAGTTGGACAGCTTTTCGTAGGATGACAACTTTCTCGATCAGATCCTAAGTAAGAAAAGGAAAGGAGAATAAAGGAGAAAGACAAAGATACCAAGATGTGTACAAGAAGAAACAGGAAAAGATAAAGAATTACTAAGATATCCAAAAACCTACTAAAAATACAGTACCTATTATCATCTCTCTTAGAAAGGTCTGGAATATTTTACCACCCTTTAGATAACTGAAAAAGTAAGGAAGAAGAAGGTCTCTTACTCCTAAACAGGGCACAGGTTACCACCTCCTAAACATCCTTAAACTGCCAGATATTTGTGAGCTACAAGAGGCAATTTTCCAAAGTGTCTGAAGGCAGAAAATTGGGTTCCAGCAGGAATACAAGAAACTATGAGTGAAACCATCATACTATCTATATTATAAAAATAGCACTACTATGAGGTGACCTACAAACGAGATTACTATTTCAACTCAAAGTTTCTCATATCACTCTTCAATATTAAGTCTTTCAACAATGGGGAGCTATCTTTCAGGTATAAAGCATGAGAATATCCTATCTATCGCTCTTTATAAATACACAAATCCAGAAGTGTGAAACAAGTGTTTTTTTCTCAGAAGCACATAGAAGGAAACCTGGATTTCCTACCAGATTTTCAGTTTCAACAGAGTAATCATTAAAGCAACAAACCTCCTGAGAAAACACCTTTCCAGGAAAAAAAAAATATCCAGGAAAAAAATATCATAAGACTGCTGATTAAATGCTTAGGGAAAAAAATTAAGTATATAATAACTCAGTGCCTGAGAATAATTTTTTACTTTGCTTGTCCATGTATTAGAGTTACATGGGACTACAATGACCTCTTACTTTCATTTCCCCTGAACCACGAAGATACTCTATTGGTACTGGGGAAGCCTCCCATTTGTCACCCTACATTGCTTCCTTCTTTGCCCAAAGCAGACAGGATCACTGGAGGCAGAGAGAGGAACATGAGGAAAAAGAGGTAAAGCAAGGGCTGTTTTCATGCTCTTGCCATCTACTTTCCCCAGTTAAGTACCAAATCACAACCTCAATCTCACAAACAACTGCGACCCCTTTTAATTATCCCATCATCTCCAATTTGTCCTTCCAAATATAGCAATAAATATACATAATTATCTAGCAAAAGAACTGCTAAAATATAAATAATTAAGGGTAAAAGCAATGAACTAGAACAAATCAATTTCTAGACTCTAAGTAGGGTGAAAGACAACTAAAAGTTTCAAAGATACTAACCTGAAGTGACAGAGGGTTGCTTCCATCTTGAGCTTTAGTCCAACATGCAACTAATTTCTCTACATTGCCTGCACAAATATAGCAGAGGCATGCCTGAGTCTGCAGGAGGCTATCACCTTCATTTTCAAGCCTTGTTCCCAAAAGATCTACAGATCAAAAAAATAACAAAATAAGATTATATCCAAGGCACTCTGTATATGAAATCATGAGCAGCCCAATAACATTTTCAAAAGTATGAATTTCACAATCAGCCAGTAGCAGGTAGAAACAAAATCACTGCGTCATGTAAATGCTCAGTAAATATTTGTCAAATGATTCAAACTGTGTGGCAAACTGTATATAATAAATGACTTCACATGATTCTATACCTCGCAGCAGAATGGGTTTACATTAATTAGGAAAAATATAAATGGAAACATTATTTGTATAGAAAAATCCTAATAAGCATTTAACTCCACTTCATCACATCAGATGCCCTTGTAAGCAGTGGTATAAAATATGGCACAATTAGAATAAATATCAATGATAGCTGGGATTACTATAAATTATTTATGATAATAAAGTTAATCTCTTTTAATTTTCATATTCTGTACTACTTTCAAGTTGACAATTGCTTTTCCTTCTATACCAAGCCACCTGAAGTTTCTGTTCTTACAAATAAATATTATTCCTTAGTCACCAGTTTAGTCATGGCCTTCAGTGGTAATTTCTACCCAAATGTTATAATTATTAATTTTTTTTAAGATTTTATTTATTTTTAGCGTGAGGGGAAAGGAGTACGAAAAAGAGGGAGAGAAACATCAATGTGCGAGACATATATCTGTCAGTTGCCTCTCACATGCTCCCAACTGGGGACCTGGCCCACAACCCATGCATGTGCCCCAACCTGGAATCGAACTGAGGACCTTTCAGTTTGCCAGATGATGCAAAACCCACTGAGCCACACAAGACAGGGCTATAAGTATTAATTTTATCAAGCTAACATTTATTAAGCAAGAGCTGATTATATGTCATCTTACACAAGAACAGACCCAGGCTTAGAAAGCAGTTTTGACTAGGTTATACCGCTAGTAAGTGGCAGAGACAAGATTCCAAGTGTGGTCTGTCTGAAATTAAACAGTATTAAAAATGATGACTAGATATGAAGAAGTAATGTAGCTAATAATTCTGAAAGAAGAGCATTTAAATGAGAACTCCTTTTTCTTATTTGTGATTGGTAGGTTTACGAAAATTTCTTTTTTTCCCCAAGATCAGATATTTTAGTTTTTTAAAAATCAGTGCATGCATAATAGAGTTTCAAAAAGGCTAAACTAAACAGACATCTGTGATTTAGGAATTTCTATATTCTTTAAAATATATTTTATTGATAATGTTATTACAGTTGTCCCAATTTTTCCCCTTTGCCTCTCTTTACCCAGCACCCCTTCCCTCAGCAATAACTGCCCGCCTTAGTGCATGTCCATGGGTCATGCGTGTAAGTTCTTTGGTTACTCCACTGCCTATACTGTTTTTAACATCCCCCTGTCTATTTGGTACCTACCAATGTGTACTTCTTAATCCCTGCACTTTGTCCCCCATTCTTCCCCTTCCCAACTGCTAACCCTTGAAGTGATCTCCATATCTAATGATATCTATGAGTTCCTGTACTGCCTGTGTATTTTGTTTTTCAGATTCAATTGTTGATAGTTGTGAATTTATTGCCATTTTATGTTCACAGTTCTGATATTCTTTTTCTTATATAATTCCCTTTGGCATTTCCTAAAATAATGGCTTGGTGATGATGAACTCCCTTTAGTTTACCTTGACCAGGAGGCTCTTTATCTGCCTTCTATTCTAAATGATAGCTCTGCTGGGTAGAATAATCTAGGCTGTAGGTCCTTGCTTTTTATCATTTTGAATACTTCTTGCCAGTCGCTTCTAGCCTGTAAAGTTTCTTTTGAAAAATCAGCTGAGTCTTATGGGAACTCCTTTGAAGGTAACTCTCTACTTTTCTCTTGCTGCTTTTAAGATCCCCTCATTATCTTTAACCTTTGACACTTTAATTATGATGTGTCTTGGTGTGGTCCTCTTTGGGTCCATCTTGTTTCAGATTCTCTGTGCTTTCTGGACTTATATGTTTATTTCCTTCACCAAATTAGGGAAGTTTTCTGTGATTATTTTTTCAATTAAGTTTTCAACTTCTTGTTCTTCCTCTTCTCCTTTTGGCACTCCTATGATTATGATATTGGTATGTCTGGAGATACCCCTGAGGCTCTTTAGCCTATCCTCATTTTATCTAATTCTTTTTTCCTCTTGCTTGTTCTGATTAAATGCTTTTTTTCTTCCTTATGTTCTCAGTTTCATCCCTTCCACTGTTGGTTCCCCTGTAGATTCTTCTTTATTTCACTTAACGCAATCTTCAGTTTTGCTTGGGTTTTTTAATGCTTTTGAAGTCCCCAGTAAGTTGCTTGAGTATCCTGATAACCTTGAACTCTGTTTACATTCAAGGTTATGGAGATACGTTGAATGGAGATACATTGTTTATCTCCATTTCATTTAGTATTTTTTCTGGAGTTCTGTTCTGTACTTTCATTGGGGCCATATTTGTCTCCTCATTTTGGAAGCCTCCCTTTGTTTGTTCCTGTGTATTAGACAGAGTGGCTTTGACTCCCTGTCTTAGTAGTGTGGCCTAATGTAGAAAAGCCCACATATAAGTTATATGGGGTGGAGCCTTAGGTAATCAACAGGTGGGGCTTAGGAAATGAATCGTGGCTCTGTGGCTCTGTGTGGGGAAGGGCTTAGAGTGGGGGATAATGCAGCTGCCTGGCCTCTGGAGTTTTGTTTGGGAGGAAGCTGTCTCCCCATACTCACCACCCTACTGCCAGTCACTTCAATTTCTCCCCATACGCCACTAGTGCCCTTCCAGCTGTTGCCCTGGTCCTGAATACCAGAGAGGTGGGTCTACATGAGTCCTAAGTCTGCTGTGGGCCCTTTTAAGAGGAGTCTCGTGAGGATCCTGCAGTTCCTTCTACCACCCCCAACCCCCACTAGTTTTTACAGACAGAAGTGATGGGGATTTATCTTCCTGGTGCTGGAACCCTGGGCTAGGTGGTCGGGCCTAGGGCCCTGATCCCTCACTCCCGAGGTATCCCTCCCAATTTTTAACCACCACACATGGATGTGAGACAGCCTGTTCCACATCTCTGTGCCTCTTCGCATCTCTGCATCTCTCTACCTCTCTGTGCCTCTCTGTGTGTCTCTACCCCTCCTACCCATCTGGATGAACGTGGCTATTTAAATCCTTTGTTATCAGACTGCCATACAGCTAGATTTTCTGACAATTCTGGGTGATGCTTCTTTTGTAGTCTAGCTGTACTTTTTGCTGCAGTTGTGCAAAGAAATAAAGGATGTTTACCTATGCTTTCACCTTGACTGGACTGAATATTTCTAATAATATTTGTCAATTTTATTTACAATATACCATGCCACATACATAATCTAAAGCTCATTTTCTTACCACAAAGGGCTGAAAACTCATCAGGTTTAGCGTAGGTCAATACTGCAGCTAAAGCCTCTCTCCAATTTTTAAGGTCACAAGATTCAACAATCTCTTTCCAGTTCTTCATCACCACTGCAGTAATTAGCTTGGGAAAGGAAAAGAAAGGGAATATTAAAAGCCTTTGGTATGTTAATAAAAATTAGCTCTGGCTAATCAATCATATCTTTCAAAAACTGTAATTATTCATAGTATTTCATGTAGAATACACAGCAGTAAAGTGAAATATATCCTTGAACCAACTGACATAGAGTATGGTATTATTTTTCCTTAAAAAAGGAAATCACACAAACATATTTTATAGAATTCTGAGGAAAAAAAGTATAGTGTTATCAAAACATTTAACAGAAAGTCATACCTGGTCTGATGATCAAGAACACCTTTCTAAGCATACAGACATTTGATATGAAGTCAGAATGAACTTCATCAAGAAGGAAAAAAAACATTTCAGGCCAAGGGAACACTAGGTGCAAAGTCCCGAGAGAGAAGCACATGGAATATGTGTGGAAATGAAAGGCGGGCAATGTGGCTAAAAGATAACAGGGGACAAGAGACAAGGCTGAGGAGACTGATGGCAATCAGTGGCTAAAAGGACTGAAACCTGGGACAACTTTTATTAGAAGAAATTTAATAACGTCAAGCAGAGACTTAAAATGTTTAGATCTTCTGCTCCAGAAATTCCTTTCCTAGGACTATAACTGCATTAAATAATTAGAAATTCTCACACATCTTTAGGCACAACAAGAATGTTTATCACTAACTTATCAGTATTAGGAAAATTTTAGAAACTACCTAAACACTCCCAAATAAGAAAAAAAATATATCCTTGCTATCAAATTTTATAGACCAATTAAAATTTTTTGTAAGAACTTCTAATAATATGGGAAAATGTTTACGACAGTATTTATAAGCAAAGCCACACACATATATACATATATGATCTTGACTCTGTTTTTAAAAATTCTACAAATACACAGGAATAGGTATGGAAAATTGGAACCAACTGGATATTGAGAGATACCAATCTGCTGGAAGGATTACAGGGTGTTATATAATTATCTTTAAAATTTTCTAGCTCTGGCTCATTTAATTGGAGCATCGTCCCATACACTAAAAGGTCACAGGTTTGATTCCTAGTCAGGGCACATACTAGGTTGTGGGTTTCATCCCTAGTTGGGGAGCCCACAATAGGCAGCCAATCAATATTTTTCACATCAATGTTTCTCTCTCTTTCCCCCTTCCTCCTTCTAAAAGCAATGAAAAAATGTCCTCAGGTAAAGATAAAAATTTTTTTTTCTATATTCTATCTCTTCTACAATAAAAGAACATGAGAAGTATTATTATTTTTAAAATTCTATAAACAAAGGAAAAAAAACTGCCTGGTCAGACAACTCAGTTGATCACAGCGTTGTCCCGATACACCAAGGTTGTGGATTTAATCCCCAACCGGGCACATACAAGAGTCAACCAATGAATGCATAAATAAACAAAACAATAAATTCATGTTTCTCTCTCTCTTCCTTTTCTCTTTCTAAAATTAATAAATAAAAATTTTTTAAAAAGAATAAAAACTGAAATAATCATGCCAAACTATGAACAATAACTATTTCTGGGTCAAGAAATTGTGGATGGGTTTCTTTTTGTTGTTTACTGTTTTCTGCATTTCAATCATCCAAAATGAGTGTATTGTTTTAAAATTTTTTTAAAGTATATTTTATTGATTATGCTATTACAGCTATCCCCTTTTTTCCTCCCTTTATTCCCCTCTGCCCTGCAATCCCCTTCTACCAGCATCTGCCCCTTTAATTCATGCCCACGGGTCGTACATATAAGTTCTTTGGTTCCTCCATATCCTATGCTATTCTTAACCTCCCTCTGCCTATTTTGTACCTACCATTATGCTGCTTCTTTTTTTAATAAAGATTTTATTTATTTATTTTTAAGAGAGGGGAACGGAGATAGAAAGAGAGGGAGAGAAACATTAATGCATGTTTGCCTCTTGAGCTCTCCCAGCTGGGGACCTGGCCCACAACCCAGGCATGTGCCCTGACTGGGAATCGAACTGGTGACCCTTTGGTTCGCAGGCCGGCACTCAATCCACTGAACCATACCAGCCAAGGGCCATCTATGCTTCTTATTCCCTGTTAGTGTATTGCTTTTATAATCAGATAAAAATTATTGCTTGTCAATCTATTTTTAAAATGACATACCCTGGTAATTTTGCTTTGCGATTTTGCAAAATATTTTTTCTGGGTTCGAGCCAAGAGGTCTTGTCCACCTGCTATGGCCAATATTATGGCGTCAGCCATGCGGTTATCATGTAAACAAAGGTCAACAGCACTCTCAAAGTTACCCGTCAACAAAGCCTGAGTAATTAAACCATCAATATCTGCAATAAAGAAATAATACACTCATGTTAAATAAAGTTTTTTGTTACAAGAAAACATACTACACATATCAACTTTTACACACACATACAAAGGAAAAAAATTCTAATTTCTGAGTATTACTGGTGATTAATTTTTAATACAAGCTGCTGGGATCTGTGTAAATACACTGCACAGTAAACATGTAAGTAAAATGAGGTATCGGCACTCAATACCACACTTTACAGATTGCTTAAAGTGGAATAATAAAGATCATACAGTTTCTATCACAGAGGCATCAGAACATTCCACCATTTCTAAGGTGCTAATTACACATAGTAAATGATAACTGAGTTCTTCTTTTCAACCCTCTACCACCTGTGGCAAAATATTTCTAACTTAAACTTAAGAACTATATGCTTTGAAATGATTTTACAAAAACCAGAAGGAAAAAACGAACAGGTGCCTACCTCCATTGATGGAGATGTTAAATAGTCCTCCAGCTGATGGTAGAAATTCAATTTCTTGTTTTTCTTCTTTGATGTGCTGAAGAGATGAAAGGCCAACAATTTAGTAGAATGAAACTGTGGAATAATTTACTGGCAAAACAAAATTTATATATGATTATTCACCTACTGACTGGATAACATGCCAAGTTATTTTAGAAAGTGTTCAGATCCAAGTTTACACTTAAGATCTACAACTCCCCTAAGGATTAACTCCTATTATACAATGATAAATAAAAGCCAAGATTATCAGAAGTAGCGTTAAACAAACTGAAGTATACATATCCATTATTTGTAGCTCAGAAGTTACTGAAGCTGAACAATCGTTGCCTTAGGTACCTCAACTAAAACTTAAAACATGCAAAGTAGGGGAAAAAATCATTTAGTGTCCTTACATAAATGCAATGTAAAGAGATTGTTTATGAATATACTACAATTACAGATTTTGTGTTCTCTTCAGTCATACCCAGAACAGATTAGTCTGGTAAAAATATATACAGTTACGATATAAATTACTGAGACTATGTGTTAAGACTGAGTAAATATAAATTCGATATTTTTTTTCTTCAGGAGAAGAGAAGTATAATGGAGGCATATATGCCTTTTCTTTATGCATAAAAATTCAAGAAAAGACAAAAAATAACATATATCAGCCCTGACCAGTGTGGCTCAGTTGGTTGGTCATCCTTCCGCCAAGTGAGAGTTCACCAGTTCAATTCTAGTTAGGGTACATACTTGGGCAGTGGGTTCAATCCCCGGTTAGAGAACACACTAGATGCAGAGGATTCATGTTTCTCACTCACATTGATATTTCTCCCTCTCCCTTTCTCCCTCCCTTCCCCTCTCTCTCTCCCTTGCCCTCTCTCTAAAATTCAATAAATAAAACCTTTAAAAATTCTTTAGAAATATATGAAAGAGATTACTGAGAAAATTTTAAAGAAAAGCATAGCTGCCTTGAATGAGATAAAAGACCTATCTTCTACGCTTTTGTTATCTACATGTCTGAATGTAAAAGCATCTAGTAGTCAAAGTCAGGGGCATTTTTGGACTGGGTAATTTTAGTGCAGAGCACAGCATAACATCACAGGTAAATAATGCCTAATTATAATTAATATGGACTATTACAGGAGGATAACTATAGCCTTAATTCTTTCCCCAATTAAAGAGAAGAATTTAGAATTTAAAACCTCAAACAAAAGAATATCAGAACTTAATTAATTCACATTAAGAAATAAGTCAAGCCTTGGCTAGTGCAGCTCAGTGGATTGTGTGCTAGCCTACAAACCAAGGGTCACCAGTTCAATTCCCAGTCAGGGCACATGCCTGGGTTGTGGGTCAGATCCCTGGTAAGGAGTGCATGAGAGGCAACAACACACTGATGTTTCTCTCCCTCTCTTTCTCCTTCCCTTCACCTCTCTCTAAAAATAAATAATAAAATTTTAAGAAAAAAAAGAAAAAAAGAAAGACTTCCAGTCAAGGTGGCAGTATAGGCAAACATGGCTCTCCTCTTCACACAACCACATCAAAATTACAACTAAAATATAGAACCATCACTAAGAACTGTCAGAAATCGAGGTGACTGGAAGTCTGACAACGATGGAATTAGAGAGACCACATCCATCCAGACTGCTAGGATGGGCGCAGATGCAGAATGGGCTGGTCCCTCACCCATGTGTGGTGGATAGAAATTCAAGAGGGATATCTCAGGCGCAAGGAGGTCCAGCCCCACACCAGGCCCCTCAGCCCAGGTTTCCAGTGCCAGGAAGATAAGTCCCCACAACTTCTGGCTGCAAAAATCAGCGGGGGTTGAGTTAGTGGGAGAAACTGCTGGAACCTCAGGAAGTTCCTCTTAAAAGAACCTGAAAACAGAGTTACTCAGACTCCCTCCCTCTGAGCCCCACACCAGGGTAGCATCTTGGAAGGCACCAGTGGTATATAGGGAGAAACTGAAGTGTCTGGCAACAGGGCAAGCAGAAGCCATTGTCCCTTTTCAAAATCTTCCCCCAACCAGAGCCAACAGGCTGGTGCTGTATCTGAGACCCCATCAACCTGAATAATACTGTTTGACCCACCTTAGAGATCTCCAGAGATTCTGCCCCACCCAACTTATGGGTCCACCCAAACTGCTTTTCCATATGAATGGCTGATTTTGGCTCATGCTTTACAACTTCCTAAATCCTCTCAAATAAACAACAGCTGGCCTCAGTGAGCCCCAAGCCTAGCACTAGCAGCAGCCAGCCTAGATTCACAGCTTGGCTTCACCTGGGAATCTCCAAGTCCTTCACAAGTAGCAGCCATCTCAGATTGCTTCATATCTCAGGCAGGGTGGCCTCAGGCAAAACACAGGTGTAAGCTGACATTGGCCTGCACCACCCAAGAAACTCCAAGGCCAGTGCACACAGTGGACAGCTACAGACCACACCGAAGCACCCTCACCTTCTCCCTACACAGAGGGTGGTGGTCAGTGGTCACAGCCAATCCTTGCAGCCAACTGGTCTGGGTAAATTCCTCCCATTGATCTACTAATAGCAACAAAGGCTCAACTACAAGAGGAAGGTGTACTCAGCCAACACAAAGGGCACACCTTGAGTACCCAGCTTGGGTGATAGGCGAGGCTATGCCACTGGACCCTACAAGACACCTACTACATTAGGCCACACTACCAAGTCATGGAGTCAATGCAGCTCTACCTAATACATAGAAACTCTACCTAATACATAGAAACAAACACAGGGAGGCTGTCAAAATGAGGAGACAAAGAACACAGCCCAAATGAGAGAACAGATCAAAACTCCAGAAAAAGAACTAAATGGAGATAAGCAATCTATCCGATGCAAAGTTCAAAACACTGGTTATACGGATGTTCAAGGAACTTAGTGAGGACCTCAGCAGTATAAAAGATCCAGCCATAAATGAAGGATACACTAACTGAAATAAAGAACAATTTACAGAGAAACAACAGTAGAGTGGATGAAGTCAAGAATCAAATCAATGATATGGAACATAAGGAAGCAAGAAACAACAAATCGGAACAAGAAGAAAAAAGAATCCAAAAAAAAAAAAGGATAGTATAAACAGTCTCAGGGACAACTTCAAGAGGTCTAATATTCACATCATAGGGGTGCCAGAAGGAGAAAAGAAAGAGCAAGAAACTGGAAATCTATTTGACAAAGTAATGAAAGAAAACTTCCCTAATTTGGTGAAGGAAATAGACATGCAAGTCCAGGAAGGACACAGAGTCCCAAACAAGATGGACCCAAGGAGGACCACACCAAGACACATCATAATCAAAATGCCAAAGGTTAAAGAGAAAGAGAGAATCTTAAAAGGAGCAAAAGAAAAGCAGTTAAGCTGACTATAGGGGAGTTCCCATCAGACTGTCAGCTGACTTCTCAAAAGAAACTTTGCAGGCTAGAAGGGATTGGCAAGAAATATTCAAAGTCATGAAAAGCAGGGACCTACAACCAAGATTGCTCTACCCAGCAAAGCTATCATTTCAAATCGAAGGGCAGATAAAGTGCTTCCCAGACATCGTTAAGACTAAAGGAGTTCATCATCACCAAACCATTCTTTTATGAAATGTTAAAGGGACTTATTTAAGAAAAAGAAGATCAAAACTATGAACAATGAAATGACAAAACATACATATCTATCAACAACTGAATCTAAAAAACAAACTAAGCAAACAATTAGAACAAAGACAGAATCATGGATACATAGAGCATTTTGATGGTTGCCAGATGTGAGGGGAACATGGGGGAATGGGTGAAGAGGTTAGGGGATTAAGTACAAATAGGAAGTTAGTTACAGAACAGCCATGAGGACATAAAGTACAGTATAGGAAATAGAGTAGCCAAAGAACTTACATGTATGACCTATGGACATGAAGAGTGGTGTGGGGATGGCCCGAGGGAGTGGGCAGTGCTGGGTGGAGGGGGACAAAGGAGAAAAACTCAGGACAACTCTAACAGCATAATCAATAAAATTTTTAAAAAATATTTTAAAAAGAAAAAAGAAATCAGATATTGATCTGATTATATTCACTAACTTATCAAAAAAAACCTCTTCTTTCTTTATAATCACCATTTTTTTAAATTTGCTTTCTAAAAACTGATAAACCTTTACTTCTGCGATATACATAAGACCAAAAAATGGACAATTTATTACATGTTGAGTATCTTCAATGTGTAATCTAGTATGTTTGACAAATAAATAGCATCATTAAGATAAAGGGGAAGATTTTATTTCCTTAAACAAAATTTTTTCAAATACTCTGAAAGTACACACTGGTGACTACTCTTTCATTAAATACATATTATTCTTGAGTGTATTTCAAAATGATCTTCTATTTCATAATATATAGTTAATCTAGTTGTATATAAATGAAAGTACATTTTTTTAAAAGATTTTATTTATTTTTAGAGTGAGGGCGTGAAGAGAGGGAGCAAAAGATGGAGAGAAAAATCAATCTGTTGCCTCTCACAGGTACCCCACCCAAGGACGGAACCTGCAACCCAGATATATGTCCTGACCGGCAATTGAACTGACGACACTTTCACTTTGCAGGACAATATCCAACCAACTGGGTCAAACTGATCAGGGCTGAAAGTCTATTTCTTCAATGTATTCTGCAATTTTTTCTAGGTATTCTAAAAATTAGTTCAAAATTTTTATAAGATTTTACCCATATCCTTTATCCTCAGGTTAAATAAATGCTAGAAGACCTACTTCCAAGAAAGGTGTTTTTATAATCATCTTGCAATAGTCTAACTTTATTGATGAATATATTCATAACTTAGTAAAAGAGAATAAGAAACATTCCATAGCCAGGATATTCCCGTATTATAAAAACCAATGAAAAAGTCAAAGATGAGATGAGAAAAAAAAACTTGTTAATTTTCCAAGATGAAATATAATTAAAAAGCAAGAAAATTAGAGAATTATTTGTTAGTGGTTAAAAAAAATCCATAAAATTAAAAGGAAAAAAATTAATGGTACAACTCTGTGCAAGGACTCTTTTAAACTAGTTGTATAAACTGTCAAATACAACTCAGGACATGCTTACAGTAATCATGACAATCATTTTATTTAGTGAAATGTTCTTTACTTGAACTCTAAAATTCAAGAGACTAATTCAGAAGCCTGTGCCACTGATAGTGGGCCCCTTGGCAAATACTTGGCAAATATTAATGTGCCAAGGAAAAAACATTAACTTCACATACAATGAACTGTGGATTTCTGAATAAAATCTGTTTTCAGTTTAACATCATAATGTCCATCTGACCAAATTAAGTTAATCCCACATCAACTGTTAATTTTAAACCATATAATTCAGAAGCGAGGTCAGAGAACAAAGATTTCAGAGATGATACTTCTGTCAAGCTAGTAAACAGATTCCTACCCTAAACATCTCTAAGAAAACAATATACTCTATCTTTATTTTGAAACAAATATTTAAGAAAATTTTCCATATTTCAATGTGTGATAAACAAATAGCACATATTTTTCCAATGTAATTTAAAAAGAAAAAAATAAGTACCTCTCCCAAGAGCTGCTCTCCAGCAGCAGGGTTCTCCTCCCCATCACTTTGTGCTACTTGATCAGAATCTTTAAGAGCCTTTGGTACACAAAACAATTGCAGGGGAAGTTGAAGTATGTAGCATTAAAAGGTTATTAGTGAAAAAGAAAGACAAAAGACCCAATAAACAACATTCAGAGCTACTTTAATCATAAGAAGCAATACTAATTTATTTGAGACACACCATTAGAAGAAAAGCAGAGCCATTACAGCTGAGGTTTTCCATTTCCTTTCTACTAAATGTCCCCTCAATAACAAAGATCTTAATCTTAAGTATCTGAGCAGTCATTGATTGCATTTTCCCTTTTTACAAAATTCATATGCCATCAAGAGCAAGGTATACTCTACCAGCTAAATTTACACTACTTTAAAATGAGAATTTATTCACTTATTAAAATATCTACAATCAGCATTCATTTTTATACCATAAAGCAATAAAACAAATTTCTTAAGTTACATTTCCTTCTTTGTTATCATCTAAACCAAAATTTTAGAAGGCAGCTACTTTTAAAGGCCTCCTTACCACATCCGGTCCATCCACTTTGTTCAAGGCCAAAGCAATCTGAAATTAAAAAATAAAATAAAGCAACTCACCTACTAAATGGAATTCTATTTCAAGGTACATAGCAAACATTCATCTCTTACTCCATTCTCATTGGCAAAAATCCACAGAGGTTCAGATCAGGGATAGCATGTTTAAAAAAAGAATAAAATCCATGCAGAACTGATTCTCAATGGTTCTAGTTTCAATTACAAGGAGTTCCACTGCTCACATATCATCTCACTCTGCTGTTCAATGACAAAACTTCAAAACAAGCATGTTCTATTTTGTATTAAATAAAATAACTATAATTATTTTTAAAAAATATTCCTACAGGTGCTCACTCTGGAGAAAACTTCTATTAGAAGTATTCTGAAGCCCTGGCCAGGTAGCTCAGTTGGTTAGAGCATTGTCCCAATTCGCCAAGGTTGCAGGTCAGGGCACACACAAGAACCAACCAATGAATGTATAAATAAGTGGGGGAAGAAAAAAAATCAATGTCTCCCTCCCCCTTCCTCTCTCTCTAAAATCAATAAAAAATAAATTAAATAAATAAAAATTAAAAAACCTAAAAAGAAAAAAGTATTCTGATAAATTCTATTTCCTCAGCTTTTGCTATCTGCTATGCAGTAGAATTTTGATATTAATCTCTTAAAAACCTAAAGAAGTTACAGCATCAAGAAATGTAGACTAATAATAAAGTTAAGTATAAAAAAAAATCTAAAGGAGTGATCATAGACACATAGCCAATAAGCAGTGGGGCTGTGATGTGACCCCAAAGCTGTCTGACTTCAAAGGGTGTGCTCGGCATGCCTGGAGTGTTCAGTATCCAATCAGTACAGCATATGTGACAACCATGCCATGCTACAGAACACTTTAGTCATTTCCACTGAATGACAAAGGCTAATGTTAATTATACAAAGGTTTCCAAAGGTTTCCAAAGTCAGTGTTTTTACTGCTGTTCATGTCAACACGGCAGAATAATAACTAAGCCCCTCTTAAAGAAGAAAATTATAGAACTGGAATATAACTCCCTCTTTTTATAGGGAATCTCTTTTTAAATTAAAATGTTAAACAAATCACTTGGACTTTTTGTTTATTCAGGTTCAGTGCAATTAATTGCCCTTGTTCCAAAATATTTATGAGTTACTTGTTAGCTGAGCCACCTCAACAAACAGTTTGGTAATTGTGGGCTAAAGGCATAAACAGCTAGGTTGGAAAACTGTGAAAACAGTAGCCTGTTTTTCATCACTTAAACTGTAGTGAATGTGGGATGATCTCTAATAGTTTCCCTCTCTCCCTCCCCCAGAGCCATTGGTTACACATCCTCTTAAAATCTGTGTTATTTCCAGTATTTGAGGTCCACAGCCAAGTCTTATTGTTCAAAGCCCAATCCTCCCTGACAAAGCTCTTTAAAACAAGTCTGAATTGAAAGTGATTCTGGGAACTTCAAAATCCAGATATAAGTGGAATTCTACATTTAACAATATGACTGAAAACTTCGGGAACCAAACACAAATTCTTATTAAATATTTCTTGAATGACTGACCTCATCTGTGTAAAATTAGATTTTTAAAAACCTATTCTATATAAACATTTTGCTTGTATAGGCACAACTTTTTCACTTTTCTAAAAGTTTACCTTTTTTCCTAGGTCTTCTTTTCTGTATCCTAGAAGTTCAAGGTATTTCCCACGAGAATCATCCTCAAAGTTTACCTTTAAAAAGACATATTCTTAAAACAAAGACCAGCATATAAAGGCCTAATTTTTAAAATTGATCAAATTTCAAGTAGAATTATTAAAAATATCTAAAGTCTACTATATCAACTAGAAGGTTCATTGTTAGAAAAAAAATCCAAAGAACAGTCTGCCTTTAAATAAGTAATTTTTTAAATAGTAAGTATACCAGTAATTATCCTCATTGAATAAAGCTTACTTTTAAAGTATAATTTTTGTAAATAAAAACTAACTAATGTCTTAAGGCTATATGAATGCAAAACTCACACTATGTAAAACATTCAATACCCTAAAACTCTTTCTCAAAATTAATACTTAATAAAAAATACATAAATAAACTGTAGCCCTGGCTGGTGTGGCTCAGTGGACTGAGTGTCAGCTTGTGATCTGAAAGGTCACCAATTCAGTTCCCAGTCAGGGCACATGCCTGGGTCCTGGGGCAGGTCCCCAGTTGGGGGTGTGCAAGAGGCAACCAATCAATGTTCCTCTTGCACATCGTTTCTCTCACACACTGATGTTTCTCCTCTTTCACTCTCTTTCTCCCTACCTTCTGCTCTAAAATAAATAAAAACAAACTGTTAAAAAAATAAACTGTATTATGTTAGAAGTTAACCTTATTGTATTCAAGATCTCTCTTCTTTGGAAAATTCATTATCAAGAAATAGACATTCCAGTGGAGCTAATGATCAACCAAAAGTTCCATCTGTTATTCTACTGTCATAAATGCAACTCAGTAAAAGGGATGAAAAATGCCTCCAATCTCTCTCCCCTATACCTCTTCTGCTCTTTCCCATTTTCCTGAACTAGATCTACTATAAATAACAAATACTCTACTTTTTATTATATTTATGTTTTTAGTATACTAAGCTCTATGCTCTAATTTTAAAATAGGTCTGGTGAATATTATGTCTTTCTCTTATATTGTTTTTGACTTATTAAAAAAACTACTTTCTATTAGGCTTTTCAAAGAAAAAAAGGGAGAACCTGTGACATAAAGTTAGTGTGTCCTTCATAAAGTTTCCTTAATTCCATCCTGAAGTTCCTGTATCACATTCTTCCAAATATTTCTTTATAGGAAGACAGATTTAGAATATAATGAGAAGTTAAATTTACAGATAATGAAATAAAATTGTCTTATACCAACCTTACCTTCAAAAAGGACCACACATTTTTTTCAAACTCCGACTGAGAGGCATCAATTTTTTTCTGACAATAATTAACAAAGCCTTGTGACTGCATGACCTGCTGAAGTTGGTCTGATCGTCTGAGGAATTCCTTTTCTGTCACAACCTGACTAATGAACACGTGCTGCTGCTGCTGCTCAGCTCCCTGCTGAGACTGCATTTTGACATTCTCAAAGGTAACCAGTTTGCCTCCAAACTATAAAAGAACAAAGGAACAAAATCAGTTTGAACACAAGGATGTGGCCAAAAAATGATTTTATTATAAAAATACTAACAGAAAGGGCTGTGACCTAAATATATATCCTTTGTATAAAAATAGTGGACACATTCTCCCATTCTCCACTATCTGGCCTCAGTCATCAATTATTATTCTTCACAAAACCCACCATCTAAATAAAATGTGCCCTACAATTTCTAATGTACTTGATTTTGCTAACTTCCACATACTCAATGCTACTTCTTTTAAAGGCCCAGGTAAATGTCACCTCTTCCATCCCAGGTGCCTTCAGTGTACTATATATCTGTTTTGATTCAACTATTAGTTACATCTATTTGCCTCACTTTCTGGTCTAGGCGCTAAGTTTTAAAGGATGGCCGAATATGCCATTCTTCCAATATATGCCATTTGGCATAATGATTATTTTGAGCTAAAGACTACTTGAAAATAAGCAGGAGTAGAAAGGCACTCCTCTTTTCACCTCCTTTCTTTCTGAAAGTAGATGAAACTCCCATGAGAGCTGCTCTGCCTATCCCAAGAGTAAAGAAACATTCTTACCACCAGGGATGAGAGTTAAGGCCAAGAGAAATCTGTACAAACAAAACGTGTTAAACATCAAATAAAATTTTTCAATAACAATTATCTCCCTCAAGTTTCTCTCTATATTTTTACTTTTCTACAACTGTCATTTGTTCAACCTGGTTCTACTACTTCTGTGTATGCTTCTCTCCTGTTAATCTATCTTATGTCAACTTAATTCTCAGTCCAGGTTGAAAAACCTAGGAAGGGAGATGCAAAGTTGTGCTTCCTCTACACTTAGAAGGAAGGTTCTGTGTTTACTTTATTCTTGTATTGCCAGAAGTACCCGATATCTGCCTTGTACAAAGCAAGTATACAGTTAATATCTAATTAAGGTATTCATAAAAATATAGGTAAAGAAGAAAGTACAGGAACAAATTTGGTTCTTTATACTCAGCAATTTTTATACAAGGACTATGGACTTTACACAAACTTATTTTATTAAATATCTAATTATATTCAAAGTGTTTGTTTTATCAGACATTATAGAAAATGCCAAGACATAAGAAAATGCAAATCACTATCCTTCAGAAACTTAACATGAAAATAAAACTGGATACAACAGGCACATATTAAGTGCTAAATGAGGCGTGTAGAATACCACACATGATATGGAATTTCACAGAAGGGCAAAAGCACTGGGTTTCCCCAAGTTCTAGGGAAGTTTGAGAAAACTGCACCCAAAAGCAAGACCTAAACTGAGTTTCACATGATGATTATGTTTACTCATTTACTTGGTTCTATGTAATATTAATGTTATTATATTACATAATTATAATAATGTAAATGCTGTTTGTTAGTCATCAGTTTTTTAAATCATCCAGAACAAATACAGGAAATTTAAATATTGCTACTGAACATAATAAAAATATTTTTTAAATTTTGGTGATGCAACTTACAAAAATTCGAAGAAATAAGTTTGGAAAGGTAAAAATTAAAAATATACATACAAATTTAATATTGCATAAAAGTTTCAATTAATACTATATAAAGCTGATACATCAAGACATGGACATTCAGGTAAATTATTTACATTTCTAAAGGTGACCCCAAAAATAACCAAAAATTCTACAACATCAATGGTGGTAACCCAAAAATATTTGAGGGGGACACTGACATTCTACCTCGTATGGCCACAGAGAGGGCATTTTCATCGCATTCTGTAAGAGGGAAGAGCAGAAGAATACTTCCAGCCTCTCCATCCCTCACACTTTCCTGGGAGAGCACTGATTAACACCGTTTTTCAGAGAAGAAATGTAGAAGGCTTGCAATAGCTCTTGACAGCCTTTCTCTTTTTTTCCTTTTTCTTTGCATCTGTCTTCCTACATAGAGCAATATAGTACATGTAGATAAAAGTTTCCTGCATTTCAAGGAAAGTCAGGATCTCAAAGACATATTTGCACATTAATGTTTATTGCAGCATTATTTTCAACAGCCAAGAGGAGAAAGCAACCTAAATGTCCACTGACAGATGAATGGTTAAAGAATATGTGGTGTGTATATTATACAATGATATATTATTCAACCTTTTCAAACAAGGAAATCCTGCCATACGCTACAACATGAGGACATTAGGCTAAGTGAAAGAATGCAATCACAAAAAGACAAAAACCCTCTGACTCCATATAAGAGATATCTGAAGTAATAAACGTCAGAGGCTCTCTCTATGGAACATACCTGCGCCCTTCCCCGTCCCCTTCTATCTCCAGGGCCCACAGCATGCTCCCACCTCACTTCCCCTTCCACAGCCCCAAATACCTGAATCCCACACACCCTAAACATTCCTATTTCTCTCAAGGTGTACATTTCTCTTTTTCTCTTTCACTTAAACTCCAAGGGCCCTTTTCTTTTTTGCTGTAACATGTTTCCTGAGCCCATTTCTTCTACGGCTCACTTTTTCTACTTCTCTGACTTCCTTAGTAAAATTTCTCTTATAATTTGAAAAAATATAAAAAATGAAAAAATAAAGTAGTCAAAGTCTAAGAAAAACAAGAAGTATAATGTGAACACCAGGGGCTAGAAGAGAAAAATAGGCAGTTGTTCAACAGGTATAGCGTTTCAGTTTCACAAGATAAAAAAGTCTGAGAGATCTGTTGCACAACAATATGTATGTAGGTAACACACTGTACTCGACACTTAAAAAGGGTTAAGATGCTAAACTTTATATTATGTATTTTTTACCATATTAAAAAAAATGGCAAGTAAAATAAAAAAGTCAGAAGGGAAGAAGAAAGGACATAATTTCCAAAAAGAAGAAAAGGAATGAAGGAGAGATAGACAGGGAAGACAAGTTTGATAAGGTAATGGGGACAGATGGATGGTGTGAAGGTTGTACAACCATGTGAATGTACTTTTGCCAATGAAATGTATGTTTTAAAATGGTTAAATAGTAAATTTTTTGTTATGTACGAAGGGGAGACCCAAAGAAATCCAGAATTATTTTCCTGTAGTACAGGCTTCCCTCTATAGGTAAGTGTAGTAGGAACCCATCTGTATCAGTGTACCAGCTGACATTGTTGTGAGAGGTTGTGTTCAGCTTCAGTGAATTTTTTTTGAAGATTCTTTTAATGTGTTTGCACATTTCACAATGGGTGACTTACGAGCTCACCTGCCCACACTGCGCTGAGGGTTCAACAGTTACTGACCAAAAATGGCATGATCCCTGTGCCCTACCTTCCCTATTCACCCAATCTTGCCTGAGTGACTTTTTTTGTTTCCTCAGAGGAAAAAAGTCCTCAAGGGGAAACATTTTCCCAGTACGGAAAAGGTGAAGCAAAGAACAGTGGAGGCACGAAAAGGGATCAAAATCAACAAGTTCAAAAACTGTTGGCAAAAATAGAGAAGTGGCAAAAGGGTCTCAATAAGTGTACTGCATCAAATGGAAGGTACTTTGAAGGTAACTGAAGTTTAAAAATGTAAGAATACACATTTTTTAAAAAATAAATTCCGGGTTTTTGGGTCCCCCATATATTTCACAATTAAAAAAGAAAAAAAGGAAGAAGATCCCACTTTTCCTGAGAAGACATTTTAAATGAAGAAAAAGTCTTGATAAACTCTAAAAGGATAAAAGACTTAATAATAAATCATGGTATCATAAAATTGCTAGCAGGGGTGTCCAGCCTTTGGACGTCTGGGGGTCACAATGGAAGAAGAAGAGATGTCTTAGGCCACACATTAAAATACACAAACACTAACAAAAACTGATGAGCAAAAGAAAAAGTTTTAAGTAAATTTATGATTTTGCGTTGGGCCACATTCATAGCCATCCTGGGCTGCATGTGGCCCACGGGCTGTATACTGGACACCCCTGTACCTAGAGGAGAACATTAGCAATAAAACTTCAGATATCCGGACTTCCAGCCAAGATGGAGGCATAAGTAAATATACTCTTTGCCTTCACCCCAACCAAAAGAAGGACAACAAATTTAAAAACAAAAAATAACCAGAACTGCCAGAAAACCGAACTGTATGGAAATCCAACAACCAAGGAGCTAAAGAAGAAACATTCATCCAGACCAGTAAGAGGGGCAGAGACAGGCAGCTGGGATGGAGAGGATGCACAGCAAGGCGGCAACTGGAAGACCAGGTGGGCGAGGTGGCGGCTGGAGACCAGGCGGTCCCACATTTGTCTGCAAATACACTGGGAGGAACAACTGGGGAGCAAAAAAGACCATGCGATCCAAGCTTCCAGTGCAGAAAAGAAAAGACTGAAACCTCTAGCTGTAAAAACCTGTGGGGGTTGGGATGGCAGAAGAAACTCCCAGCCTCACAGGAGAGTCCTTGGAGATACCAACAGGGTCCTAAAATGTACACAAATGCACCCACCCAGGTATCAGCACCAGAAGGGCCCAATTTACCTGTGGGACATGACTGAAAGCCAGCTAAGAGCCAAGCAAGCTGCACTGTTCTCTCTTCTCTCTCAGACCCCTCCCCAACAAACAGCACCACAATGCAGCAACCTGGGTGCTCCGCCCTGGGGAATACCTAAGGGTCCGCCCCTTACCACCTAATAGGCGTGTGGAGATTTAAAAAAAAAAAAAAAAGTCACCCAAGTGAAAGAACAGATCACAGCTCCAAAACCAGAACTAAGCAACGAAGAGATAGCCAAACCATCAGAGGCACAGTTCAAAACACTGGTAATCACGGTGCTTACAGAAATGGTTGAGTATGGTCGCAAAATAGAGGGAAAAGTGAAGGTTATGCAAACTGAAATAAAGAAAAACAGACAGGGAACCAACAGTGATGGGAGGGAAACCAGGACTCAAATCAATGAATTCAACCAGAACAGAATGAAGAAACAAGAATTCAAAAAATTGAGGAGAGGCTTAGGAAACTCCGGGACAACTTCAAACGTTCCAACATCCGAATCGTAGTGGTGCCAGAAGGAGAAGAAGAAGAGCGAGAAATTGAAAACTTATTTGAAAAAATAATGAAGGAGAACTTCCCGAATCTGCTGAAGGAAACAGACTTCCAGGAGATACAGGAAGCTCAGTGAGTCCCAAAGAAGTTGGACCCAAGGAAGCACACACCAAGGCACGTCATAATTACACTGCCCAAGATTAAAGATAAGGAGAGAATCTTGAAAACAGCAAGAGAAAAGGAGACAGTTACCTACAAAGGAGTTCCTGTAAGACTGTCAGCTGATTTCTCAAAAGAAACCTTACAGGCAAGAAGGGGCTGGAAAGAAGCGGATCAAAGCCATGAAAGGCAAGGACCTACATCCAAGATTACTTATCCAGCAAAGCTCTCATTTAGAACTGAAGGACAGATAAAGTGCTTCCCAGATAAGGTAAAGTTAAAGGAGTTCATCATCACCAAGCCCTTATTACATGAAATGCTAAGGGGACTTAACTAAGAAAAAAGATAAAAAACTATGAAGAGTAAAACAGAGGGGAGGGGAAGGAAGAAAAATGGGGGAAACGGTACAGGGAATAAGAAGCATAAATGGTAGGTACAAAATAGGCAGGGGGAGGTTAAGAATAGTATAGGAAATGGAGAAACCAAAATACTTAAATGTTCAGCCCATGGACATGATCTAAGTGGGGAGGGGAGGAATGCTAAGGTGTAAGGCGTTGTAGGGTGAAGGGGAATAAAGGGGAGGGGGAAAAATGGGACAACTGTAACAGCATAATCAATAAAATATATTTAAAAAAAAACAACTTCAGATATCCCATACAGCAATATTTTTGCTGATTTATCTAAGGTAAGGAAATAAAGGAAAAGATAAACAAATGGGACCATATCATATTAAAAAGCTTCTGCACAGCTGAAGAAACCATCATCAAAATGAAAAGGGAATCAACTGTATGGGAGAACACACTTGCTAATGATACCTTGTCCACTGGAGGACAAGGGTTTGCCCTCCAAAATATATAAAGAACTCATACAACTCAACACCAGGAAGATAAACAATCCAATTTAAAAAATGGGCAAGGAACCTGAATAGACACTTCTCCAAGGGGGACATACAGAAGGCCCACAGACATATGAAAAGATGCTCAACATTACTAGTCATCAGAGAGATGCAAATTAAAACCACAATGAGGTATCATCTCACACCTATCAGAAAGGCCATCATAAACAGATCAATAAACAACAAGTGCTGGTGAGGGTATGGAGAAAAGGGAACCCTAATGGACTGTTGGTGGGAATGCAAACTGGTGCAGCCACTGTAGAGAACTGTATGGAATTTCCTCAAAAAAAATTAAAAATGGAACTGCCTTTTGACCCAGCTATTCCACTACTAGGAATATACCCTAAGAATCCTGAAACACCAAATAAAAAGAATCTATGCATCGCAATGTTCATAGCAGCGTTATTTACAATAGCCAAGTGCTGGAAATAGCATAAGTGGCCATCGGTAAATGAGTGGATCAAAAGACTGTGGTACATTTACACAGTGGAATACTACGTAACAGAAAGAAAGATGGAACTCCTACAGTTCACAACAGCATGGGTGGATCTGGAGAGCATTATGCTAAGTGAAATTTTAAGCCAGGTGGTAAAAGACAAATACCATAAGGTATCACCTACAAGAGGAACCTAGGGAACAAAACAAACGCGAGCAAAATAGAACTTGAGACACAGGAACAAGGAACAGACTGACAGTGACCAGAGGGGAGTGGGGAAGGGGGAAAAGGGTGGAAAGAAGGGGAAGGGACTAGTCAAGGAACATGCATAAACGACCCTTGGACATGGACAACAGGGTGGAGAATAACTGTGGGAGAGGGGATGGGGGGAAAAATTGGGGCAACTGTAATAGAATAACAATAAAATGTTTTTAAAAAATACAGATGTGTAATTTAAGAGTCCCTACAAAAAGAACACATCATTATCTTACTCAGGCTGGTAAAATCCTAAAATAAAGAAATCAAAAGTTTGGAAAAAAAAGAAAAAGTCATAGACATATCTCTAACTCAATCTTCTTCCACCAGAGTAATCCTATAACACTTTACAATAAGTCTTTTGTGATTGTGGACCATAAAAACAAATCCACCTACTGAAAAGGAAGCACCAATAGGTCTTCGGATCCACTTGGGTGGCTTCTTCAAAGGCAACACTATATTATGCTGAGCAGCCTGCTGAGGAATTTGTAATGGAGGAAGAGACTGTCCTGTGCCAAAGGGGTCAAGATTTCCAAAAGATGATGAAAGCTAAAAAAAATAATAATGTGAGAATTTCTTACTTATATAAGACTGTATTATATGTTTTAAAGTCATATCCAAGAAGTTCTTTTATCACAATTATCCAATTAATCAGTTTTGTTAATCAATAACATCATTTTCAAAATAATTACACAATAAGTTTTTTTTCAGTTGCTATAATAAAAAAACCTCAACATTTCCTATTACCTTGTGAACTTGTTTCTGCCTTAAACCATCTGCATTCCCTCCCATGATAGAATAAACGCTGATACGTCCATCAAAGGAAGCAGCTGACAAGACAGCAGGATTTCTGGGACACCACTGAATATCAAAGCACCACTGTGTATTAGTGGGAAGTTCATAAAGGACCTAGGCCAAAAAAAAAAAAAAAAAAAAAGTCAGAAAACAGTAGTCACTTTAAAGCCAAAACACCTGAATTAATATGGTCAACAAGTAGAGCTTAATTAAATATTCTCTTTTAGAAAGTGTCTTTAGCCAGGAAAAAAAAAGTATAAAAATTTAAGGACAAGAAAGTCCATCATGATGGTCTATTGTGATAAAAAGGACTGCTACTCAAAATTTCGACCAGATTTGGAAAAAGCACATCTTAAAAACAGATATTTCTGTTTTTTTACTGAAATGCTATTAGTAAATGCATGCGAAAGACCAGAACACTCTTTCAGAGTTAGGTTATTAAATGATAAAAGATCACTGGTGTATTGTCTAACTGTTTTGCTTGCCAAGATCGGAACAACTATATTTAGACTGCTTGAAGACCAAATTTTAAAAATAATCTTGAAAGAATTCACTGAGAAATTTGACAAAGGTCAAAGCAAGAAGGTATACATCATTCTTATTACTGTGGAATCTAAACAGAATTTGGCATAAACAGTTTCTTTTAGAAGGAAAAGAATATTGAAAAACTATAAAAATGGCTGATATAAAACCGTTACAATGTAGTAATTGTTAACTCAAAATTAATGTGATACTAAAATTAGTGTAAAGCACAGGTTTTGTGGCTTTAAGAAAGGGAATGGGGAGTTATTGTTTAATGGGAACAGATGTTCAATTATAGAAGATGAAAAAGTTTTGGAGATGGATAGCGGTGATGGTTGCATGATAATGTCAACGTACTAATGTTACTGAACTGTATACCAAAAAATGACTAAAATGGCGTCATGTGTATTTTACCACAATAAAAACATAGGTACAGTATGCAACTTTAAAAAGAAGTCAAATTAGCTTAACTTTGGCTTATATAACACTTAAAATGTTTTATTTTATAACAAAACAATTAAATGAAAAGATATTTGGCCTGCTTGTCTTTCATGCTTATATTGGTTGATAAGATTCAAGTTTCATGATATTTGAATCACTTGTGTATTTTTAATTTGCATTTGAATAACAATTTACTGCGGGGTTCTTTTTGGTTGCAGCATGCATGAAAAGTTTATCACTTCGTAGTCTAAGCACAAAAAACTAACCATGTACAAAAATTCACTTCATCATTTACATAACTAATAAAATTAGAACAGTAATTTTCATGAATTTTGAATTCACCTGTGAAGGCACAGTGTAAGATGCAAGATTTTTATTATTTGGTATACAAATCATATGAGGCAAAACTTATCATTTTAATTTTTTCTCGTCTCTCCTAATTTTAGTGTTTCTACATGCTTATAAACAATACTCCATCTGAAAACTTTAAACCACAAATCAAGTAACAGAAGTACATGTTTTTATTTTAATATTATAGATTAACACCTATTGAAGATACTCTTAGTTTACCAGTATTCCATCAGGGTAACTAGCAAAGCACTTGCAATAATCTACCTTAACTTAGAAAAAGTGAAAGTTTAGAAGATATACTTAAAATCTGCAGTCTCTTGCCCAGTACTGAAAGGAAAATCATTCAACTTATTAGTTCTTATTATTATTCTTATTAGAATAAAATTATAATTGAAAGAAAATTTTAGTATACAACCCAAAGCAAATAAAATTATATTTATATAACATTTACATTTAAAAAAGTAAAATTTCCTACATCTAAATTTCTTTTTTCTAGGGAGACACAGTTTCTGTGTTCTCTCTCTCCCTCTCTCTCTCTCTCTCTCTCTCTCTCTTTATAACCCTCACCAGAGGACATGTTCACTGATTTGGGAGAGAGAGGGAGAAGGAGAGAGCGAAACATTAAATCAACTGCCTCCCATACGCACCATGACAGGTAGGTGCCCCGAACGGGAATCGAACCTGCAACCTTTCTTTATATGCGGACTAAGCTTCAACGAACTGAGCCACCCGGCCAGGGCATTCCTACATCTAAACTTCTTTGGGTAAACATTTGACAAATTAATATTATAAATTACTATATCCTTGCTGAATAACTCGTAAGAGAAATTAAAAACCTATTCCTACTGATTTCCAGAAGTCAAAGAGAATCTTCAGGAATGATACAGCAGGAAAAAGACCCAAACCTTGAATACTCCTATTTTGAAGGCACCAATGTCCAGAAATCACATGTTAAATGAATCAAACCAAGTATTTCTGAGTCTAGGTAAACACCTTTTATTGGATTTGAGGGATAGGGGTGATTATTAGTTTCAAATATACTATTTTAATGACTACTTTTCCCAGATAAAACAACTTAGCCTAGATAACGTTCCTGATAAAAATCTCTACCAGATTAACATTTCACACATACCTCCATCTACTTTTATATGTCCTGAATTGTAATAGTGTGCTAAAGGATCCCTATGAAACATTTTTTATTCAGCTAGAGATAAAATATTGTGATAGCTCTAAGTCTGAGAAATGTTTACTCTTCATACCTCTCCTGTGTTTGGGTTGGAGCAGAGAATCTTAGCATCTTTTCCACAGCTCAGCAACAATTCAGGATCGGCCATGCTCCAAGCAATTGCCAAAATTCCCCTTATAAAAAACAGAAAGAGATGAAGAAATTTTTAATCTTAAAAAAAACCAAATCCCCAAATTATTTGCCTAAGCTTTAAAGATACACAGAGCTAACAAAAGTATAATTTCATATAATCTTTCTGGAAAGTAATTTAGTAGTGTATATGCACTTTAATTGCTACAAAGATATTCAATACAATGTGCACTGTGTAATAGCAAAAAATAAAAACAAATGCCCAACAACATGAATTGTGTAATAATAAATTACAGATCATCCTTTGATGAGAAAATGTATAGTTAAAAATTCTGGTGTAGAAATCTACTTATAACTATTAAATGTTGATCATAATTAATAAAAAAGGTTAACTCTGCACATAAATGAGTATGAAAATGCATAGTTACATTAAATATTTACATAATTGAAGTTATGTACATATAAATAAAAATATGCACAATAAAATGTTTTACCTGCGGATGGGTAGGAAATGTAAAAATGTATTTCACATTTTCTTCTTTTTTTTGTCTTACATTTTCTAACTTTTGTTGTCAGAGAGGTTCTAGTACATGAAATTTTTTTTAATTAAAAGAAAAACTTAAAAATTTGCCAAAGATCTGAATTTATAGTCATTTCTGAATTTTAATAGCTTTTGATTTTATCCCAAGTATAATAAAAGTAGTACTTTTGGTAAGTGTTCTGAAAATTCAGATTAGGTTAAAGAAAATAAAAATCTCACCATCACACACACACAAAAATGCTATTAACAGCTTGTCTTTTCTATATTCATCCTTTGTTATTTAGAGATGGAAGCAGGAAAGTAAACATTATCATACCATAAAGAAAATACTAGAAATTAAAGTTCAAAGACAAGATAGTTGAAAATATAAGACTAAAAAAATTACACTAGAAGTATATTTGCATATATTTTTTAAATCCTCATTTGATGATATGTTCTTATTGCTTTGAGAAAGACAGGGAGACAGAAATAGCAATAAGTTGACTGCTGTACACACCCCAACCAGGGATCGAACCTAAAACTTAAGTATGTGCCTTGATCAGGGATCTAACCCGCAACCTTTTGCTTTATGAGATGACACTCCAACCAACTAGGGCTCATCTGCCCACCAAGCAAGGGTTTATTTGCATATTTCTTAAAAAAAAAAAAATACAAATTAATATCCCTTAATTCTCCTGAAAATATCACAGTAGTTCTAAGATGCATAGTTTTTTAAAAAATTTAAAAAAACAAAGCCTCATTTTGAATGTTTATGTTTAGAAGCATTTTTCTTTCCCCCAAAAGTTAAGATTTTATTTACTTATTTTTAGAGAAAGTGGGAAGGAGCGAGAAAAGAGGAGAGAAACAGCCATCTGATAAAGGAACATCTATCAGTTGCCTCTTGCATGCCCCCAACCAGGGACCTGGCCAGCAAACCAGGCATGTGCTCCAACTGAGAATCAAACTGGCAGCCTTTCTGGTTTGCAGGACAATGCCCAACCCACTGAGCCACACGAGTCAGGGCTCTCCAAAAAGTTGTTTTTAATATTATATTTCTTACACTCCAAGTCATCTCAGAATCAGGAAACTATGGAATAGCAAAAGGACCCAAATAGTTTGACTTTTGTTTCCAATAGTTTATTTATAAAAGTTAAAATCTTTATAAAAATTATAAGCACAATGTGATGTATACCCTAATAATCCTCACCTACATTCATAACTGTGGCCATTATTTATTAATGTCTTTCTCTCTGTGACTATTTGAGAGTTAAGTGCCAATACCATAACATGTCACCCCTACACTTATCTCTGGATATAAGAACATTCACCAAAATGGCCACAATACAATTACATACTGAAAATACTTATATTTATATGGAATTATTTTAAATAAATAGCCCATATTAAAATTTCCTCAATTTCATCAATAATATACTTTCTAACTGCCTCCCCCTTTAGAATCTAATCATATGTGACAAGAATTTCAAGGCACATCAAGAATGTCTTTTAAAGAAATCCATATCAGGGACTTCCGGCCAAGATGGAGGCATAGGTAGATATACTTTTTGCCTCCTCCACAACCAAAAGGACAACAAATGTAAAAACAAAAAACAACCACAAATGCCAGAAAATCAAACTATATGGAAGTCTGACAACCAAGGAGCTAAAAAAGAAACATTCATCCAGACCAGTAGGAGGGGCAGAGACAGGCAGCTGGGATGGAGAGGCTTGGCAAGACAGTGGATTGATGATTGGCCAGTAAGGCAGCGGATGGTGGCCCAGGTGATTCCATATTTGCGTGCACATAAGCTGGGAGGAACAACTGGGAAACAAGACAGACTGTGCAATGCTGCGTTCAGTGCGAGAAAAGACAGACTCAAAACTCTAGCTGTAAAAACCTGTGGGGGTTGGGATGGCAGAAGAAACTCCCAGCCTCACAGGAGAGTCCTTGGAGATACCAACAGGGTCCTAAAATGTACACAAATGCACCCACCCAGGTATCAGCACCAGAAGGGCCCATTTTACCTGTGGGACGTGACTGAAAGCCAGCTAAGAGCCAAGCAAGCTGCACTGTTCCCTCTTCTCTCTCAGACCCCTCCCCAACAAACAGCACCACAATGCAGCAACCTGGGTGCTCCGCCCTGGGGAATACCTAAGGGTCCGCCCCTTACCACCTAATAGGCGTGTGGAGATTTAAAAAAAAAAAAAAAGTCACCCAAGTGAAAGAACAGATCACAGCTCCAAAACCAGAACTAAGCAACGAAGAGATAGCCAAACCATCAGAGGCACAGTTCAAAACACTGGTAATCACGGTGCTTACAGAAATGGTTGAGTATGGTCGCAAAATAGAGGGAAAAGTGAAGGTTATGCAAACTGAAATAAAGAAAAACAGACAGGGAACCAACAGTGATGGGAGGGAAACCAGGACTCAAATCAATGAATTCAACCAGAACAGAATGAAGAAACAAGAATTCAAAAAATTGAGGAGAGGCTTAGGAAACTCCAGGACAACTTCAAACGTTCCAACATCCGAATCGTAGTGGTGCCAGAAGGAGAAGAAGAAGAGCGAGAAATTGAAAACTTATTTGAAAAAATAATGAAGGAGAACTTCCCGAATCTGCTGAAGGAAACAGACTTCCAGGAGATACAGGAAGCTCAGTGAGTCCCAAAGAAGTTGGACCCAAGGAAGCACACACCAAGGCACGTCATAATTACACTGCCCAAGATTAAAGATAAGGAGAGAATCTTGAAAACAGCAAGAGAAAAGGAGACAGTTACCTACAAAGGAGTTCCTGTAAGACTGTCAGCTGATTTCTCAAAAGAAACCTTACAGGCAAGAAGGGGCTGGAAAGAAGCGGATCAAAGCCATGAAAGGCAAGGACCTACATCCAAGATTACTTATCCAGCAAAGCTCTCATTTAGAACTGAAGGACAGATAAAGTGCTTCCCAGATAAGGTAAAGTTAAAGGAGTTCATCATCACCAAGCCCTTATTACATGAAATGCTAAAGGGACTTATCTAAGAATAAGAAAAAGAAGATCAGAACTATGAACAGTAAAATGACTACAAATTCACAGTTGTCAACAACTGAACCTAAAACAAAAACAAACTAAACAACTAGACAGGAATAGAATCACAGAAATGGAGACCACATGGAGGGTTACCAGTGGGGTGGGGGAGGAGGGAGAATGGGGGAAAGGGTACAGGGAGTAAGAAGCATAAATGGTAGGTACAAAAGAGACAGGGGGAGGTTAACAATAGTATAGTAAATGGAGAAGTCAAAGAACTTAAATGTATCACCCATGGACATGATCTAAGGGGGGTAATGCTGGTGGGAGTGGGGATGGAGGGCAGAGAGCAATAAAGGTGAGAAAAAAATGGGACAACTGTAAAAGCATAATCAATAAAATATACTTAAAGAAATCCAAATCATATTTCGTATCATATTTTAAACAACATTTAGGTTTTAAATATTTTTTTTTCAAATCACAGAACTGTAGCTCTGGAAATAACTCTAAAGATCTTATAATCCAACTCTTGCACTTATTAGAGAAAGAAAATTGAAAATGAGAGGCTGATTTGCTCTTGGTATCCAGTATGGATATCTGTCTTGCTAAATTACAACCATTCCTAAAATTCACAGTATAATTAAGCATTAAGAGTCTCTTGAGGTTACAATGTTTGGACTAGAAGTCAGTACTTGAGGTATGTAACTGAGGTCAAATTTACTCTTGCTGAGCTTCAATTTCTAACCTTTAAAAGGAGATAAAAGTATGTACATCATAGGTTTTTTTATAAGGGTTAATCAAGCTAACATTTAAAGTGCTTGCATACTTTACATGTTATATAAGTGTTCGCTGTCCTCTCACTACAATGTAAGCTCCCTGAGGGCATAAATTTTTATCTATAATATTACTGAATTCTTGTGCAGTACTTGGTTACAGAGTATGTGTTCAATGAGAATGTGTTACGTGAATTTTTTAAAAAACCTTATCTACCATGAGAAAAATATTAAAGTTTTTCAGAATCAGTTGCAACAACTTCCAGGGAGCCACGCAAGAGGTTTCTGGAAATGCTTTGAGCCTACGGTGTGTGTTCTGTGAGATGAGTGATGTAAAAGCTGGTAGTACCATCTTCCCAGACCTGGGGGCTGTAATTTCGCCCAAGAAGGTGGCCTTCTTAGTAAACACAGTTTGCCTCCTCACACAACCACATTAAAATTACAACTAAACTATAGAACAACCATCACTCAGATTCAGCAGAAATCAAGATGAATGGAGGTCCTGCAACCACAAAATTAAAGAAGCAACCACATCCATCCAGACTGGTAGGAGGGGCGGAGACATGGAAACTCAGCACGGGCTGGTACCACATCCACCTGTAGTGGATAAAAAGCGGGAGGGATATCTTGGGAGCGAGGAGTCCCAGCCCCACACCAGGACCCCCAGTCCAGAGGTTTCAGTGCTAGGAAGAAAAGTCCCCATGGCTTCTGGTTATAAAAACCAGTGGAGATTGAGTCCATGGAAGAAAGTGCTGGATTCCCAGGCAGTTCCTCTTAAAGGGCCCGCACATGGACATTCTCAGAATCATTCCTGCTGAGCTCCAGCACCAGGGCAGCAGCTTGAAAGGCACCAGTGGCATAAAGAAAGGCAATAAAGTGTCTGGCATCAGAGTGAGAGTTGGGAGACAGCTTTCTCCCAGGCAGAAAGGTGGGCAGAGGCCATTACTCTTCTTTTTTTAAAACTACGTTTTAAATTTATTTTTACAGAGAGGGGAAGGAAGGGAGAAAGAGGGGGAGAGAAACATCAATGTGTAGTTGCTTCTCACATGCCCCCTACTGGGGACTGACCCACAACCCAGGCATGTGCCCTGACCAGGAACTGAACCAGAGATCCTTTGGTTCGCATGCTGGCACTCAATCCAATGAGCAACACCAGCCAAGGCACATTGCTACTCTCCTGAGCCCTCTTCCAGCAGAGCCACAGAGAATGGAAGGCACCACATCTACACTCTACCAACCTGGCTCACACTTTTTGCCCAGTCATGGTGATTCCCTGAGACCCCACCTCACCCTACTTACAGGCCCACCCAAGTGGTTAACAGTAGTTTTTCCACAGGAATGACTTGTCTTGGCACATGCTTCTGATCTTCCTAAATCCGCTCAAACAAGCAGTGGCTGGCCTCAGCGAGCCCCTGAATCTTGCTAAGTCGTCACAGACCCACCACTAATAGCAACAGCTATCCTTGGTTCACAGCCTGGCCTCACTAGGGCACCTCCAAGCACAGCAGAAGCAGCAGCAGCTGCAGACCACTTTATAGCTTATGTGTAGCAGCCCCAGACAAAACACAAGTGGGCACCACAGCCCAGCGAAAGTAAGCCCTGCTCTGTATAATGAGCCCCTGAACAACTGATTCTACACAGAGGGCAGAGGTGGTGGCCAGTGGCCACAACCACTCCTTGCAGCTGACTGGCCTGGCTAAATCCCTCCCACTGACCTGCCAATAGCAATCAGGGCTCAACAAGAGGAGGGTGTACTTAGCCCACACTTAGCACCCAGCTTGGGTGATAGGAGAGGCTGTGTCACTGAACCCTATAGGACTCCTACTATATTAGTCCACACTACCAAGAATGAAGTCAAAGCAGCTCTACCTAATTAATAGAAACAAGCATAGGGAGGCTGCCAAAACGAGAAGACAAAGAAACATGGCCCAAATGAAAGAACAGATCAAAACTCCAGAAAAAGAACCAAACAAAATGGAGATGAGCAATCTATTAAACGCAGAGTTCAAAACCTGGTTATATGGATGCTCAAGGATCTTAGTGAGGACCTCAACAGCATAAAAAAGATCCAGCCAGAAACAAAGGATACACTAATTGAAATAAACAACAATTTACATGAAACAACAGTAGAGTGAAGCTGAGAATCAAATCAATGATTTGGAAGAAAACAAGTAAACAAAAAATCAAAACAAGAAGAAGAAAAAAGAATCCAAAAAAAATAATAGTGTAAGCCACCTCTGGGACAACTTCAAGCATTTTAACATTCACATCATAAGGGTGCCAGAAGGTGAAGAGAAAGAGCAAGAAATTGGAAATCTATTTGAAAAAAATAATGAAGCAAAACTTCCCTAATTTGGTGAAGGAAATAGACATGCAAGTCCAGGAAACACAGAGAGTCCCAAACAAGTTGGACCCAAAGAGGACCACACCAAGACACATCATAATCAAAATGCCAAAGATTAAAGATAAAGAAAGAATTTTAAAAGCAGCAAGAGAAGAGTAAGTAGTTCCTTACAAGAGAGTTCCCATAAGACTGTCAGCTGTTTTCTCAAAAGAAGCTTTGCAGGCTAGAACGGACATGAAAGAATTATTCAAAGTCATGAAAAGCGAGGACCTAAAACCAACATCACTCTATCCAAGAAAGCTATCATTAGAATCGAAGGGCAGATAAAGAGATTTCCAGGCAAGAAAAAGCTAAAGGAGTTCATCATCACCAAGCCATTATTTTATAAAATGTTAAAGGGACTTATTTAAGAAAAAGAAGATCAAAACTATGAACAATAAAATGGCAGTAAATACTTATCTACCAACAACTGAATCTAAAAAACAGACTAAGCAAACAAGCAGAATATAAACAGAATCATACATATGGAGAACGAGTTAATGGCAGCCAGGTGGGATGGGAAATTGGGGGAAGATGTGAAAAGGTGAAGGATTAAAAAGCACAAATTGTAGTTACAGAATAGTCATTGGGATGTAAAATACAGTATAGGAAATCTAGAAGCCAAAGGACTTACATGCATCTCTGAAGGAGTTGGTGTTCAGAGGAGGGGGAAGAGGGAAAAAATTGGGACAACTGTAATAGCATAATCAATGAAATATAATTAAAAACAAACATATAAAATTTCTCAGAATCATCCCTTCTTTACTAAAAGCTGGCCAAAGTATAACATCTGAATAGGGATTACATTTTAACTGGTCTCTTTTCTCCTTTATAAGAAGCTCAAGGAGAGGTCACAAACTTTAAGACTTTTTAGTGTAAAAATCCACTACACGGCGGGGAAAGGGACTCAAAGCTTTAGTTTAGGCCCTGGCTGGGTAGTTCTGTTAAAGCACTGTCTCGAAATACCAAGGTTGCAGGTTCAATCCCTGGTCATGGCACATGTAAGAATCAAGCAATTAATGCATAAATAAGTGGAACAAGAAATTGATGTGTTTTTTCCCCTCTTTGTCTCTCCCTCTCACTCTAAAAAGCAATAAATAAATAAATAAATTTTAATTGAACAAATATGCATATATTCAGGTACTCCCTGGGTACCTGAATATCAACGACAGGAAATTTGCAAATTACTAATTAAATTTAATGCTACTAAAACTTACATGAGAAAATTCTCTTATTTTTAGAGCATCCGTACATTTATTAAAACTGAAAGCAGAATGAACTACCTACTTTCTCAAAAATATTTGCTTTTAAATAAAAATAAAAACAGAAATAAAACAAACTTTTCAAGTTTTGCTTGACACTGCATGTTAGGCAAGACTCTTCTTAAGTATAATGACCCTAAGAAAGAGCCAACTGTATAATGTCAAGAGTTGTCCTGCAATGTTGTGATCTACTAGAATTTTGCTGTATTAAATTACTACTTGATGTAAGTAGTGGAAAATCCTCTATATCTTTTTGCATTGCTATGATATTACTTAGCTACCATTTCAGGGTATAGAAAATCAGATGACTACTGATTAAAAAATAACTATTTACACTAACTTTTACAAGATAGAGACAAAGCAGATTCCATAATTTAATAAAAATTATCTGATAACTCAAAGTAGTAAGTAAATATTCTTAAAAATAAAAAATTAAGTTCCTTAAAAGAGAAGCATGATACCTGGCATGGTTTTCCAGGACACGGAGTGGAGTGGAAGCAAAGCGAAGATCCCACACCTGGACCACTGGTAACCTATCATCTTCAGATGCGAGGACCATTTGAGTAGCAACGTCAGGATGCCATGCCAACCCAGAGCAATGCATCTGCAGATAGTTAAGGCTCACATTTTATCAAGCGTATTATTTTATGAAAAGCCAAAATGAATTTAAGGACTATGTTTTTGTTGAAGCAAAAAGTAGAAAACATCAGCTCAGGCTTATTCTATTTTTAAGAAAAACAAAAATCTGGGGGGAGGCTGAAGAGGGTATAGGGAAGATAAGTGGTGACAGGAGGAGATTTGACTTGGGATAGTGAATACACAATACAATATATGGAGGATGTATTGTAGAATTATATACCTGAAACCTATATAATTTTATTAACCAATGTCACCCCAAGAAATTCAATAAAAATGCAAAAGAAAATCTAAAAAGGATTAAATTTTATTAATCAGTAGTCTTAAAAGTAAAAAGTTTAAATGTTCAATTCATCCAGCTATTTTATATATAAAGCCATTCTGGGACAGAATAATTCTATATCAAAAATATTTTCCTGCCAAAACTGTAACTAAAAGGAAGTTGTATATTAAATTTAAAATTTAACACTTTCAAAAAAATAAAAATAAAAAGGATTTTAATAATAAAAATTCACACCTTTCTTCTGTTTTATCAAAACAATCAAGATAATATGTCTAAGCAACAACTACGATCAAATGTTCACATGGGGATAGATTAACATTATTGAGAAGTACTTGGAAGTTCAGATCCTATTAAGTATTCCAGAAGATGGCTAAAACATTTATTGTATGCTTTATTTCACTGAAACTTGTTTTAATACTCCTGATTCATTGAAAAACAACACCCTGAAGAAATATTCTTTTAAATAGTTTTTTGTTGTGGAAAAGTCATATATGTAGTCTCTGATTTAAGCAAACTTAATTTTGAAATGTCAAACTATATAATGTAATTAGAAACAAATTAACAAAACAAGGCCCTAATGTTATTTAAATTATCTTACAGGACATGATGACATAATATTAAGGAATTTAAGGTAAAAAATTTAATGTTATAAAGCAGCATCTACTGGGCAAGTGGAGAAAATTTGCTCACTTTAGCAGTACCTAATAGAAGAGATGAAGCCAGGAGTTTGGAAACTACAAGTTCACAGTTATAAAATTACTTTCAGGGCAAATCTGTACATTTTAGAGAAAGGTAAACTTGAATTAAAATGTTGCTGTAGTCCTGGCGAATTAAGCTCAGTTGGGTGTCACTCTAAAAAGTGAAAGTTCACCAGTTTTATCCCTGGTCAGGACACATGGCTAGATTACAGGCTGGTCTCCAGTCTGGGCATCTTCAAGAGGCAACCATTTGATGATTCTCACCCTCTTTCTTATGCCCTTCCCTTCTCTCTAAAAATAAATATTTTTTTTACAAAGTTGCTGAAATGCTTTGAAATAGCTAGCAAAATAACCAGAACATCATGGAATAAGGCCTCTCAATCTCCCTCTCTTCATCATTAATAATATCGAACATGGTTTACTGAGAACTTTATTTTCCCTAAGGAAAAATCTTATCATTCCAACATGACTGATCCATGAAAATACAGGCTTTGACTCTGTAGGAATCTGATTTGTTGCCAACTCTGACAAATGATATAGGATTACTTATAGAAGAAATACAACATATTCATCACAAATCAATCATAAACTTACCCTGTTATTATGATCACTAACTTTGATGATAGGTTCATTTTTTCTAAGATCCCACACAGTGGCCCGGCCACTGGGACTGGCTGATGCTAAAATATGTTGGACTTGTCTGTTCCATGCAATGCTGCTGATGTCTTCTGGGGGCTATAAAGAATAAACTATTAAAAACCATTTCTCAATTATAATAAAATTTAACTATAAAATCTAATCCTTCTTTTTAAAAATAGATTAGTTAAAAATCTCATCTGTTCATTCCACAAATTTGCTTTACATTCCTAAATTCTCAACATATACAACAGTTTAATATTGTCTTATCCACTAGGCATTTATTAAGCTCCTGTTATAAATGAAGCATTGTTTCTTTATTTTCCCAGTACCACAAGATAGATGGTGGTCCACAAAGCAGATGTGGGTCAACATAACACCTAGGCAGAGCAGAAGTTACAGCCTAGACAATTAAAAATATATCTTTATAATGGTAGACCATACGCTATCAATACACTACTCTCAGACTGCTACAATGTTAGGTCTCATTTTCGTTATAACGGCTACTCAAATTGAACAGTCTACACAACACAAAGAAACTCCAAGTTGCAGTGCAAGGACTGTTCTCTCAACTTATCAAAAATACATAGTACAGCCCTGAGTGGTGTGGCTAGGTCACTCCTCAAAGCAAATGGTCACTGGTTCAATTCTTGGTTGGGGTACATGCCTGGGTTGTGGGTTCAGTCCCCAACTGGGGCATGTACTGAAGGCAACCAAATGATGTTTCTCTCTTTCTCCCTCCCTTCCTCCTCGCTAAAAATGAATAATACATAAAATCTTTTAAAAATTACACAGTACAGGGAACAATGCCTTGGAGCCATCACACCAGAGTAAAACAGGTAACTGGCCTAGAACTTAAAGTTGTCCAGAACTCAATGCTCCCATGAGTATCAGACCTCAATCTACTGTTTAGCAGAAACACCAATCAAGGTAAGTAACACACTCAGGTCTAGTTTCTTTTGCTCTAAAAGACTTGAATCAATCAGTCTTTAGATGATAGTTACCCAGGGGTAGGAATGGTCACAACTACAGCTAAGAGACTTATTTATATAAGATCAGCCAGGGAAGGGTTTCACTCCTCTAGTGGGACCCATTAAAAAACCCTGATTTAGCTTGAAGCAGTTACAGAAGGCGGACCTTTGTCCCTTAGCATTGCTTAAGAATGAGTGAAAATAAGAAAGGGGGGATTTGTTATCTACCCCACAGTAGGCCTATGTGACCTGGCTAAACCCACCCTACTCTGCTTATTTCTGAGAACAGGAAGGCCTGCAGTTAGTAGTTCTTTCTCAAAAAACAGACCAGTTAAAATCAGCTAAGGTTACGACGGCTTAAGTGACCTTCAACTTTATTATAATCTAATCTCAACACTAAATGACACCCCCCCCCCCAGCTGACAATCACCATAGCAATGACAGGAAAATAAAGGACAAAAAAAAGATAGGATCCAGATTCTAAGAAAAACACCACCCATTTCCCTGAAAAGCCAGGAATGTGCCACAGATTATTTGCATAAACCTCTCCTTTACCTGCCTAGACCATCCCTTCATTTCTTCCCTGCTATATCTACCTAACACTTCTTGGCTCCAAGTGGACAAGAAACTGATCTGTGACCTGTGCTGCCACTTCTCCAGTCTCTGGCTATTGAATCACTAAAGGTTGCATGAAAGGAAGAAAGGAAGAAAGGGAAGAAGGGAGGGATGGAGGGAGAGAGGAACAGGAAAGGGTTTGATTTTTTTACAGTAAGTTTCCTTTCGAGTCTATGTTTCTTTCTTCTACGATTGGATAGTGTTAAAATACTATAAAATATAAAATATTACACTATATAAAGTACTACTTATCTAAAAAAATATTAAAAACTTCTATTTTATTGACTACTGTATGTCTAGTATATTGAACAGTCTCTGGCAGATGCACAGAGTAAATATTTGTTATTGAAAGACTTACTCACTAATACTTTAGAAAACACTGATTAATACTTCACTGCACTGAAGAAAAGTCGATGACATCGAAACACTGATTTTAAACAAACAATTTTGTGTGGGGGAAAAATACTGAAATAAGGAGAAAAGAACTCATTTTAGTTCTTATGATTATATCAAAATCAATGTAATACCTGTGTTTTGGCTCCTGGTGTCATTGGAGTTGCAAAATTGTTTAAATCCCAAATGTAAATTTCAGATTCATTAGCACCAGAGGCTACCAGATTAGTCTGCAATAAGAAACAATTAAGAACTAAATAGCACTTACAAAAAATTAAGAGAATTCGGATTAACTCAGCTCATAACTGGAAGGCTCTGTCAGTTTTAGGTCATACAATTTTTCCATAAAATTAAAGCAGCAGAAAGTATGAATTTCTAAGTACTATGAATAACAATCTAAAATTTAAATAGTTTCGAGAAACCTATAAAATTCTATGTAACTCAAAAAGATTAATATGTGTATTGACATTTTAATACAAGACATTAAAAAATAATTACATGGATAAATTTCTTAAACAGTCATGCAATCATATAGGGATTATCATTTGTGGTTTTGCATCTCTGGAAGGGGATCCGACTGTGGAAAACAAAAACAGGTCACCAATTATTGCTTACAGGCAAACAGCTTAATCTTAAAAAAAAGGCATCCATCTCAGGATATTGCAAATACAGCCTCTGGAGCCAGACCAAGATAGAGCTAGTAAAATCTCTTGTCTTAAATCCCTCACATAATTCTACTTCATTTACACTCAGTCTTGTTTCAGGTGGCAATATTTGACCTTTACAGTCAAAAAGACCCTAAAACTGTGACATGCAGTACAGCAAGATGATGAGTTTAATCTTCATCCTTTATAGTTCACTCTCACAAATTCTTCTCTGATCAACAGACATATAACTGAAAAAAGAGGAATTCTATGGTAATAGCTACCTATAATACAAGACATTAACCAAAAATCAGTAGCTGTTTAATCCAATTAAGAAAGGACCTAGCTTTCTAATCTAAAGAATAAATACCATAAATGGCAAAAATTAAGAAGTTTGGGCTTTAAGTTCTATCTTAAGTATATTCTTATAATACAGGAAAAATAAGTTAAACTTTAATATTCACGTTTTTAGTTGTTATTGACTCTAGTATTCCATTATCCCAAAATCTTTATTAACCTATATTTTATATAATCAGAAATGTTTATAATGACAACAGTATAAGTAGAAAGACTCTTGTCTATTAATTAAATTTGCACTATATTTGTGTTTATTTCTAATTATGCCATACAGTAGTAACCTCTTTGTCATAAATACCAAATTTCTTAATAAACCAGTGGATTAACCCAGACATCTGAGGACCAACCCAATGTTGCATAGCACAAACTTTTAAAAGGCAAGGTTTCCAACCTATCAGGCTCCTAGTGTTTTATTTTATTTTATTTTTATTTTTTTAATTATTTTTTAAATACATTTGTCTCTGCCTACGCCCCACCACTTTCCCTTGCCCCCTCCGTCCCTCCTTCAACTCTTCCCCTTTGGTTTTGTCCATGAGTCCTTGCTATATGTTCCTTGACTTTCCCCTTCCCTTCCTTTTTCCCCGCCCCCCCCCCCCCTTCCCTCCTTCCCTCTTCTCTCTGTTGGTTTCTTTTCCTTTCAGGGTCACTGGTCTTATTTTCCTTGCATCTTTGTATTGTTGGTTAGGTTCCACTTATAGGTGAGATCACATGGTATTTGTCTTTCGCCCCCTGGCTTATTTCGCTTAGCACAATGCTCTCCAGTTCCATCCATGCTCTCGCGAAGTTTAGTAGTTCTTTTTTTCTTTCTGCTGCGTAGTATTCCATTATGAAAATGCACCATAGTTTTTTGATCCAATCATCTACTGATGGGCATTTAGGTTGCTTCCAACACTTGGCTATTGTAAATTGTGCTGCTATGAACATTGGGGTGCATAGGTTCTTTGAATTGGCGTTTTGGTGTTCTTAGGGTATAGTCCCAGCAGGGGAATCACTGGATCAAAAGGCAGTTCCATTTCCAGCTTTTTGAGGAAATTCCACACTGCTTTCCACAATGGCTGCACCAGTCTGCATTCCCACCAACAGTGGACTAGGGTTCCCTTTTGTCCACAGCCTCTCCAGCACCTGTTGTTGGTTGATCTGTTTATGATGGCCATTCTGACCGGTGTGAGGTGGTATCTCATGGTGGTTTTGATCTGCATTTCTCTGATGGCTAGTGATGCTGAGCATCCTTTCAAATGTCGCTGGGCCCTCTGTATCTCCTCCTTGGAAAAGCGTCTTCCCAGGTCCTTTGCCCATTTTTTGATTGGATCGTTTGTCTTCTTGGAGTGAAGTGAGTTCTTTACATATCTTGGAGATCAAACCTCTATCTGATGTATCATTAGCAAATATATTTTCCCATAGGGTTGGCTCCCTTTTCATTTTACTGATGTTTTCTTTTGCCGTGCAGAAGCTTCTTATTTTGATGAGGTCCCACTTGTTTATTCTTTCCTTTATTTCCCTTCTTTTAGGAGACATACCAGTGAAAAAATTGCTGCGTGGGATATCTGAGAGTTTCCTGCCAATGTTCTTCTCTAGGACTTTTACGGTGTTGCGACTTATATTTAAGTCTTTTATCCATCTTGAGTTTATTTTTGTGTATGGTGTCAGCTGATGATCCAATTTCAATTTTTTGCATGTAGCCGTCCAGCTCTCCCAACAGCATTTGTTGAAGAGGCTATTATTGCTCCATTTTATGCTTCTGCCCCCTTTGTCAAATATTAGATGCCCATAGAGACCTGGGCTTATTTCTGGGCTTTCTATTCTGTTCCACTGGTCTATGGGTCTGTTCTTGTGCCAGTACCAGATTGTTTTGAGTATGGTGGCTTTGTAGTAGAGTTTGATGTCCGGTATTGTGATCCCTCCTACTTTGTGTTTCTTTCTCAAAATTGCTGAGGCTAATCGGGGTCATTTATGGTTCCATATAAATTTTTGAAATGTCTGTTCTATTTCTGTGAAATACGTCACTGGTATCTTAATAGGGATTGGGTTGAATCTATAAATTGCTTTGGGTAGTATGGACATTTTAAGGATATTAATTCTTCCAATCCATGTGCACGGTATATGCTTCCATTTATTTGTGTCTTCCTTAATTTCTTTCTTCAATGTTGTATAGTTTTCTGCATACAGGTCTTTTACCTCTTTGCTTAAATTTATTCCTAGGTACTTTTTCTTCTTGCTATATCAAATGGTATTTTTTTTTCTGATTTCTTCTTCTTCTATTTCACTGCTGGTGTACAAAAATGCCTTTGATTTCTAAATATTAACTTCGTATCCTGCTGTTCTGCCAAATTCACTTATTAGGTTGAGGAGTTTTTTGGCAGAGTCTACAGGGTTTTCTATGTACACTATCATGTCAGCTGCAAACAATGATAGGTTTACTTCCTCCATTCCTATCTGGATGCCTTTTATCTCTTTCTCTTGTCTGACCGCTGTGGCTAGGACTTCCAATACAATGTTGAAAAGAAGCGGTGAAAGCAGACATCCTTGTCGTGTTCCTGATCTTAGTGGGAAAGCCTTTAGTTTTTGCCCATTCAGTATGATGTTGGCTGTAGGTTTTTCATATATGGCCTTCATTACATTGAGGAATGCCCCATTTATTCCCATTTTGCTGAGTGTTTTGATCATAAATGGGTGCTGTTCCTTATTGAATGCTTTTTCTGCGTCTATTGAGATGATCATGTGGTTTGTCTTTTACTTGTGATGTATGACGTTTATTGACTTGTGTATATTGAACCATCCCTGCATCCCTGGGATGAATCCCACTTGATCGTGGTGGATAATCTTTTGAATGTATTGCTGGATGCGGTTTGCCAATATTTTGTGGAGAATTTTAGCATCTATGTTCATCAGCGATACTGGCCTGTAGTTTTCTTTCTTTGTAGGGTCTTTATCTGGTTTTGGGATCAGGGTGATGCTGGCCTCATAGAAAGAGTCTGGGAGTCTTCTCTCCTCTTGGATTTTTTGGAATAGTCTGAGAAGGACAGGGGTTAGCTCTTCCTTAAATGTTTTGTAAAATTCTCCTGGGAAACCGTCTGGCCCTGGGCTTTTGTGTGCCGGGAGTTTCTTGATTACTGCTTCAATTTCCCCAGCTGTTATCGGTCTGTTCAAGCTTTCTGTTTCTTCCTCCTTCAGTGTTGGAAGATTATACTTTTCTAAAAATTTGTCCATTTTATCAAGGTTTTCAAGTTTCTTGGCATATAATTGCTCATAGTAGTTTCTGACGATCCTTTGTATTTCTGTGGTGTCAGCTGTTATTTCTCCTCTTTCATTTCTGATATTATTAATTTGGGTCCTCTCCCTTTTTTTCTTGATGAGTCTGCTTAAAGGCTTGTCAATTTTATTCATCTTTTCAAAGAACCAGCTTCTGGATTGGTTGATCCTCTGAATTGTTCTTTTCATCTCTATGTCATTCAATTCTGCTCTAATCTTGACTATTTCCTTCCTTCTATTTGCTCTGGGATTTATTTGTTGTTGTTTCTCCAATTCTTGAAGTTGTAGTGTTAGGTCTTTTATTTGAAATGTTTCTATCTTTTTTAGGTAAGCCTGTATTGCTATGAACTTCCCTCTCAGGACCGCCTTTTCTGTGTCCCATAGGTTTTGAACTGTTGTCTGTTCATTTTCCTTTGTTTCCAGAAATTTTTTGATTTCTTCTCTTATCTCATTATTGACCCATTCATTGTTTAATAGTGTACTGTTCAGTCTCCATGAGTTTGCAAGTTTTTGAAGTTTCTCTTTGAGGTGGGTTTCCACTTTCAATCCCTTGTGGTCCGAGAAAAAGTTTGGTATTATTTCAATTTTCCTGAATTTTCTAAGGTTTGCTTTGTGTCCTATCATGTAGTCTATCTTTGAAAAACTGCCATGAGCCTCCTAGTGTTTTAAAAATGTCCAATCTCCTGTAATGACATCTCTAGACTTCTCTCAATTAAATCAGTATGATACCTTCCATGGAGTTAGTATCATTTAACCTGAACTCAACTCTCAACTCTCCATTCTTCACACAAATATACTCACTCATCGACCTGCATAAGCACATATTCTTAGCTTTTGATTCCAAGACTGAAGCATAGTAGATTCATATACTTATTTCAAATATGCAGCACATATCTCAAAGATTATAAATAAATGTCAAGGGTCTAACCTGGAAAATGTTCACATCCAAGGCTCTCACTGGGCCGGTGTGCTTGTCATTTTGGGCAATCACAACTTCCTTGTCTCCAGCTATAATTTTAGAAGGATCATAAAGAATAATATTTCCATTTTCACCACCTGCAATCAGAACTCCAGAGATATTTCCTTTGGAATCCATCTTATGAGGCCCCCAAATCAACTTGTGGTACCTTTGAGGAAAAAACGAGTGAAGCAACTAATTTTTGAAGTCAAAAAATTTAGAATTTAATTTGAAATTATATATTTAATTCTTCATATATTCATAAATACTCCCAAAACACTGCTTCTCCACTAGTACTGGTAACTGTGATTTGGTGAAATGGCATTTTAGTTATTTATATTTACATGTTCATACTTGATTTTGTAACTTAAAAGAGTAAAAATATGCTTTTGTAGAGGTAATACAGTGTGACAAAGTGTACTTGATTTGTGTGTCAAAAATATGGGTTTACAGATGGTTTTACCATTTAGAAACTGTGAGGCCTGGGCAAGTTACTTGATCTTTCTAGCTGCTTTTGATTTATCTGAAAAGTAGAACTAATCAACCACTTCCCTTGATTCCATTTGACTACAGAAGAACACACCAAGTGGTTTCTTAAACAGTAAAGATGAAAGGAATCACCTAAAAGTTTCTAAGAAAGCCCTAACCAGCATGGCTCTGTTGGTTCAGCATCATCCCACAAAGCCAAAGGTTGCCAATTTAATTCTGGTCAGGGCGCATGCCAGAGTTTCGGCCCCATCCCTTGCTGGGGTGCATGCAAGAGGGAACTAATCAAAGTTTCTCTCACATATCCATGTTTATCTCCCTCTCTCCCTCCCTTCCCCTATCTCTAAAAATAAATAAAACTGTTATTTAAAAAAAAAAAGTGACTCAAATATAGGATGAGGGGGGAAAATACTAGAAACTGGGTCCTCTCTGTCCTATCCTACACTTAACAGTCAGCAATAAAAAGTCAATAGACAAGAGTCTCTTCTTCCACAGAAATTTACTATTTTTTCATAGAATATTTCATGCTACTGTTGTAATATTCTTTGCCATTTCTAATAATGTTATATTTATAGAAAAACTAGGCACAAATTACAACATATAATCAAATATAACCATGTGAATTTAAGGTTGAATCTCATACCTGTGAGAAGAAGAGAAAGTGGCACAAGATTTCATATCCAAAGACGGATCAGAAAGGTCTAATTCAAATATCTCAAGAGAAGCATTAGTACTAAATGTTGCATCCAATTGCTGAGCAGATGTTCCTATAGAAAATACATTTATGGTAACTATGCACACAAAACTGAAAGACTCAGAAAACCATAAAAAATAGAAATTAAATGCATGTTTTTCAATTATCTCACCCATAAATACTAGACAAGTGGCTGAAATCTCAGCACATATACCACTGAGCAGATGTTTAAATCACTACAGCAATGAGATCCTAACACAGGGCTCAGAGATGATGTTTGTAAGAGAGAAGAGTACAGGTAATTTTTTAAGCCTATTGATACTTTAAAAGCTCTCTGTAACAACAGTACTATGATTTACTGTATCTGCTTATAGTCACAAATGGTATAACTCCAACTCTTTTTATATAAAAAGCTAGCATCAAAATTGACCTTCACTCAAATTGATATTTAACAGTTTTGTTTACATGTTATCTATTGTGCTTAATACTGGAGGAATAAAGATAAAACACAATTTTTATAAAGTGGGGAACATACTATAAGTATATCGTGATTAATGCTATGATGTATAATGTGCTATGGGAACACAGAGGAAGGTCACTGAATCTAGCTAACAGGAAGGAGGGAGTTATCTTGCCAGGGAAGAAGAGGCTTTCTGGAGATGAAGCCTGACTTGAATCTTAACGAATAGGTATGAATAAGACAGATGTACTATCTTCTCTGTTGAACTTACTTACCTGTAGCTAGGTAAATGGGATGATTCTGGGCAGGGCTCCATGCCTGCATAGCTGTACGATCTACTTCCTTTAACTTCATCCTGCTGAGGAGAATATTTTACATAGAAATATAATGAATATGTAGCATAGAACATAGAAATATACTGGACAAACCATTACATCATTAATAATGCCCAAATGCCAATAAATCCAATTAGGTATCATTTATTTGGAATGTTCAATGTTAGAAAGAAGAGACACTTGGTCAGTTATTTTGAGACAAATATAGGGCTATTCTGATGTTTATTGAATATAGTCCTTCACCTAGAAAATCAGTCTGGAAAAAAATTCACTACAGTATATGTTTCTCAGACAAGGATAAATGGTAATGTATTAGGAAGAAGGCACATGAAATACAAGGTGCATCTTCCTTGAGAAGGATCATTCAATAAGAGCAGTTTTTAAAATTAATTTTAAATTAAAACCAACTAACTACAAGGAAGAATACTATAAGCCCACAGATTTTAAAAATAAAGCAGAAATTTTTAAAGATCTGTTCACTGCAAGCTACAATCCCCATGCCACTAGTGAAACTATAAACTAGTTTCACTAGTTTATAAATTGTTAAAGTTACTTTGGTATAAAAATTTAGGAAGTCCTATGCTATTGCAAAAAAAAAAAAAAGTGTTATTCTGCATAAATGCATTCACATGACACAGTATCCACTATAGATGTTCCATAATTTAATTACTTAGTCCACTAATGATGAATACGAGTTGTTTCTAATCTTTTGCTCTTTTTACATGAAGAAATGCTGAAATAAATGGCCATTGTGCATATTATTATTATTTCATTGATGGGAAAGGATAGCTATAAATTTCCAGAAGTAAAACGGCTGGGGACAAATGAGACTTAAATCCTGATGGATATTGCCATGTTGCCCTCCATGGTAACTATACTTTTTCACATTCCCGAGAGTAATATATGAGTAGCTGCTGCCCTACAACCTTACCAGAATAACACTTTTGCGGGGGAGGGGTGGGAGACAACACTTAAGACTTTTAACAACAAGATCAGTCAATGAAATATGAGCTCTGTGTAGTTACAATGTGCAATTCTCATACTCTAAAGAATGTTGAACATTATTGCCTTCTCTGTCACCTTTTTTTAATTTAAAAAATACGTTTATTGATTTTAGACAGAAACATCTATTGGCTGCCTCCATATGTGCCCCAACAAGGCATGAAACCCACAGCCTAGGAATGTACTCTGACCAGAAATTGAACCCACAAACTTTTGGTGTACAGGACGACACTCCAGCCAAGTGAGCCACACTGGCCAGGGCTCTCTGTCTCTGTCACCTTTTCTATCTATTCTTACCTATATCATTTGTCTATTTTTGCATCAAGTTGTCTACCTTTATCTGTTGATTTAGAAAGTTCCCATATATCTCTCCCCTACCCCCAACCACTGACTCTCTCACCATCAAAATCCTGTAGTACAGTAGTACATTTATTTGTTTCAGGCAATGACCCAACATAGACACATCATTATATCCCAAAATCCATAATTTACATTAGGTTCACTCTTTGTGTTATACATTGTGTGGGTTTTGACAAATGTATAAGGACTCACACCCACCATGCTAGTATCTTTTAGAAGTTTCCTTGCCCTAAAAATTCTCTGTGCTCCACCTATTCATCCCTCTCTTTCTCCCTCCCTCCTGATCTTTTTATTGTCTTCATTGTTTTGCCTTTTGCAAAATGTCGTTTAGTTGTAATCATAGAATATTTAGCCTTTGCAAACTGGTTTCTTTCTCTTTGCAATAGGCATTTAAGTTTCCTCCATTTCTTTTTGTGACTTAACAGCTCAATTCTTTTTAGCATAGAAAAATATTCCATTCTATTGATGTACAAAAATTTTTATGTTTTATAGTCAAATTTGTCACTTAAAAAATGATTTCTGAATTTTGATTAGTTAGCAAGGACTTCCGCATGCCAGATTATGAATAAATTCACCCATATTCTTCTTGTAGCAAATCCATTTATGGCTTATGCTTTACATTTCAATTTTGACTCACTTGGAGCATATCCTGGTATATAATGGATGTTCAAACTTTTTGTTTTTGTTATCACTCCAAAACTGTTTATTGAAAAGTCTTTTTCCTACTAAATTTAGATATCACTTCTACCATGTATTAAATTCTTTTTATTAGGTTTATTTCTGAATTTACTATTTAGGTTTATATTCCTATAGGTATTAAGATATACATTAGGATTTACATTCCCCTATATTCTTAGGATTTTTTCTGGATTTCCATTCTGTAGATCCATTTGTTGCTTTACACGTTTAGCAGCCCACTGTTTTAAATACTGAGACTTTATATGACTATGATTTTAATAATCCCAACCCATTGGTTTCCCCACCCTGTTTTCTTTGTTATTACCCTTTACTTTCTTACATAAACATTAAAATAGTTTTGGTAAATTCCCAGAAAAAAATGTTAGTAATTTTATGGAATCTGCATCAAATTAATAAATTTAGGGAGAAATAATACAATGTCTGAATTTTCTTATCAAGCACAGGATGTCTTGATTCAACTTTTTTTAAAAATATCTTTCAGTTTTAATTTTTTTGACATTGGGTTTGCTTTAATCCTATTTTATCTTTTGGTTTTGTTTGTAAATGTGACTTCCCCCACTTTTCATTATACTCTCTACCTTCTTGTTATTGTTATGTAAAGGCTAATGACTTCTTTAGTTAATTTTGTATCCTACTAAATTCTCTTTTTGGCATAGTTTTTCAGTAGATTCTGTTGGGTTTTCCACATATATACTCATATCATGCGCCAATAGTGAGTTACCTCTTTCCTTCAAATTGCTATTTCTCTCATTTCTCTTGTCCGAGTTGGCTAGTATCTGTAGTAATATATTACACAATAGTGGTAACAGTGAGCTTTCTTGTCCTGTTCTTTTTTTTAAGTGCGAAAGCCTACTATACCAACACAGAATATGACTTTCAGATTTGAGTTTTACATACTTATGTACACAAATTAAGTATAAACAGTGTAAGAAAATAGTCATTGATTACTGTTTTATTGAATGCTATTTATAAAGACAGGGTGTTGAATTTTGTCAAATGCTTTTCATTAAGTAATTGGAGATAACTATATGATTGTTCTCCTTAAGCCTGTCAATAAAGCAAACTGTACTAATAAATGTCCTAACACTGAATCACCTCATACCCTAAATAAACTTCTTTCTTCTTTCTTTATTCTTTTGTGGTCCTAGAGTCTGTAATGTTGTAATGTATTATGAAACCATGTCACCAAATATTTAAATATATCCACCATATCTATACCATGGTAATAAATAGTACATAATATACTAACATCTCAAAAGAAATTTCTATTATAGTTTTATGTAAGTTACAGTATAAAATTACCACCTGACACATTCTAAAATGGCAACAACTGCATATAACATTCTATGCCAATGTACTAGTCAAAATCCTTACCAGTAATGGCATTTTATGCATTATCATCAGAATATTCAAATTAAGCTTTTAATCTAATAACCATAGTACATTAGCAATTCAAATTACTGCATATGTGGATGTTTAAAGCACATCAGTAATACAGCAGAAAAAGTATTTCTAACTGAATACACTTCTCTTCATCATGCTGTATTATTTTACTAATGTGCTGCTGGATTCCATTTATTTAAAACAGTTTTGCATCTAGTGTCACGAAAGTGAGATTGAGTCTATAGTGTTCTTCTTTTGTACAGCTTCTGTCAGGTTTTGATATCAATGTTATACTTGCTTCATAAAAATCTGGAAGTTTTCTTTC